>NC_056731.1:825315815-825542186 GCF_019279795.1 Protopterus annectens | reverse complement strand
CATACCACGCCGGGCGGAGACGGTCCGGCGCACGCCGGTAGTGCACGTGGAATTCATTCATACCTGAATCGATCAGCAGCCATATTTGGCGTTATAACGCCAACGCTATGCGGGCGCCTGGCGCAAGGTTCATGAATCCCGGGGAAAGAAAAAAATGGGTGCAATAGCTTACACTCTGAAGTATAAACTGGTAAGCAACTCGTCTGTGATTGCTGCTATGTACTGTAACATTGGAATACAAGCAGCCTTGCAGTATGGCATAATGAACATTTGTTTTAATATAACTGTTATTTGAAGAGCACTGAAAAATGATAAATCTGTCTTTTGTTCAAGTCAAAATGGCCAAAAACATTTGACAATTGGAAAGAGGCTTACTTTAAATCCCAGCTCTTAAGAAAAGTAACGTGTCCTAGAAATAACTTCAGCTGTCTCAGTAACTTTGCTTGATTTTAACCCATCTTGACAGAGGGTGGTACTTCTCAGGCTGTCAGCTTCACTAAAAATCCAAAATGACTGTTGCTGGCAGGGCTTACTGTTGTGCTCATGTTTTCCCCTGAAAGGAAAAACTGTTTTTAGCAGCTGATCTGATTTTTGAGAAAGAGCAAATTTTATAGAATAAATGGATAAGTGCATAGATTTGCATTCCTTTGTCTGTAGTATTTGTGTATTCTTGATGTCCTTCCATATCACTGTTGCAGTTTTCTTTACTAAAGGGATTAACTGACAAGGGCAGGCCAGCTGCCAGTCAGTATACCAAAGCCTTATGATTTTATACATATTGTATGTCACGCACAATACATGCTCCCTGTTCAAAGTGTAGGGCATAAAGGTGATGTATGGGTGTATACATCTTAGAACTTAGCCATCAGTCCGAACACCATCATTGATCAGCGGTCTGAACTCTGCTTCTTCTGTGCTGGTTACCAAGCCGTGTTTCAGATAAGTGCCTGGTTGGGTTTTTTATCTTTAATTTTTAGTTTTGTGAGTTTACATGTCATCCAGAAAGGAAGAATATTAGTGTGGGGGGCAGATTCCCCATAAGGATCATCACAAGCAGTGTCTCTTCTGTTTGCGTGCTTCGCACAGCTATACAAAGCGTTCCGTCTGCCAGTGTTTGTTCCTACGATCGTATGTTGTCATCTCTCCTTGTCCATTTACCTGGAGAACCAGCATCTTAAATTGTTGGCACAAGGTGCTATGGCAGCATCTTCCTGTCCTGAAGTTCAGCTACCTGTCAAGAAAAAGGCAAAAGTAGTCAGGCTTGAGATGGCTGCTGTCCTGCCTCCCCCAGACATATATCTCGAGGCTGGTGAAAGCCCAGAGGATCACCTCGTTGTTACATCCGAGTCCTCTGCCGCAACCATATTGGAGGCAGGCATTTATCCGACTTCTCGTACATCCTTGGAGGCTCTGCAGACATCCACAACAGATGTTGTTGGGGGAACCTCGTCTGATTATTTCAGAGAGACCAATCTGCAAATACTTATTCGGGAAGAGATTCCTGCTACGTTAGTTGAGTGTAGACAAGGGTCTGAACCTCCTTGGGTGTTAAGGGCAGATGTCCCTCAAAAGACAAAAACAACAAGCTTGTTTCCCCTGCTCCTGAGGATCCCCAATGAGAATTGCAGGTTTTTACCCAGGGGTAATTTAATGCATTGATGGCCTTGAAGCCTCCCTAAGGAGTTTCTATACCTGCTCCTCCCTTGGTCCTGTACCCAACTAAAGAAGCACAGAGAGCAGGACTCCTCTGAAGAGGATTTGCATTCTAGGGAAGTCTTTGATATATTCCTCTCAGATCTCTTCACCTTAGATTATGGCTGTGAGGAGGAAGACTGTATTAACCCAGACTCTGCCTTTGAAGAACTCTCCTTTGAGTATTTCTCGTATGATGTAATTTTTTAAATGGGACCATTCTCAGGTTTCTGACATTCAAAAGAGGTATTATGAGCTCCTCCAGGTGGAGTCCCCTAAGTCCTCTGCTGTCCCTGTGGTCTTGGCTGCCCTTTTAGGTATTTTTACAGCAGCTTCTGTGGCCTTAGATTCTCAACCTTCAGTCTGTAAGAAGCCTGACAGATTTTATTAGGTACCTGATGAGTGTAAGTTTCTGTACAAATGCTTTTGTATTGACCCTTCTGTAGCATCTGTCTCTTCTGGCAAACCCTCTAAGCTTTTGCCTTCTACTGAACTACTTCTGACAAGGGCAGTAGAGCTATGGAACAGTTGGGCAAGAAGGTTTATACTGCTGTCACCTTGGCCTTTCGGGATATTAATTATCAGACCTATATGACCCTGTATGTCTTAGCCCTTCTTTCTCAGGCTATCTCAGAACTTCCTGATTTTGAAGGGAAGACATCAGCCCTTTCTTTACTGAGCTCTACTTCTAAGTAGCCCGCCACTATATTAAATGTAGTTATCATGCAGCTGATACCTCCTGTAGAGCTGCTGCTTTTGATTCTGTTTTGAGACGTTACTCTTGGCGTCGTCTCCAGCTTTTGTCTGATGATATTAAGGCCAAACTGTTGGATGCTCCTTTTGATAATAAGAACCCATTTGGTTCTGTGGCTGCTGAGCTTTTTAAGTCTCTGCAGGATAAAGGTAAGGCCTTGCAGGAAATGAACCATATAGTTGTTTTTCCTATTACTAAGTTTTAGAGGAATTATCCATCTAAATCTGCTTTTGTTTAAAAGCAGACTCCCCCCTCCTCAAAAAAAGGTAAGAAGGGTTCTAGGTGGGTTCCTCCTGTTAAGTTTACTCAGATCTCCACTTCTCAGAAACCTCCTTTTCAAGACAAGCCAGGTTCTGACTGTTTGCTTCCCCCTTTCTTGAGCCAGGTTTTCTTATCTCTTTGTCTTTCCCTGACTCTTCCCCAATCGGTTAAGAATCACTCAAGACTCTTGGGTTCTGTCCATCATCCATCAGGGATACTTCATGGTATGGAAATCCCTTCCTCCTTTTCTGGGCATCCCTCATCCTCCTCAGGGATAGCTTTCTTTCTTTTCAGGACTACTTCATGGCCTTTTGGCACAAGGTATCATTAAAGCTGTACCCCTTTCCCAGGAGGAGACGGGGATTTATTCCAGAAGTTTTCTGGTTCCCAAGAAGGAAGGCACCTGGAGACCCATTCTGGACCCCCTCTCAGCTCAACACCTTTCTGAAGATCCCTTCCTTTTGGATGTTATTCCTTCAGACACTGTTTCATCTTTTTCTTCCCCAGACTTTCCTGGTCTCCCTGGATCTCAAGGATGTTTGTCTTCACATTTCAATTTATCCCCTTTTCAGGACGTTTTCTGTTTCTTCCTTGCGTTTTCAGTTCTCTGCTTTGCCCTTTCTACTTCCCCAAGAGACTTCACTAAATACCGCACTCTTGTGATTGTTTTTTGCAGAATGAGAGGGGTTCAAATCCTTTCTTAGCTGGATGACCTACTCATTCAGTCTTCCTCCCCCGCGATCTTGCTTCAGCACCTCCACTTTACTGTTTGTTTTACAAAGCCTGGGGTTTACGATAATATTCTAGAAATCAGTCCTGGATCCTTCTCATTATCATATGTTTCTCTGTTGCATGGTCCAGACCATCCCTATGCTGGCTTCCCTGTCTCCTCCCAAGGCTCTTTCTCTACTCATCTTTTTTCATTCCCTTTTTTCTCTGGTTGCAATTACAGCCAAAAAGTTTCTAAGGACACTAGGATTTATGGCTTCCACCACTCCAATGCTACGCCAGGCTTCATATGAATATGGATTCAGTCAGATCAGGTTCTACAAGGCTGTCCGTTTGTTCTTCCTCAGCCCAAGGCCATAGTGACCACAGATGGTTCTCAGTTGAGTTGGGGGAGGGGGGGCATTTTCTAGGGAAAACAATCCAAGGCACTTGGTCCCCGAAGAGGCCAACTTTGCATATCAATGTCCTAGAGATGAGAGCAGTACTTTTAGCGTTGTAGGCCTTTCAAGATGCTTTCCTGTCAGGATGATTGCAATTCAAATGGACAGTAGGCCAGTAGTTTGATACATCAACAAACAAGGAGGGACCAGATCATACCCCTTGTGTCAAGAAAAACTCAGAGTGTGGCTGTGTGTGATCTCATCCAATCACTTTCTCATAGCAATGCACATTCTGGGGAAGTCGAGTTGTCTCTCAAAAGGAACGTGACGAAAATTATTTTTTGTCACTGGGGCCAGCCTTGCTGAGATCTTTTTGCCTCTCCTCTAAACAACAAGTGCAGCAGCTACTTTGCCCTAATACCCCCACAGGGGGAATCACAGAGGGATACTCTACTTCACAACTGGCCCCCTAGTCTGCTTTGTTTACCGACCAATCCCATTAATTACAACATTTCTACAGAAAGCTGTTAGGTTAAAGAGCAAAGTCATCCTCATTGCACCATACTGGCCTTGACAGATTTGTTTTCTTTTCCTTTGGCCTCGCTTACTTCATCAACCTTGGATTCTGGATCAGACTCCAGACACTCCCGTCTTTACCCGATGGGCATGATCCATCCCAACATCTCAAATCTCAGGCTGATGGCCTGATTTCTCCAGTTCTGATAATAGACAACAGATGCTCGCTTCTCCTATCCGACATATTCTTTTATCTTCCCATAAAGTTTCAACAAGAAAACTTTATACAAGTAAATGGAAAAGATTTGTTTACTGGTCACAACAAAATCATGTTGAGCCATTTTCAGCTCCTGTACATAACATACTCAAGTTTTTAGCCTTATTTTTTAAAGAAGGGGCTAGTTCCTCAACCATAAAAGTTCAGTTAGCAGCAATATCAAATTTTCATATTTGATTTGAAGGTTCTTCAGTAGCCTCTTACAAATTGTGCAGAGCTTTCCTGCGGGACACTCTACTTTTAGACCTCCGTTTAAGGACCCTACTACTCTCCCATGGAATCTCAGTCTGGTACTGCAAGCTATAATACATTCCCTCTTTGAACCAGCAGCTAAATGTGATCTTAAGTATCTTACTTGTAAAACTATTTTTCTAGTAGCCATTACCTCTGCTAGAAGAATTTCAGAGATTCAAGCCTTGTCTTCAAAACCCTCCATACTTGATATTTCATAGGGATAGAGTGACACTATGAACTAATTCGTCTTTCCTTCCCAAGATGGTGTCAGAATCTAATATCAACCTGTCCATTAATTTGTCAGTATTCTTCCCTAAATTTGCAAACAAAGATAAATACAAGTTCCATTTATTGGATGTTTACAGACAATTATGTTTTTACCTGCATAAAACAAAAGACATCAGGAAAACAGATCAGTTGTTTGTTTCCTTTGCAGAATTCCAGTTGCGCAAACCATTCACAAAGGTAACTTTAGCCAGATGGCTAACTGATTGTATTTCATTTGTCTAAAGCAAATTGGGTATTACGTTACCACATCTGGTAAGAGCTGATTCATCTAGGTCCATGGCAACTTCTTCAGTTTTTCTTTCCAGAGCAACCATGGACGACATATGTGCAGCAACAACTTGGGTACTCCCCATATTTTTATTACTCATCACAAGTTGGATTTGGTCTCTAGGGGTAGAGCATCATTTGGTACAACTGTACTCAGGAATATCCTTCTTTAGAGTCCATTTGGGATTATCGGTAGCTACGGACTCTATCTCATTAGTTGAGGATAGAATGAAAATTGACAACATCAGATAAAGAAAGTTATGCACTTACCTTAACTTACCATCTGTGTTGTACATTTTCATTCTTCTTCAATTCCCCCCCACCAACCCCCATCCTTTCTGTTCTCAAGCTTCTGGAAGAATGAGCTGTTAGAGGGACGTCATTGTCCTTGATATTGAGCTGCAAATATAGTTTCTGTCTATACTGAGCATATGCAGTTTTACATTTTCTATATGTCTGCATATTAAACATTTCCTTTCTGGTAAAAGCCAGCAAATAAGATGTGAGTTAACTTGGGTTTGGTAGGAAGGGTAATGAGAAGACTGCTTCCACTGTTGGTCTAAAGGTACAGTTCTGTTCCTATGTACATACCAATCTCAAAGGTATATTAAAGAAGGAAATGCCTGGATACATGTGTGTATTCCTGTTTCCTCGCTTTCCCCAATGTTCTGCTCTAAGTATAGATATTTCTGTATATATTCCTTATACATATTCCTGTGATTTCTCTGTTTATTCAGAATGTGTGTTGAGTGGCAAGTAAACTTGTGGTCAGCATTTACTGTTAAGTCCCCCCCCCCCCCAATCAGCCTGCCTGACCATCATCGGCCATGACCTTGAACTTCTCCTCTAATTCCTGTCAGCCCTTCAGATTTTCACATCACCACCTCCACTAAACTGGAAACATCAGTATCCCGCCTAACCAAGAAGCGTTAGTGGAGACCGTGGAGAATCAAGGATTAGGGGCGAGACCTAAGGTAGCGACTAGGAGTTTAGAAGATTTTTTTCCGCTCCCGATGAAGTTCCACGACAAGGAGAGAGACAGATCGAGCAGTCGTGGTCGCATGAAACGCAAATTTTCGGGAGACAATCCGGGTTCGAGACGAAGGGCGTGGAGTTGAATGAACTGGTTTTCAATTTTTCAATGTTTGAACTGGATAAAACTGCCTTTTCATTATTAAATAAGGGGTTATCATTCATTCCCTCTCAGGCAAGTAAACTGAGTGAACTTTTAGTTGATCTCAGATTATTTGGACGTTCTATAGCATTAAAACTAATGTTTAGAAATGTAGATACGAATAACCAGCGAATGACTGAGAGATTTAAACGTAAAAGCTCCTTCTCTCCTCAGTTGCCAGTGAATGTTGAATGCTTCATTAATCTATGTGAGAATGATTTATATGCACATTTTTCAGGAAAAGGTCCTAGATATACCTATTATAATTTGAGTAAACAGGAGAGATGCTCTCTAATTAATTTATCATCGAATAATGACCTAGTAATAAAACCTGCCGATAAGGGAGGTGGGATAGTGTTGTTAAATGCAACTGATTATGAAAATGCGATGTTCAATATGTTATCTGATGCCAATACCTATGTGGAGATTGGTTTAGAGTCTCTTAAGAGAATCATCAGAAGAGTACATGATAACCTTTATGACCTGCTGATGTGCAGGCAGATTACATCAGTGTTATATGACTTCTTATTGGTTGACTCTCCAGTAGTACCATATATAAAGGGCCTTCCTAAGATACATAAGAATGTCTTTCCCCCTCCCATGAGGCCTATAGTGGTAGGTGAGGGATTGGTTACTGAGAAGATATCAATATATATAGAGAGCATACTAGGACCATTGGTCAGAAGCATTCCAAGCATTTTAAGGGATAGTTACCAACTAATCCAGGAGGTATCTTCCATTAGTGTAGAAGATAATGATTCCCCTTATATAATGGCTACGTTGGATGTGAGGAATTTGTTTACAGCTATTCCAAATGATTATGGTGTTGAAGCCGTTAGGAATGTTTTGTCAGCAACAGAAGGGGTTACCAATGAACAACAGATATTGGTTTGTACATTACTGGACACTATCCTTACTAATAATGTGTTTGTTTCATGATAAGTTCTTTGCACAGAAATGGGGTGTTGCCATGGGCACCCCTTGTGCAAATTCATATGCAAATTTAGTAGTATATTACTGGGAGAAAGAGTTTTTGTTCAACAGCGTCTATTATCCACATGTTCTACTATACAGAAGATTTGTGGATGATATACTGCTTCTTTGGAAGGGCAGTATGGCGGATTTAATGGCATTCATTAGTTTTCTGGAATCTACCACTGACTTTCTAAGATTTACTTCAGAGGTTTCTAACAAAGAAGTAAATTTTTTAGATATTAAAATCATCAAGAGGATGGATGGTAGTCTACATCCACGAGTTTATATAGAAAACCCTGTTGGAAGAATACACTCCAACACTATAGTAGTATGCACCCTAGGCATGTTTTTTCCAGTGTAGTAAAAGAGCAGTTTATTAGGATGCTTAGATTGTGTAAGGAGGGCCCTAATTTACAGATGCAGTGTGACACATTACACACTTTGTTCATGAATAGAGGATACAATGACTCTATGGTTAGAGAGATTAAATGTTCTGTTCTGGGAGATGCAAATGAAATTGGTAGGACCAATTGGGGTTATATAGTTAAGAGCTGGAAAGAGACGTATGGCTCTAGGGTTCCTTTTATTACTAGATACACCAATGATAATAAGAAGGTGGTGGATATAGTAAAGAAGCACTGGAATGTATTGACTGCGGATCCTAAGATTTTGAAAATAATAGGATGTAATCCAAGTTTTAGCTATAGAAACAGTAGGAATTTAAAAAGGCTATTATGCAAAGAACATGTTAGTATAAAATCCAGTAAGTTGAATATAAGTAAATTGGGCACGCACCGATGTATGAGGTGTAATATGTGCAGCTACATTGCAGCTGAACAGCGGTTTATTCACCCTACCATGGAATATGAGTTTAACCCTAAGTTCTATGCTTCTTGTGACAGTAAGAATTTAGTTTATTTAGCCACATGCACGAAATGTGAAGGATTCTATGTAGGTATGACGACAAGAAAGCTGAAGGATAGAATGTACAACCATGTATATGATATCAGGAAAAGCAATCTGCAAAATGCGTTGGCTAGGCATGTTGGCTTATATACTGACCACGCATTTAGATTCAGGGTGTTGCAGATAGTAACCCAGAGTGGAAGGGGAGGTAATAACCTAAACTACTTAGAATCCATAGAGCTCAGTTGGATTTTTAGATTAAGGGCTCATGTGGATCCAGGGCTCAATCATTTTATTAGTATCAAGCCTATATTAGAAGCATGTCCATAGGATCTTCTAGATATGTTATATTTTGAGTGAATGTTAGAAGCTAAAGTTAGCAGGCAGCCATTAAACATATACTTTTTATTTTTATTATGATGAGTATATGTTTATATATATATATATATATATATATATATATATATATATATATATATATGATATTTTTGGCATCATGAATTGTGATTGTTATGTTTTAGTAGTGTGGCCATAACATGCATTAGAACATTAAATTTCATCAAGGTCGCATGATTTTAGAGTTTAAATGCTTAGCATTAGTCTATAGAACATATGTTTTTAGAATTTATGTTTTATACATGTTAATATTTTGTACAGCGTGAAACAGCATTTGTGATGCACACTGAGTGCTAATTTATATACGTATATATGCATATATATATATATATTTTATGTTTTGTTTTTATTTTTATTTTGGTCTTAGTAAGTTTCATTTTTTTATTTATAGAGTCTTTGCTTAACAGCATTGTTAAGGTGGTAGATATATTGATCCCACCTAAGTTGATTAATTAACTGATTATTCAATTATCTATTGAAGTTGCTGCTATAAAAATGTTTTTTGAGAGGATGTGGGATAAATCTGAAGAAGCATGCCAGCGAGCATGTGAAAGCACTTATTTTATTCATTAAACCTGGATTTTAAGTACGTTGTGGTGGTCGTGTCCAGTCTTTCTTCTCTATCCATAGATATAGTAAGTACACAGTACAAATGCAAGGAGATGACCGCAAAGTATTCATTACGGCATTGTCCTAGCTGATGAGGTATCTTCTTCACTTTTTTGTTTTGTTTTAGAGTGTGAAAAATATACAGTGCAAGAATTAATCCTTCCTCCATTTATGGTGATAGACATGCGCATTCACTTTTTTTTTTTTTTTGCTGACTCTGCCCTGCTCTTGCTCGCTAACCCTTCAGTAACCATTGTTCAGTCTTTGCTTGAGTTATATCACAGAAGGAAAGCCAGTTGCTATAGTGACTTAGTTCATGTTTCCACAATTATTTCCACAATTATATGTGGTAGTGTTCTTGCCTCACAGCAAGAGGTTCTCCCATTCGATTCTTGGTTGGAGTGTGGGGAGTGCCTTCTGCGTGGAGTCTGCATGTCCTCCCCGCGGTTGGGTGGGCGTTCGAAAGACATGAGTAAATGGGCGTGCCTTCGTTGAATGTTGAACATCGAGCTGGCACCTCGGCATTCGTGAATATCTACTGCCAATCATTAGCGGACCGGAGTTCTGCTGTGACGACCCCCAACCGGGAAAAGCCGAAAGACAACAACAACATATTTGCAGAGTTGTAGGGAAACAGCTGAGCTTATAGGTAAGTAATGACAATTTTAAGCTTTTAAATATCATCAACTTATCCTACCCTGAAGGCAGAAAAATCAAATCTGAGTTGTGCTTTAGAAAGGCTTCACAGAGATAGCAAGCAATGAGTATATTGCTGAAACCTTGAGTGCCCTTAAGAGAGCATTTATATATATCCCATGTGGCTCCATTACAGGAGGTTTAAGGTATTACACAGTGAAAAAAATGCTAGGCTGGATTTTTCTTGCAATTTTTAGTGAAGTTTGTCTGTGTCAGCTTTTTATCTTTTGGATTGGATGTTAGTTGGAATATTTTGCAGGCGCATTAATGTTTATGGACATCGGTGTTTATTTTTAAGCACTATGTTTCTTAATTATCGCCAAACAATTCACTTATGCTATGCTGATGAGGTCAATTAAAAGACACAACATGGATGCCCACAGCTAGACAGGCAGACCTTTCAACTGTTCCTAATTTGGAGGACCATTGCCATTTTTAGGCCTGATCTATGATGTCCCATTTTTTGATGAGGTGTCCCTACTTTCATGCTTGATTTATCCCTTCACACAACTTTCTGAATCCTCCTTATGACATGTGAATTTTGAAGCTGTCTAGTACACAGAAAACCTTGCTTCCTGACCAAAATACTAGTGGCAACAATAATTTTGTAGAAAGAGAATACACATCGTACATCTCCCTTTTTCTGAAGCAAAAATAAATGACCTTGTGGGGTAAAATTTTGTGATGCATTTATAGTCTACAGATTTTACACGGTCTCTTTGATAATGTGATGTGTTTTTCCTTCATTTTGCCACTCTGTTTTTAAACATGTGTATCTCACAACCCTACCTGAAGCAGGAAGAGTTATGTGCTATTTGTCTTCAAATCTTATGCTAATTAGACATCCAGATTTTTAGCTGCATGTTCCTATTTTTCAAGGGCCCTTGTTCCTGTTTTCAGTATCTGCAGGTTGAGCGATATGAATGGGGGTTGGCTTTTAGCCTGAATGTATGCATAAAGACTTTAAAAGTCATTTGCATTCAGAAGCCAAATAGCTGAAACACTGTATGCCCTGAAGGGGTCATTTGCATATATTCCATGGGCCTCCATTACAGGAGGTTATTACACAGTGAAAACTCAAGCTTGGCTATGTTATTCGTGCAGTTTTTAGTGAATTCTTTGTCTGTGTGATTTTTTGCCTTTGGTTTATTTCTTTCCAAAACTAGATAGAATTTAATTATTTATTTCCCATTCATGACAGCAGTAAAATAGATGCTTGTTGAATACTTTTTGTGGCTGTGGTGGAAACCTTCAGAAAGCAGGCTGAGGTTGCAACATTTAGATGCTATTCCGTAGTCTAAAAAATTGGAATGAGTTTTGTAACATTTGACTGACAACACTTCACAGTTAGACAAATACTTTAGATTTCTGTGCTTTAGAATTCCTAAAAATGGCTAAAGTTTTGAGACATGCTCAATGTTCCACATAAGTAGGTCAGGTTCTCAGACTTTTAACAGCAGTGGTAAAACTGTTGTATAGTTATAATGTGTATTGGTTTCTGTACCGTAGATAGTAGGACATGTCTTGTGTTGCATTCTAGTAGCTACTGTGTAAACGTCACCTTAACTGTAGTTGATTATTACATTTGTATGCTACCAGTAATAGTGCTGCAGAAGTAAAATGGAAAAATAAAATACATTATTCATATTTTACTACAGCACGTTAAATCTGTCCCTCTGCTGATTTCCCATTTGTAATTTAACTGCACTTTGTAGCATTGTTGTTAATATGTCAGTTAAAAATAAAATCCTGACTCGGAATAGCAGGTACTGAAAATGCAGAAAAGTCTTTGTTTTTATATCATTATGAGTCAAAGTGTGATTTCATACATTTCCATCCATCCATAACCCTTTTTTCCCATTTTTACACATGTGGTTCGGGGTGTCACTTCAACAGTGACAATCATCTAGAGCTAAGGTTTACACCATCTGTTGCCACACTCACAACTTTTATACATAAATAAATAATATATGTCTGTGTGTGTGTATGTGTGTGTATATATATATATATATATATATATATATATATATATATATATATATATATACACACACACACACACACACACACACACACACACACACACACACACACACACACACACACACACAGAGTCACTTTACAAGCTCGAGATACTGAAATCTCAAATTTCAGTATCTCAAGACCAAAACACAGACACTACAAAAACACGAAAACTGACACCAGTAACATTGAAAATAACAATCCAAAACCAATACCCAACCCTTCCCCCGACATAATCACACTAAAATAACAAAAAAAACAACACACACACACACACACACACACACCACTACCATACGTATAAGCAGGGTGGCAAGCCCCCCTGCACCCCACATGTGGGGGGGCTGCATCCCCCCCACCTCCGCTAGTTACATGTACCAACTCGGAGGTCGCACTAACACACAAAAATAGACAAGCCCAATGTAACATGCCCTACTCTCCCATTGTACACTACTATACCTATCTCACGAAAAACACACATATTACACACAAAAAAAACCACACTACTTTTAACACTTACACACACACACACACACACACACACACACACACACACACACACACACCTACCCTAACCAACTTCTAAAACTTCCCAAAACCTTACACCAAACCACAGTCCTACAGCAGCGGCCTTAGGTCAACTGGTGCCCTAGGCAAAAGGGCTCCACGGCGCCCCTCACCACACTACCTGGTGCCCCCATTCTGGTCTAACTACATCAAATAAATACTAGAAAAGTGCCCCTGCTAGACCGGCCCCCTAGGCGGCCGCCTAGTTGGCCTATGCCTAAGGCCGGCTATGAGTCCTACACAAAACCCTAAAAATTGTAAACTTACCTGACCTTCCGAACAAAGCCACATGTCAGCTGCCATCTTTCCTACCCAAACAGCACTTACCTTAAACTGACAGAAAACTGTAAAAACAGCACACACCACGCCTACTACCAATTCGGCAAACTAACATTCGACAATATGCAGTTTCAGGCAATTGCACTTTCTTTCTTCTGGTCTCGAGATCCTGAAATTTGAGATTTCAGTATCTGGAGCTTGTAAATTAAAACCATATATACATATACACACACACGCATATATATTTATATCTATCTATATATCTATATGTGTGTATATATATATATATATATATATATATATATATATATATATATATATATATAAGCAACCAGATCTATTTTAATTGATGAAGAACATTTTCAAAAAGTAATGTGTTGTGTAGACAAGTCACACCTTCAAGGGATACTAGAAGTACCCTATTTGTATCTGTCAGAAACCTTCATAGCTATTCAGTCCCTTTCAGCAGTCTTTCCTAAAGAGGCCCCTTAAGATGGTCTGTATTAACAAAGTTTTTAGTTCATTGTAATGAGTGAAATGTTCCACAAGGTGGCTCACTGACACAGTACGATTTCCCAGGCCTACATTTAGTTCTGCCTGTTAAAAAAGCATGTTTCTCTCACAACTTATGAGAGAGATTTGTTTGTGTTGTGTCTGGCCACTACCCCCCAAACAATTACACCTGACATATGAAATGTGCACAGTGACAATCCAAACTGTAATGTTTAGTTTATGTTGCTGGATACAGCAAATCACTGCATTAACAAACGGGTGTCAAAAATAGTTTTATCAGCTACAAACTAGTTGGTTAGGCTAATGATTTTTGAATGAAAATGTCCTTATCCGTCATAGTTTCCTTTTAAAGCTGGTACAAACATTTTGAAATACTTTGTTTTGCAGTTCTGTTTACTGGGCATTCCTCCTGGCCTGACACAGTCTGCGCTTAAATTTAAGAAGTAGGAGAACGAAAATTTCTTTAGTAAGCTTAGTATTGTTAGTGAGCATTTATTGTAAGGGATGGTAAAACTTTGCTCAATTTCTATTTTTTAATTAGGTTTAAAACTTTAAATGTAGAAAGCAATGCAGGACTTAACTATTAGTGTCCAAACCTTTGCTGTAGGCATTACAGCTGGAGATAATAGTTCACAAGATTTCTGCAGATAAAGCCTACATGCAGCCGTACTACTGAGGGAATTTTGACAACAGGTGGGTAGGGCAGCAAGTATACAGTGGGTATGTAATGCTGCACCGAGATATCTTTTCTCCTTTATGCTGTGCTTTCCCCCCTTATAAGTGTTGTTAACTGACAGTTTGTAGGCATTGGTTGTGTGGTACAGAGAGATTCAGAAATAAGGAGAAACCCCAATTGTTTCCACAGCCAGCCGTGGTATGGTGGAAATGAGAAACTCCAATCAATACATCCATCCCAGGAGGAGATGTGAAAACATGTAATAGCATGAGTGCCACCTACAGAAAAACAAGCCAGGCTAAACAATAACTCAACAACAGGACAGCATATCGACAAACAAAGCTCTACATTACCTTACCATAGATATTTATTAATTCATTTATGCGTATGCTGTTAGCATAATAAAGGGGGTACCTTTCTACATAGTTGCCATGAAATTTATATGTTAGGCTAAACACTTTCTGTATAGTTGCTAAGAGGCATTGCAAAGTATAATCATTTGATCTAGGAGGTTATATATTAGTAGTTTTAATTTTATATGTTGGACCTGTCGATGAGACATGAGCAGAACAGGATTATACAAAAAAACTTTTTATAAAAGAACTGCAGTTAAAACGTTAAGCTTTTGCATCCACCGCAGTGTTCGTAGACTGCCTCGGAACCTACAAAAGCAACTTTAAAACGACTGCTATCAGTTTGAATACTATACCTACATCATCCAGGAAATCTTGCTCCTTAAAGGTATATTACTCTCAAAGAATACCATTGTTCTCGTAATTCGAATTAAAATGGTGACGCAATCCATGTATATTTGGTAACTAAACATAGTAATATCTTGTAACTATTAATACAATGTCATTAAGTGGTTTTGGACCTCATTTAGAACAATATATAGTCAAACAGATTAAATAAAAAAAAATAAATAAAATATTTACATGTTGTACTATTCCCAGTTTTCATTGGCTTAAAAATATACACATCTATGAATGGTAAATCTACATTAGGGTTTCAAGCAATACCTATCTAGTAAAATATTTATATTTATATGTGTACAATTATATTTATACATCCTATAGTGCAATGTCTCCCCCAAACTACCTGCTGATGGTCATCCATTTTTCTTTATTTGTTGGTAGTTTTAATTTTAGTTGAAAACTGCATTTGTCATACTTGTGGCATTTCAGGTGGGTGCATGTGGCTTGGATGCAATTTTACTGATTTGCTGTTTTTTGTTCCATCTGTTTGTGGTGAGTGAAAGTGCACTTTCAGAAGACACATCAGTTAGAGTGTAGCACAATGTTTATATCCACTATAAGTTACTTTGGCATATAGATACCCAAAGCAAAACCTTGTCTTTCAGTGCTTTTCTTTTTGAGTTAGTTGTCGAACTGAATTTTAAATTTCAGTTTGAACTGGTTATATGGTTTCTGTGAATGGTGCTGATTTTAATCTACAAGAATGTTTGCATTGGAATAAACTTGGAACTTAGTTGATGATAACTGTTTTATGCTGTCATTCAGTTTGAGTTAAGAGATAATTTAAGCTCTAGAGTACATTGCATATTTATAGAGTTTACTATCCAAGTAATTTCAAATAAGCTTTGACTGTTTAGTCACACTTGTCAATTGGATAATAATATTGCACAGTAATAATTGGACACCCTTTTAAGGGCCTTTGAGTAGCTGATAATTATTAGTGGGTGGTGGCAGCTGATACTACCATATAGTCTAGGAAAAAGGGGCACAGCTGGAGAGCCTGTGCCAGCCTTTCCCAGGAGTGTCTGTGTGGTTGCATAAACTTTTCGCAATGTGTGCGTGTCAGCTACTTGGGCAGGGACACGAAGCACTGGTTGGACAGAGAGGATGCTGGAGGTTTTAGCTTGCCCACTAGGCTGAGATCTGGACCCTATAGCTGTGCCAGTGGGGAGTCTTATTGGGGACCTGGAGAGGCAAGGGAGCGACCAGCATCGGACTGATTGTGATCTCTGTGTGCTCTTAAGGGAAATTGCACTTTACTGTGTGCATTTGTTATCCTTTCCTCATATATGAGACGCCCTCTCTGGTGTTAGTTGTGAAAAATGAGACTCCTTGATTGCTGGGCCAGGGCACGGGCATCACACCTAGTTATTAATAACGTCTTTGTTTTATTCTTTTTAACCTGTTATATGCATTTTGTTACATGTTTGCATTATTTATATGAACCTAGTTTGTCTGATCCTGTTTTGTACTCTGACTGAGTCTGAAAGTGAGGTATTAATGCTTCAACTCTGCTAACAAGTTAAAATAAATAAGGAAAATTAAATAAATGGCATTTCAGGTTATAGCCCACCCTTCCCCTTGTGTTTGTCCTGTCTTGAGGTTCTGAAACATTATCTTCCTTCTCTGTATGCACCAATGCTGGATCTTGTCAAACATGGGTGTTCAAAATAGCATTGAAGAATTTTATGATCCTTGCTATTTGGGGAAATCCAGACATAAACAGGCCAGAAAGTAAAGGACCTAAAACGGACCCTTGGGGATCACCAGCAGTAATTGAACTTGAGTTTAGAAAAACAGTTCTTAATTTTAACCATGCATTTTCTTTCCCCCAGCCAGTTTGACACTCTTCGTTGAATGTATGGATTTATGTTAAATTGTTTTGCTATATGCATGAGTCTTCCATGTGACACAGAATCAAAGGCCTTGGCAAAATCAAGATAAGTGACATCTACCCAAGTTCCTCATCCATGGAGATAGTAATATTTTGATAAAGGTTTAAGGTTTATAAGACTGGTAAACATGAACCCTAGATCTGAAACTATGCTGACAGATTAGCAAGATCCCTATTGTCTTCCTGTACCAAATAGCAGAGGGACTTCTCAAAGCATTTACACAGTAAGCAGGGTTAGACTGATGGGTATAAAATTATCAACAGAAGAGCCAGATTGAGACTTAAGAATTGTGATCACATAGGCCTGCTTCCAAATTTTGGTAATATCTCAGTGGTGCAATAAACTATTCTGGGGGTGGGTGTATGGTTGCAGCTCAGGACCAGTCAGCTGCTGCAGCCCTAGTATTTATTTCCATGCTTATGTGGGGCAGTGGTAGCTGACAACCAACTGAAAACTGACCAATGTTACTTTTTTTTTCATTTGCATCTCTCTTCCCTTTTAGGGGGTATGGAAGACTTGCATCTTTTACTGATTTATTTGTTTTTCTCCTTGTTGTGGTGCAGTTGACTGTTCAAGGGGGCATAGATATAACTATAATTATTATAATTAAATTGAAGGTTTTAGCCTATATTTTTAACTTTTCTGCTTTTTTTTTTTTTTACTATATTTTGCCACTTCTTAGACAGGTGGTACTGCTATTAAACACAGTATTTCACACTTTGGTAGTAAAATTACTTGTAACATTTGG
The DNA here is from genome assembly GCF_019279795.1 of Protopterus annectens. Lineage (NCBI taxonomy): Eukaryota > Metazoa > Chordata > Ceratodontiformes > Protopteridae > Protopterus > Protopterus annectens. The sequence continues at coordinate 825,524,577 of NC_056731.1, read as the reverse complement.
TGAAATGCAAGTTGTGATTTTTCCTACTACATTTGTTTTCAAAAACTGTTATTTTAAATTTATTTTATTTTTTATTTATTTTACATTTGTTAACCGGATAGAGTCCGGTTGGGCAAGTAGCCTGTTTTCAGTGGACACTCGGGGGGATAAGCTCCATAACAATAGTACAAAAAGATTACAAAAATTATTAAAAGATTTACAAACAATATACAGAAAGTTTGACAGTTGTCAACAATCACAATTTACAAAAAGGTGAATGTAAAACAGAAAACATTGGATTTCTTAAGCCTTATTACAGACAGTAATATGAAACTCATTATATATATATATATAAAACTAAAAAACATTGTGGTATTTTCATTTGGTAGAAGTAAGGCAAGAAGATTAGAATATAAAACATTTGATAGAAGGCATGAGAAACTAGCCAGGAGTATTACAGGAGCATAGCCATTGTTGAGTAAAGTATTCCTTTAGGAGTTTTTTGAAGCTATGACAATCTGTGTTTAAGATATTATGGGGTAATAGGTTCCACTGTTTGGCTACTTTGAAGGAGAAGAGAGTCACCAAAGTAATTATGGGACTTTGTAACCTTGAGTATAAGCTTATCAGATGATCTAAGGGTCCTGGGGTTGGTATTTAGTTGCACTAGGCTGGAGAGTGTAGGGCAGTTTTCAGGTTTGTGGATAATGGAGTGGGCAGTGGTGAGATGATTGAGCAATAACAGATTGGAAAATTCAAGCCAGTGTAATTTTTGAAGAGCAAGAATCGGAGGAAACAGGCTGATTTAACAAACGGCTACATGATTTTATTTTTGCCTTTTCCACATTCCAGAAGTGATAGAGGAATTCCTAGATCTCTGCAGCTTCATCAGTTAAATTTTATACAGATATCTCCACAGATATTTATGCCCCCCTGCTTCCACCTGGCGTTAGGATGGTGAACCTGGATACAATAGACACACCTGTTAACACATCACTGCATTGATATCCATGTGAAGGTTTCTCAATTTCTTTTTAAGTCAAAATCACTTCTATTGCAAAGTGTTTCTTTAGGAAGTCATCTGCTTTCAGAGGCTTTACCATTGTTTTACCTTTTGTGATGGAGGCCGTGCAAGGGAATGCCTTTCTGATATTCTCATGCTAAGAAGATTTACTTATCCTGACTCTGTTGTACAGTGGATCTCCTTCATTATGAAATAGCTGATCATTCTGCAGGCCTGGTCTTTTCTGATTAAGGAGAGGACAGTGGTCCTAGTTTTGTCTTCCTGCATGAGATGTCAGAGAAGTGAGTGAAAGCCTGCGCTGTTTTACATATAGTGGCCTTCATAGCAGCCACCATCTTCATAGTCCTTCTATCTTGCCTCCTCATGAGTTTGTTGCAGTAGACTATGACATAACAGTAGTTGCACTTCTACTGCTCACAGCAGACCCCTCTTAACTTTGTAGTCCACAGCAGTCCCCCTCTTAATTTTGAATTCCTGTCACCATACCTTGGAATACTGGACTATTCCTTCCAATCTGTATACGAGGATGCTGCTTCCTGCTGTCTGACCATCTAGAAGTTCTGATGATTGCTTCCTTAATGGGGCATGGGACCCACCTGAAATCTTGGCTAAAGCAATATAAGAGGAGCCCTTGGACCTTTGAATACTGGACTATTCCTGCCAATCTGTATATGAGGATGCTGCTTCCTGCTGTCTGACCACCTAGAAGTTCTGATGATTGCTCCCTTAATGGGGCATGGGACCCACCTGAAATCTTGGCTAAAGCAATATAAGAGGAGCCCTTGGATTTGGGGGCTCCTTGGAAATCTGCTTAAGCTGAAAGTTGTGTAGCTAACTTTCTAGCTCCGAAGATGGTAAAAACCCTCAGAACAATCATCTTAATGCCAGATAACCAGTTTGTGCTGTGGTATTTTAGTAGGGCAGGATGCTTCCATACCCCCTTTACAGAGAAGTTTGAGGCTGGCTATGGGGCCATCAATTGATGGCTGTTAATGTCTCCAGACATTGAATATCGTAGAGCTGGATTGCTGCATGGCTAATGATCCAGAAGGTTATGGTAGAAGGGATGATCTGAAGAATAAGTGAGGCAATTAGAGGTGTGCATCAGGAGTCAAACCAATTCGGTGTTTATTTCAGACATATCTGAGGGAGTAGAGAACAGGTTGCTTTTGTTGGCTGATGACCTAAAACGCAATAGATTGAAGGGAAGAGTATAATGAGGGAGTTAGAAAAGCATGACAAAGTGGGCAGAAATATGGTATTTGAGGTTTATTTGTAGACAGTTGCAAAATGTTGCATTTAGGAACAACCCTAATGTGATATGTCAAGTGGGAGGGGAGTGAAACTGATGGCAGCAGATTACCTAAAGGATCTGTGGTGTTGATCACACTTGGAATGAACCATCAGAAGCAATATGTGGGATTAGAAGCAGTACCAAGCAGTACTAGAGTGCATTACAGAAACGTAGCATAAAGGTAATTTTTCTGCTGTTCTCCCACTAAATTGGCATTACCTTGAACATTGTGTGCAGTTTTGTAGGCCAGATATGACAAAGAAAATGAAACTACTGGAAGGAGTCTAGAGGTAAGAATGGTGCATGAAATGGAGGAGAAAAGATATGACCAGATACTGCAAGAGCTGGACTTGTTGCCACTAGAAACTGATACAGATATGGGGTTGGGAGGATGACAACTTTGCAACATTCTGGCAGGTAGGTGTGAAGGGGTTATCCTCAACGGGAAGAATAGGGGAAGAGGAGGAAGAGAGACGAGTGAAGGAGATTGTAGGGAGTTACTACATCCTGTATCTCCAGAATAAATTCTTTTGGTATAGAGAAGCTTGTGGATACATGGAATGGACTGCTAGAATAGGTTTTGGAGAGGCAGTCCATAGAGGTATTCAAAAGGACAATGACTGGAGGAAAAAAGGGAAAGGTAGAATGTCATTGGCACTTAAAGAGCAGACTAGATAGGCTTATTGTGTGCTTTGGCCACCAGGGAAATTCAGTGTAAGCCATCTCTTTATTTTTCCCAGAAAATGGAATCCATTGATGAGAAGTCCTTTCATATGTTAGATGTGTACATTCAACTCACAATTCATCTGTTAGTATATAATTTGAGGAAGACTGGGCAGTTGTTTTTCTTTTTCCTCAGATAAGGAAGTCTCGTTACTGACTAAATAAATTCTGTTGAAATGGATTTGTAATTGCATGTATGTGTTGTCATCAACCATTTACCCTTTAGCCAGTGTGGTCACTGCTACTACTTCCTTTGCTTATTTTAAAAGCAGGGATTTTGCTTTTGTTGCATAATTTTCTCCAAGCATTTGTTTGGAATTCCACTTCAAGAGCTGAGCTTATTTTGTGGTACAATTGCTTCAAAATTTGTCTTGAGTTTTCTTCTTTGATCTTTGTCTTCTCCCTCCATGGGAAGTTATTTTTATTACTTGGAATTATTTCCATCTGTTATCTATAGCAGGGAACTTATTAATGTATGATTTGTCATATATGTGAACGCACTGCATATCAGTTGTGAGGACCTTCTTCAGTGGGTGCTTATCTTTCTCTCATTCTGTCTTTTTGGATGGTAATTTCACCCCTCACATGTGTATTACCTGTTAGTAGACTAGTTTCAGCATTCTGTTTCCTTGTTTAACTGTGGCTTTTAGAGGTGTATTCTTTCAGGGCAAAACTGTGGTACATGTGCAAAGGCATACCCTCATCACCTAGCATGGTGATACTGTGACATTTGCCTTTGTGGGGGCTAGCTTCCCAAGTGTGGGAGCTAGAGATGGAATGAGCTTTGCCAAGAAAGGTCTATTTGGAAGCATAGCCATGATGTGTGTAGTTTTAGGCCGTAAAATAGAGAAAGCCAAGTGCCATTCCTTGGAAAGCAGTGACACCTTTTGAAACATATTATGTTACTTTGGGCCTTTCTTTTAAGAGGGCTCTCCCACTATGTACTGTTTAAGTTCATACTGCTGACTTTAATGTCTGGTGGATTCCTGTTTCTTCTGGACCATTAACCTAGTTAGACCAGTTCTGGTCTGGATTCTTGTCCATTTTCCTTTACCACACTGATATTCCCCATTATTTAAATCTGAAAAGGGGAACAGATTTTCAAGATCATGCCTGTTGTCTGCATTTTCTTACATTTCTCTTTTAATGGCTGCCCAACAGGTCTACAGAATTCTAAAAGTTTTTCCCTGCAGTGCATTATGATTAGTCTGTGTTTAACCTACACAGTGGCTTAATGCTGTTCAATGTTTAACAGTATGAATCTCTTCTATAGGATAATTGTGTTTATTTCCATGGATACAGATGTATCCCACTTTCAGAACATGATTTACTTTAATTTGTAATAGGAGCCAAGGTACAAGTGTCGCTGTTATCCCAGCATCTGAGCAATCTTCAAAGAGATCCCATCACTACCTTGCACACTCACAAATTAACTGGATGGAATTCACAAACTATCTTCTTTAGCTAAAAACTGTTCATTCCACACTTAACTACCCAAATGAATGCCCTTCCCTGCATACCTTCCTGCTGTGGTATAACTCAAACAGACCTCTCCGATCTAAAGATACATTTCTGGATCAGCCATCTAAGTCCCAGAACTCATCAGAGGGATGCGATCTACTCCATTTAAGTCTCCAAGATATGGAATACCATACCCAATCCCCTTAGGAGAAGCAGACAATAAGCTTAGCTTTAAGAAAAAACTCCATGCTCATCTTTTAATTCTAGATTATGTCAATGTTCTGTCTCAGCTGGCCATTGAACTAATAGTCTATCTACTTGTTCTGCTTATATATTCCTCTTTCCTCCTCATCACTTGTGACTAATCTACTTGCATCTTATCTCTGTATCTAATTTTCAAATTCACTTACTGCACAAATGCCTCCACTCCCATCTACCTTCATAATGATCAAAGCATTAGTACTTTGGAACCTATTAAATGACAGCTACTTTAGAACCCTCAGATATTGAAAACTGATTTTGGCATTTACTGACTGATTTTTATTGTAATATTTTTAACTCATTGTAAGGTGTGTGCATTTCTTTATGTATGTCTGTATGTAACTATGAAATATTTTACCTGACACACATTTTTATGTAATTATCATGCTAGTTGAACAGTGATATAATAAATCTTTTATATTTGTTATGGAGCATTTCTTCCTGGGTCTTTGCTGAAAAGGGGTTTTGCATGGGTCCAGTTGGACAGTCCTGGTAAGCAAATGAAATAAATAAAATAAATAAATTCTGGCATCATTTACTGTAAGAAATATTGAAGGCTAAATGTAAGTCTGGTAGTTGACTGTTTCTGGTTGATGGTTATAGCAACAAAAATGGTTCATTCTTAATTGCTCAAACAGAGGTCATCATTTAAAATTAGTATGAGCTGATATTTGCCATTCTTAGTTTGTGTCAGAATGTTTCAGATACAGAGAAAAGAGAAATAGGGTTGTCAAGTTACTACATTTTGAAGGGAAATCCATAATGCTTTGTGCACTATTTTTCCTGACCCCTGATTAGGAAGATGAGATAAAACAAACATTTTACCTACCTAGGAACTTATTTTAAAATGTATTGCAAGCAGTTTTTCATCCCTACAGAGTTGTTCAGCAGATGTCCAGAAGTCTTTCTTATTTATGTAGCAGATGTCCTCAGAATTAGCTGTTTCAGTAGCTTTTATTTGTATGTGGATAGTCACATATATTAGTGTAGCATCTTAAGTGTTTCAATGCTGCAAAAGAACAAAAAATAATTTACTGTAGCTTCTTCCACATACTTACGTATGGCTCATGACAACTAGTAGCAGCCAGAATGGATGAACAGAAATGAGAGCTACATCGAAGAAGGCTGAGGAAGACTTACGGAGGTTAAGCACAGAGAAGGAGAGAGACATGAAGGGGTTTGTAAAAATGAAAGTTTATAACTGTAACTTTCTCTAGAGACATGCAGTTTTCAGCTAAAGCTCAATAAATCACTTACAGTATGTACAGAAGATTCCATAACATGAAAATATTCATAATAATAAATGATAAATATATAAAACACAGCTGGTGCAAACCTTCATGTGGGGAAACATAAGTTACCAAATGCTTGACAGAACAGATTCTTCATGCCTCTGTAGGACCTTCTGCCACAAGTCTTTGAAATGATTTTTAAAAAGTATCTTAACAAAACCAGGTCAGGCAGCTTGAAAGTTTGGTCAGTTGACAGCTGGGTCTTTGTTCTGGTAAAGGTCTCAGGAAATCTTTGGATGAACAGATAGTTTATGAATGAGTGTGCAATAATGCTGATGGTTTTATTACTTGGCTTGAGCTCTGTTCATGTAGTACTTTATGAAATATTATGTTTCAGTATTGACAAAAGAGAGTTCTGATAAGCTGCAAAATTTTATGAAGACATCTACTCCTCTCCAATTCCAGGCATACTTTATACATGAAACCATTGCATAATTGCCTTAACATACTCAAGAGTTTTGGTTATGTGGAGTGCAATTTTTAGGTGACTGTCACCCAGCATTGCCTCATGATTGTATAACGTGAAATATCAATAAATAACCCATACCCTATGTTGCGTTATTACTTAATCATGTGATATTAAAAAATTCCAATGTTTTGGTTGCTTAGATTGTCCAAAGGTTGGTGATGTCTTCTGATGGTAACTTATATTTTTGTAAGGCAGACAAATTACCCAAGTATGTATAGAGGTAATCACTCAGCTCTTTGACTGCAAAGCTATAGAATAAAGTGTATTGCACCTGACAAGGTGTTTTATTTGCAATTACAGCTTAAAATAATCAGAAGCTATATTGGTTATCTATTGGTAGCTTGCTCCATTGAGTTAATGAAATAGGCATAATTGACGTAGACAGGCATAAATTATATATGCTGATGAGACTATTTTTTTTTAATAATTTGTCCTCTGCAAGAAGATGTACCTGTATGTAAAAATCCAGCATGGCTTGTGTTTCCCCCTCCCAAGTAACAAAAGTCGTTGTGCTTTCTGGAATGGGGGGGGGTACATTGTAGAAGATGTACAGGTGTAAACTTACTGGTTACATCCTGTCATAATGTACTGCAAAGTGCATTCAGCACACTTCTGATAAGCTAGTGTGAATTGAATTTTATTGTATTGCTGAGACTGAGCCTTGGTCTTTTTTTTAAAATGTAGATAACCAAGAATGTCTTTGGCATTATAGTTTGCAAGCACAGACTTCAGGTAAATAGAATTTTGAAAGTAAAGCACTTACTATTTCAGTAGTACTTGTTATGTATAGTAACAATTTAAACTGTGCAAGAAATGTGTAGGAAAAAGTGGACGAGTAACTACTATAGTGGCACCAGCTTAAAGAGGATTAATCTATGGTAGATGTACCAAATTAGGAAATCTGGAAATATAAAAAGGGTTGATGGGAAGCTAATAGGAGAAACATGATCTAATTGTCCTATTAGTACCCTCAAACATTTTAAAACCAGATATACCTAGCTAAAACAAAAAGTTTATAGCAAGGCATTTAAAATGTTTTCCTTTAGTTAAAAATGCCTAGGAGTGTAGAATACTCCTTTTCTGAGGTTTTGACTCTGTGTGAAAATTATTACTCTTAGACATTTACTTGTCATGACTTAGCTTAGTAAGCTTTGCATTTATTTTATATTCTTATATTTTATTTATCTTGTATATCACATTTATTTTATATTCTTATGTTTTCTCCTCCCATTTACTGTAACAAATATATACAGTTTCCCAAAGCTTTACATTTATTTTATATTCTACTTCCCTGATGCTCTACTAAATCTGCTGTTGAGTTCACATAGATAAACAGACACCTTTAGGTATTGACCTGGGCTAGCTGGTTGATTGTTTTTCTCTTCTCAGAGCTTTCTCCAAGTTCTGGCTCATAACCTCCCCCCTTTCTTGTTCTCCTAACTTAATTCTAGTGTAAGTTTCCTAGCCCTGTCAAACCTGTTTTCTTGCAGCTTTTTCCAAGCCCTGGCTCTTAGCCCCCCCCCCCTTTCTGTCGATCTCCTAACATAACCTTATTGTAAGCTTCCCAGCCCTGTCAGTCCTGTCTATTCCCTCCCTCTTCCTCTTGAGAGTTTACCTATCCCTCCACTGAGCTGCGGCGCTATCTTTAAATACTAAAAATCTCTGCCTGACTACACTGTTGTTTCTGTCTGTCCCACGGGCATCCCTCAGTAGTGTGCACAACTGTAAGTAACATTTGTACTTATGATTGTACTTACATATTGAATCAAAAAACCTGATGTAGAAAGGCACCATCTTTTGACTTGGCTTTTCTGCCCTTGCTTCATAGGAGTCCCCAGTAGTTTAGTCGCTTATGCCATATTCCATTCTTTTTTTAATTAGTACTCCATTGAGTTCTAATTTACTGCATGTCCCTTTCTGAAACCCCTGACATAACTACATTATTTTCCTACTACTCAGTGAACTTTACCTCCCCATTGGTGCATAAATAATAAAAACATAGAGCAGGGAAACATTCAAACCAAAACGATAGGCTGCCCTATTTCTGTATTTGCTAACCTTCTCACTGATTGTTTTCTGTTTGGCGACTGCTGCTTCTCCCAGAAGGTGTAACCCGCTCCTATCACCCTTTAGGCTCACTCTGTTCCCCTACCCAGCCCCCAAATCTCACCCGCCCGCACTACCTGTATTTTTGTACATCCCATGACTCCTCCCCACCCAATACCTCTCCAATCACAATACACCTATGCCAAACCCCACCACACCTGTAAATCTACATTACCCCTCCTACAATGCTACAAAACATAGCATAACATCTCTCCCTATAACCCCATTTGCCCTACTAATCTCTCTTCTCTTACCTATCTCACACTTTTTTCCTAACCTTTGTCATAACTCCCACACACACTCCACTACATCTTACCATCAACCTCACTTCCCATCCTACTCATCCATCTCATATGAACTCTTTACCTCTAACCCAATCTATTTTTTCAAACCAAAACTGCTCCCAACCCAACCCCCCCCTGTACGTCTCTTAAATGTGGTACCAGAAAATCACTACTCTCACACAACCCAAGCTACCCTTACCCAACACATTGCCTCACTCTTCTACTCCACCACATCTCTTTCTCACTAGCCGGTGACATCCACCCCAACCCCAGATCCATCTCTAACATCAGTCTCACCAAACCTTCCACTCAACCCACAATTCAAAGTCCATTCGCCTCACAACACTTAATGCACAAAGCCTAAAAAACAAAATCCCTAACCTCCATGCTTGGCTCTCCCATAACCACCCCGACATTACCACTGTTTCTGAAACCTGGCTGAAAACCTATATAAAAGATTGTGAAATCCTGCCACCAGGTTTCCAAATCATTTGCAATGACACAGCCCACAAAAAAAAGGAGGTGGAGTAGCAATAATCTACCCCAACTCCCATACCATAACTCCCTACTCCAAAGCAGCCCTTCACATTGGGGGGTGTGGGGGCCATAGCCCCCACCTAGTTGGGTTTTACCAAATAATGCAAAACAAAACCAGACAACAGAATACTAAATTAAGTGGAGGGCTGTGCCCCCCCAACTATACATACTAACACCAGGATCACACTACACTAGGGAAAAGGACATATACCTTTGACTTGCCTTAGAGTACTACTTGTCAGTGAAATTAGTTTTAGATGAAATGAAGTTTCAGTGAAATGAACTTTGTGATTTGTTCTCAGTGAAATGTTTTTCAGTGAAGTGATACGAATCCATATATATATATATATATATATATATATATATATATATATATATATATACATTTTTTTTTTTTTAACAGTTTCAGGCAGTGTATTCATCGTTCTCATTTTAACTGCTCATAGCTCTCATTTTTATAAGACAATAACTCACAATCCATAAGCACGTTAAGACTGTCAGTAGTAGTAGCAGCAACAAAAATGTAAGTATATTTAGGCGATTCCATTTGTTTTAGTTGCTACACTGCTAATGTTACTGAGATCATGCATATGTTATACTAGTTACTGCAAGGAACTGCATCTCTTATTTGACAATAAGTACGTTGGATGGCAAAGCATATTGATTGCAAATGCTCTAGCAAGCACAAAACAAGTTTTTCTGCTGTTGTCCGTCATGAGCCAGCCAGAGAGTTCAGTGGAAACTTACTACCGATTTATTTATTTGTTATATATTTTTACAGAGAGCTTTGTAAATATGAAGTCAGTGTTGAAGAGCAGTTCTGCAAAGACATAATGGGGAGGAGTCACATTTCTGCTTTACACTACACTTTTTATTCTTTGACTGTTTGCATGCGTTCTCCAATGTTCCAGAACAGTATTTGTATTTGGAGACTGTTTCAAAGCTAAGTGTGGTTAATTGATCCTCAGTGTTGCTTGTTATGGTTGTATGAAAGCTACAAATTAAAATATATTATTTTGCTAAGAAAGTGAGAAATAATGGTCAGTCAGATGTTGGAGGTGTAAAAAATGATCTTTTTTGTGGGCAATGGATGGTTGCAAGTTCAATGTTAAATCATTGCTATGGCTTGTTTCTGGGTGTTTAGCTTATAGGGAGACTCTGGGCTTCCTGACCCCAGCCTGATGTCATTTATTTTATCCAACAAGGCCCAACAAGGCATGTGGATATCCAGCAAAATCAGTCTGATTCTCCTGCTTGCCTGCCTGGTAGGTTGTGGCATGTTTGGATTGTAATGGAGGGCCAATAAGCTGAATCTCAAAAGTGGCTAATTTAGTGTAACATATAAATGTTCTATTTGACCTAAAATGTATTGATCAGAATTGATCAGAAGTCGCCATTTTCGCTTCAAGGTTTTTTTTTTTTTTTTTTTTTTTTTTTTATTCTCCAGAGAAACCTACTTCCAGACTTCTCAAAAAAATTGGATTTGTGTCAACTCAAAAGTTGTGCTGGCAGTGCTCCGTCTTAGAAGATGTGATTATAACATTTCTAAATGTGTCTTTTAAACCAGATATTTTTTAAGAGACCAGAGTGGCATTGCATGATGGCCTTAATATCCACACGGTCTATTTTTATTTGACCAAGTCTTTTCATATAGTTCCATACAAAGGTATTTCTAAAACTCAGCATGCTGAGTTTAAGTGATTTTGTTACTCAGTGGGTCAAACAATTGTTGAATAACAGATGACAGCAAGGCATGTTGGAGGCTTTTTGAGATGCTTTTAGAGAGGCTAACAGTATCCCATGGTCTTTACGTCTGGATCTTCTATTTTTGTGAACTCAAGGTAGGAAAGAAATTCTGAACCAATAAGTAAATGCCAGCTCAGTAATGTAATCATGTAGGCCTATGCGAAGAGTCTGATGAAATACATAACTGATATAGCAGCAGTGGCTTATTTCTAAACTGCAGGTAATGTACCTTTGTCAGATGTGGACAAATGAGTATTGATTTTTGACTGCAAGACATACTGCATACATATTGCATACTGTAATAAACATTTGGGAATACCAATAAATAATAAACTGAGCTTTGATCATAATGTGGCCATGGTAACATGAAAAGCTAATGGAGTTGCAGTTATGACACTCAAAGCCTTGTCTAGTTGAAACACGGAAGTTGTAATTCCTCTGTTCCTCTGTACATATCGTTGTTCTGACCTGCCAGAGAATATAAAACCTGATGTGAAGTTGTTCTGTCTTGCCATTCATTCTTACAGATGGGTTCGGAGCCGATCCTTGGCTCCGATTCGGCCAACTACAAAGCTCCAAAGGTCTTCAGACAGCTCGAGGCCGGGTCCCTATTCCATGATGCACCTTGTGTTACCTCAGATCTAGTTTGCTTCTGCAACATATCAGAGGATACTTCACAGCTCGGGCCAGTAGAGTTTTCTTTAAGAATTTTTCTCTAAAAGACTTTTAATTATAGCTTAAGTTTCCTTTCCATTTAGAAACATTTATAGGATTTGTAGAAGTAGTTTGTTTGCTAATTTCAAAGCCTTTCTATAGCTCTTTGGCCATCGTTTTATCAGGCCTTTATCATCTCCCTTCCCTTATTCTGGTGTGTCTTTAGGTTTAAAATGTTAGAGGAGTGTTTTATTAGTAGCTGGATGTTTACTTAGAGTTGTAGACCCTGTTTTTATTTAGGGGCTAGTTACTGTTTGAAAGTTTGCATTAGAATAGTTGTGTTTGTTGAACATTGTTTCTCTTTGAGATATTCATATTGGTAATTTAATCAGAGTTTTTTCTTGCGTGCATTTATATTTCAATAGACAGTTACTTATGGCTGACCAAGAGAAGGAAAAACATCCCATATCTGGGTTCAGAAAATGTCCAAAGTGTGGACAGAAAATGTCTGTGACTGATGGTCACATTAACTGTATTTATTTTTGAGTGCTTTACATCTACAAGAGAGCTGTTCCATCTGCCATTCTTTCAGTAGCTGCATTCTACAGGAAAGAGAGAGAAAGTTGATTGACAGAGGATTATTAAAATCCTCTTTTCAAGAAGCTTTGCGCGATCATGATAAAACATCAAAATCTCCAAAATCTACCAAGTCATCGAAATCGACATCCTCAGAGCATAGAACTTTGGCTCCGACACCACCAAATAAATTATCGATGTTTGCTCTACAGCCTTCGTAGCAGAGTGTCTTAACTTTTCAGAGCCAGTCCTCAGTTTTGTAACCGGTCTCCTAAGTGTTGAAATCACCAGTTTTGCAATCAGTGGCATCATCGATCCATTCATCTCGGTCTTCGATAAGTCTGTCTGATTTGGATGTGGATCGTGTGGTGCAGAAATTGTTACAGGCACCGGTGTTTGCCAAATTGTTATCAGTTCTGACTCAAGCGGCTTCAGAACTGACAGCTGTTCCTCCATCTGCTTATTTTCCTCCTCCGAGCCAAACTGGTCCTTCGGAGATGGAAGAGTTGGAGCTGATGATCGTAGAGCCTTCAAACAGACACCTGTTCCAGTGTCATCGATGCAGACTACTCAGACTTCCTCATTACCTATCGAGGGGTCTAGGAGCTGCCACTCACCAGTCGGGTCTGGGGAGGACAGTCGGACCGATCTTTCGTTTCCGACTTTACCTGTTGGGGCTTCGGCGCGGATGAGTTTGGCTCCTACCTCTGGATCGGAGCCCACTGTTCTGGTGCCTAGGGAATCATCTGCTTCTTCAGACCCAGGGGTTACTTCGCATCAGAGCAGGGGTACCTTTGATGCCATGAGGAGAGCAGTGTCCCCCAGGACATCTACAACTTCAGGACCGACTACCTCCTCCCCTAAAGCGCCTATGTCTACTTCCGCCTCGCAGATCCCTTTGAAGCATAGAGATCCTGAGCCTCAGGAAGCCCCACTGGATGGACCCTACTCTTCCAAGACCTCACTGGCAGCTCTCACTGATGAAGTTCCCAGGAAGAGAATATGCAAAAGGAAGCATATAGACTCCCCGCAGGAATCTGTCACCTTGGATGAATCAGAAGAGTCCCCACGGGCCCCCTCGGAGGATATCTCATTTGCAGATATCTTGGAAATCCTAAAGCAGAGAGGTGGCTACAAACCCACCAACCCTACTGATGATGAGTCGGGCCTCCTGAAAGCTTTTGGGTCTCAGCCCTCCACCTCTTGGGTGTCTCTGCCCTTTGATGAGCTTATGGAGCTGGTCTCACGAAGGGCATGGGAGTCTCCAGACACCATGGAGCCTGTCCCTAGGAGGCCTAATAAATTTATTTCTTCTCCTCAAGATAAGACATTTCTCACAAAGGGAGTGCTTGTTGATGCCATGGTTGTGGTGGCAGACACCAAAAAGGAGACAGAAACTTCTTCATTTGCCCATCCTCCTAACAGAGATTCTAGGATCATGGAGAGATATCGGAAGTGCATGTTCAGTTTAGCGACTTTTGCCATGCGATCACTGAACAACTTCACACATTTTATGAGACTGCAAAGAGATTTCCTAAAAGAGCTTGGAGATGCTCTGCAGGGTACGGTAGCTGAGATAGTTGCAGACAAGGTTGCTTCCCAGCTTGCTACTCTTAATTCCGTAGTAATCTCTTCCATGCGTCTGATCTCGTATGCAGCTGATGGAATGAGTAGGGCAGCGGGTACAGGAATTGCTCTTAGGAGACACTCTTGGATGCGCTTATGTTCCTTTGTGGAACCCTTTAAGTCATCCTTTGTGAACACCTCTTTTGATGGCCCGTCTCTTTTCGGGCCCAAAGTAAAGGAAACTCTTACCAGGTGTGAGCAGGCAGGAAAGACTCTGTCTGCCATCGCATTCCATTTTTCCACCCCCACTAGACTCTATCCCAAAGGTCAAAATGGAGGAAAGATGTGGTTCTGAAAAACCCAAGGAGTCTTTCAGGACGCACATGGTGAACCTCTCTCCAGGGGCAGAGGAGGGGGCAATAATGGAAGATGCCTCCCTCGCGGCAGAGGGGTTCTGCAGAATCAGGGTGACAGATATCAGTTCTTTGGGAAGCCCTACCACCGCTCCTGAAAGGAGGCCTGACTGTCCAACTCTGGAGGCAGTTGGGGGTTGTTTATCTTTGTACTCAGACGCCTGGCTAAAAATAAATGACAACTGGGTACATAGCATAATATCCAGAGGCTACTTTATTCCCTTTGCCACTCCACCTCCCTTGATAACAAAAATCCTGGACATTCCACCCAGTTATAGGGAACAAGCAACCATAGAGGTCCAAAGGTTGCTAGAAAAAAGTCATCCAACTGGTCCCCGCAGACCAGATAGGATCCGGAACTTACTCAAGATTCTTTTTAGTTCCAAAAAAAACAGGGGACTGGAGACCTATTTTGGACATCAGCAGACTAAACAGATCTGTCAAGAAGGAGAAGTTCCAGATGGTCACACTACAGTCAATACTTCCCATTTTAGGGAAAGACAATTGCATGTGCTCGATAGAGCTCCAGGATACGTACTACCACATAAAAATGGCCAGACCATCCAGGGAGCATCTGCACTTCTGGCTGGGAACCAATCACTACCAATTTCGAGCCCTGACCTTTGGTCTCACTACAGCCCCCAGAGTGTTCAAATGTATGGCAGTGGTCACAGCTCACCTGAGGCATTTGGGATTCCAGGTGTTTCTGTACTTAGACGATTGGCTCCTCACCGCCACCAACAGGCGTCAGCTTATACAAGCCATGGACACCACTCTTACTCTTTGCAATCAACTGGGGATTACCATAAACTCAGAAAAATCTGCCTTGTTGCCATCGCAACATATCATTTTTATTGGAGCAGATTTGGACACCACCACTTTAAAACTTCCTTCAGAAAGGATTTCAGTACTTCGACAACAAATTCTGAACCTCCTATCGAGAGACAAGGTACCAGCCTCAGATGTGCTAAAATTGTTGGGGACGATGGCGGCTGCAGTCATAGCAATTCCCTTGGGTCATATGCACATGCGGATTCTACAATGGCTCCTGTTCACGCAGTGGTCCTATCAAGAACTCCCAGTGTCACATCTGATCATTCTAACAAACTCCAGCAAAAAGGATTTTCGGTGGTGGTTGACCTCTCTCAAAGTAACGATAGGTTGTCCTTTTAGCTTACCCTCACCATCTGCCACTGTGACCATGGACGCTTCCCTGATCGGGTAGGGGGGCATTTTCAGGGAAGAACAGCCCAAGGCACATGGAGCGAATGAGACATATTTGCATATCAATGTCCTGGAGATGAGAGTGGTACTCTTCAGGGCTATTTCCCTCTGGGGACAATTGCAATTCAGACAGACAACATGTCAGTGGTCTGGTACATAAACAAACAAGGAGGAACCAGGTCCTACCCCCATTGTTGAGAGGCCCTAAGAGTATGGCAGTGGGCTACCTCCACCCAGCACTTTCTGATGGCAACGCACATCCCCAGGGAAATCCAACATAATAGCAGACATACTGAGCAGGGCAATTTTTTTGCCTCACGAGTGGTCCCTCAAAGAAGAAATAGTGGAATGAATATTCCGCAGATGGGGACAGCCTTGCCGAGATCTGTCTGTATCCCCTATGAATACAAAATGCAGAAGCTATTTTGCCCTAATCCCCCCTCCAGGAGATGCCCCAAGGGATGCCCTTGTACACGATTGGTCCCCGGGTCTCCTTTATGGCTTCCCACCAATACCCCTGATACCCAAAGTATTACAGAAAGCCAAAGCCCTGGGAAGGACCATCATTCTTATAGCCCCCCCCCCCCGGTCTCATCAAATTTGGTTCCCCTTTCTTCGACCTCATCTATTGGAAGAGCCTTGGATTCTAGACCCAGTTCCAGACCTTCTGATGCACTCACTGGGGGCTCTTCATCCCCTGAAATTGACAGCTTGGCTGCTGCAATTCCCAACATAGCCACGTTCCATAACCTTTCAACTGAAACACATATTTTAATATCTTCTCATAAATCATCTACTAGGAAATTAAACCTCAGCAAATGGAAGAGACTTTCTATATGGGCTTCTCAAAATAACATTGACCCTTACCTAGCCCTGATTTCCTCCATCCTAGAATTTTTGACTATGCTTTTCAACAAGGGAGCGGCGGCAGCCACCATTCCTGTGCAGCTTGGTGCGATCTCCAATTTTCATCTTTGGTACTGAAGGCTTAAATGTAATGTCACACAAACTATCCAAAGCCTTTCTCAAGGGAACTCTCCACCTTATACCACCTGTTAAATCCCCTTATACACCTTGGAATCTAAATTTTATGCTTTCATGCATCATTCTTCCACCATTTGAGCCAGCTTCTTCATGCAAATTGAAATATTTGTCTTGGAAGACCATCTTTTTAGTAAACATCACATCTGCCCGAAGAGTTTGAGTTACAGGCCTTGTCAATTAAACCCCCGTATCTGATTTTTCATTCTGATAGAGTTTTACTACGAACAAATCCTTCATTCTTACCTAAAGTTTGTACTGAGGCTAACCTTAACCAAACCATAGAATTACCGTTTTTTTTCCCCAAACACGCCAATAATTTGGAGTATATGATGCACAAATGTGATGGTCACAGACAACTTCAATTTTACCTAGATAGAACCAAAGAATTTAGAAGATCTGAACAACTTTTTGTTTCCTTTTCAGACTCCAGAAAAGGTAGCCTGGTGGCAAAAACCACTCTGTCGAAATGGTTATCAGATTGCATCGCTTTCACTTATTCAGCTGCCAATATACCTCTGCAACACAAATTAAAGGCTCATTCAACCAGAGCTGTTTCCACATCTTCAACCTTTACTGCCAGGCTACCAATAGATAGTGTTTGTGCAGCAGCCACTTGGTCAAAGCCTTATACTTTTATCACTCATTACAAAGTTGATAGGGCCTCCAGGGACAGGGCTTCCTTTGGTTCCACTGTCCTGAGAAACATACTCCCGTGAGCCACCCGAGAAAGATGGTGCTTAGGATGCTACCCATCTGTAAGAATGAACGGCGAGATAGAATAACTTCACATAAAGAAGTTATGTACTCACCATAACGTTCCATGTGAATTGTTCATCTCACCTTCATTCTTACTTCCCACCCTCCAACCCCCTCCAGGCTTTCTCGAGGACCGAGATTCATATTTTATCATGGTTTGATTGTCTTTCCTATGGTTTCCTTACCTAAAGAGGGATAGAATGGCATATGGTATTGTTAGAGGCAGCAAACAAGATTTGAGGTAACACAAGGTGCATCATGGGATAGGGACTTGTCCTCGAGCTATCTGAAGACCTCGAGCTTTGTAGTTGGCCGAGTCGAAGCCAAGGATCGGCTCCGAACCCATCTGTAAGAATGAAGGCGAGATGAACAACTCACATGGACCGTTATGCTGAGTACATAACTTTTCTCTGTAGCTTCCAAAACTGAACACACAACCTCAGAAAAAGTCAAGAGATTTCAAACTAAAAACTAGTTAGTTTGGAAAAAAAAAAAAACTATGCAGATAAAGAGAGAAACTGCTTCTGTTTTTGTGGTATGTAGACTCCTGAAGGTTAATCTTTCTGTCCTTTGAGCTATTGCATGACCTAGACCTGTTAGAAAGTCTGCATCTGGAATACAAAACAGGCAGTAAAAACACTAGTATAGGCAATGTCTTAACATCAGCATTTGCTAATAAAACAAAGGATAGCTACATTACACAGCTGGAGTCTAGAATTCAAAACTTTAGGATAGGTGATATCTCACCAAACGTCAGCATTAGTTGTTAAAAGATGGAATAAATACTTTACAGGACTACTAAAGATGTCATGGGACACACTCATGCTAGGTGTAAAGAAGGGAGTTCAGTAGTTGATTTTAAAAACAAACGTGACAAAAGTACAGTATTAAGAAATTCACACATGGTCATCAGCCATGAAGTACATCCACTATAAAAAGCAGCCTTTCTAGCTTATGCAACTTTAAAGTTGAATGGAAACTTGTAGGTCTGGTGGACAAGGTGGTGCTGCAGTCTGCATTTACCAGAAATGCTCAAGAGCAGCAATGTCAGGGTGCCCAGAAGTGGGACTTCCAAGATGGCTGCAAACTGTTCAACAGGTTGATTAGAGCTGTCCCAATTTCAAAGCAGAAGCTTTGGAAAATAGCAAATAAAAGTTATCAGTTTGTGTAAAATCTAGGTACCAGCTAGCCAGTACACTGCCTAGATGTCAGCAAAGAAGAAATTTGGAGAAAGTATGAGAAAATTCACTAGAAAAAGACTCCTCCCCCCAAAAAATGTATTGGGGAAGAATCTTGCAGCTCTTAAGTACAAAGCAGTTCAGGATTCATCTTTTGATACAGGAGATGGCTTCCAGTAATTTAGAGGTATAAATAAATCAAAAGCATTGTAGATGTTTAATGGAAGTGAAAAACTGGAAGAATATATAAAGCCAAATCACAGTAGGCTTAAAAGAGTAAAAGAAGTTAGATATTCGTATGACCTGATAAAACTGCACAATCAGAAGATGAAATGAAAGTAGGACTGGCTAAATATGAGGTTTTTGAAGAAGACCTATTTTGAAAATAATAAAGTTAGAACACACGGAACACAAAGAAAGCTTGATATTTTCTGCTATACTAGGGAACCTGGAAGGAACAGATTACATTCATTTTATGAAAGTACATATAAGCATCTGGACTGGTATTCCATAGCAGAATTTGTTAATTGATAGGGCATGTTGTGAGTTTTCTTTAAACTTGACCATGGAAAGGCAGCCAAGACCTATATTTGTAAGATGTAGACATATCGGCAGAAAAAACTGCTGCTGACAAAACTGTGGAAGAAGGGAAAATATTAAAGATTGGGGAGACCAGAGTGTTTGTGAAAAATGATTATTCATTGTACAGCAGACTGAAAGGACACAAGTTTATCTCTGCAGGTATAAGATTTAAGTTGATATATTTAGCTGTTTTTAGAATGTTTGTTTTTTCCTGGAGGATGAAAGACATTTTTGGATGCATGAACAAACTAAAGAAGAAAAAAAAATACCCAGCAAAGAGTGGTCAGCAAGCTGAATGGGCCTCTGCTTCACATTGTACTAACAGTAGCAAAGCCCTTTGAGAGAACTTGCCAGTAAAACCTTTTCCATTTTACCAAAGGAAAATGATTGAGTGATGCAAGCATAGGAGCTGACTACAAAAATCAGGATTGCCTTGGACTTGATCCAGAGGCTGATTTTGAGTGTTGGAGATAAGGAAGACGACCAACAATAATGTGGAAGTAGGAATTAAATGGAATAATTGTAAAGTGTCATTTCCATAAGATGTAATTCAGACACAACTGTCCTTCTGCAAGAAGAAGTGGCTGAAAAAGAATGGAGATTTGTTGACTGTAGTAAATGGGTGGAAGGACTTATGACAAACCGGGAATTCAGTTTTAATGTTTAGAAGGACAACAAAGGTACCGAAGATGCAACTACAAGTTATAAAACAGTATTTTTCCTTAACGAAATGTGTATAATATATTGAAGTAAACCACATGTTGTTATGCTGGTAATATTAAAGTATTAATACTTCTTTTTTTTTTTTTTTTACTGTAATGTATTCATGGTTTATATTGGTTGGAAATCACAAAATAATGAGATCTTGGGCTGCCGTGAGAAGAAGTAAATATGTACTGATTATATCATATGTGTATTAAGTGTCCCCTGTTTTTATACAGGTGGACGTATAGATCACTATTTTTAGTTTATACTGAAGACCAGGGATTTTTTTTCCCTTGCAGAAATGGGATCAAATGAAAAACAGGAAAAATGGTAATTTTCTAGTATTGAAAAAAGAGCAGTCTTTTGCATTAGTAAAGCTACTGCTTGTTTTTCCCAATATACAATAGTCAGTAGCTGGCAATGATAAGTTTACAGTCAATTGGGAAATGACTGAAGAATGTGCTCTGAGGCATTTATTTAAGAAACATTACGATTAGGATCTAAATGGGAAATGGTAAACAGTACAGTGAAAATAAGTAAAAGTTTCATACAGAGAAGTAGTTGCATCCCTGGTAGCCTTACTACTTGTATATTAATAAATAAAATACAAAATAAAGGTAGCCAATGTACTTTTTCTTAAAGTTAAAAATCGGGTAACTGAGAGTAAGCAGTAATAGAGGTTGGACAGGGATAGACTGTATCTGTACAGCACAGGTTAACTAGTATGCTTTTCCAATGTGATTCAACCTAACTTTAGGATTGGTAAAGCCTGTGAGAGTAGTTGCCTATTTGGAGCAACCGACCCTATTTGAAGAGTGATTTCCCTTTTTATTTTACTTTGTGTTGTCTCTTTGTCGACCAGGTTAGTCCCACTAGACCAGTATTCTCTTTTCATTGGAGACCCAAAATAATATTCATACTAAGTAGGGGAAATTTGGTTAGGGCACCATGGTACTTCCCCTACTCTTTCTCAATAAATGCTGGGGGGATTTTTTTATATACACTTCATCTTCCAGAAACTCAGGCAGATGGGACTTCCCTTTAACATCTCTTCCAAATGATGGAATCCTCAGGAGTGCAGTGTGATAACTGGTGGAGGGTGAAGGCTGCCAGCCTAGCCAGATACAATCATTTGTAAGTGTGAAATATTGAACTTAAAACAATGTGGCAACATTGCCATCTGCTGTAAAGAAAGTCAAGCATTTCTTTTTTTTTTTTGTAATATTTTTATTCATTTCCAAAAACAAGAAAACATGAATGCAGGTTATTTATGACAATGAAGTATTTACAAATTATTTAAAAAGGTAGGCTAAAACCTCTAAACAGATATCAAACATTAAAACCAAAATAAAGTATTTACAAGGGTGTCTATTGTTGACATATAATTGACTTTCTATACAATTGTTTCCTGATTATAATCTGCTGCAGTCATTATTCTCCAGTATTTCAGTTACTTTTTGCCATGCTACGTATAATGATGTAGTTCTTTCAGTTCTTCCTTTAATAGTGTTCATTTCCAATTGCGATACTGCTGACACCATATTCATGAATTGCTTAAAAGTTGGAGAAGCTTTGGATTTCCAGTTTGATGTAATGTTCTTCCTTGCAATAGCTAGGGAGTCCATAAGATTACATATTTTGTTCTTGGCACACAATTGGGTACAGGTGCATTAAACAAAATAATAGATTTGGAAATATGGAATTTATCATTGAATACCATTTGCAGAAAATTATTTTATCCCAATATGGTTTAATCAAATGGCATTCGTAGAACATATGTTGCCAGTCTGCTTTTATTGATAAATCACATCTCCAGCAGCCAATATTTTTCTTAAACATAAGTTCCATTTTATGAGGGGTTACATAAGATCTGTGTATGAATTGCCATGTAAAAAGTCTCCAATGTAATAAAAGTGATGTCTGCTTTAGAGAGAGAAGAATTATTTTTTTATCTCTGTTATTTGGCACATGTCCATTAACTGATCTATAATAATTCCATATTTTGTCATTATTATGCATTTTTATTTTTTTGTTTGTTTTATAAATAGATGATAAGTATCCCTTTCCAGTAATGGGTTGATTCGTTAGTAATATTATATGTTCTATAAGGTTAGGAACATTTTGTCTTATTGATGGTTGCATTGTTTCTTGTTTGCTTAATATATACTGTCTCAATTCTTGTACATGTAACCACGAACTATCTTCCATATTTAATTTCTGTTTAATCTGGTCTATTGTCAGAGGTTTTCCAGAGTTTAGCAATTGATGCCAATATATTAATCCCTTTTCTTTAAGCATGTTGACTACTTCCATATTAAATGTTATTATATTACCTTGTGTGTACGCTACTGCATATAAAAGAAATGACCATGCTTTAATATCAGGATTGCTATTAATAAAATTTTGGAAAATTTTTAATGTATAAGTAATGTATTTGGAACTTATATTTTTATTCTTATGTATCATCATATATTCCTTCATCAGCCATAGAAAATTGTTTGGTATGAAATCTGTTTACTTATTTGCTACTACAAATCCTGATTTTAACCAGATTCTCTCATGAACTAGCTTCCATTTTGATGTATATTTTGTATTTAGCCATAATGATAGTGTTTTAATAATGGATGAATGCAAATATATTTCTATGTCTGGTAAACCTATGCCACCTATATCCCAATCATCTAGATGATACTTCATAGCTATCCTTGGTTTTTTTGGATACCATAGGAATCTTACCATTAAATCACTTAATTGTTTTAGGTGTGATTTAGCTGGTGGCAAAGAACAAGCTTGTATGACATAAAGAATTTTTGGAAATATGATCATTTTAATTATATAAAGCCTTTCTTCCATTGAAAAGAAGAATTTGTTCCATCTTTGTACTAGATTTTTAATATTATTTAAGGTCTCTTTATAATTTGTTTCAATTGTAGTATCTAGGTTGTTAGTTATTATAATTCCCAAGTATTTAATTATATTATCGGTAGAGATATATTTATGGTATTTTTTATTTAGATCTTTTTTATTAGTATTTATAAGCAATACATTTGTTTTGTTCTCATTAAATTTAAGACTTGAAAAGTTTTGAAAGTTTTGAATGGAGTCCCATAATGCTTTTAAACTGCTATTATTATTTTTTAAGGTAATTAAAATATCATCAGCAAAAGTTGAATTTTAAGCTCTAGGCTGTTGTCTAGTTGTATTCCTTCAATATTTTTATCCATACGTATATTATTTGCTAAGGGTTCAATGACTAGCGCAAACAATAACGGAGAAAGAGGGCAGCCTTGTTTTGTGCCCTTAGTTATTTTAATAGATTTAGACAGACAAGATCCCAGTTTTATATAAGCCAATGATTTTTCATATAATGATTTTATTAACAAAGTGAAGTTGTTTGAGAAGCCATATTCTTCTAAAACTAACCACAGATAATCCCAGTTCACTGAATCAAATGCGCTATTTATGTCTAAGCTAATAACATTCATTTTGTTTTTGTGACATTTATATAATCAATTAAGGAAAGAATTCTTTTAATGTTGTCATAAGTGTTCCTATCTTTTATAAAACCTGTTTGATCCTCCTCTATCAAAAGTGGTAGTAATTGCTTTATTCGAGCAGCATGTATTGCCATAAAAATTTTATAATCTATATTAAGAAGTAAAATGGGTCTGTATGATGAACATTCACCGGGATCTTTATTTTGTTTCAGAATTGGTGATATTAATGTGTACTTCCAAGAAGGAGGAATGTCTTTACCATTTTTAACTGATGTAAAGACATTCAATAACAACAGCAAAGCCTCATTTGATAGTAATTTAAACATTTCTGGGGTGATATTATCTATACCTGGAGCTTTGTTTAATTTTAGCTTATTTACTTCAGCTTTAAGTTCTGTCATTGTTATTTGTTTATCTATTAGTTGTACCTGCTCCTCTAATGACCTAACTTTAACATTGTTTTTGAGAAAAGCTTTCAATGCTGAATGTGTTTCTGTTTTCTCATTTTGATTATTAAGTTTATGAAAAATAGCCTAAAAGCTTCTAGTATTCCTTCTAAATCAGATACTTTCTTTTTGGTTTCTATATTATGTATTTCCTTGATTTGTTTTAATAATCTTTTTAGTCCTATTTGCTATTCTTCGTTGGTTTTTAGGGTTCATTAAATAGTAACATAGTTTAATTTTTTCTAAGTTGATCATTGTTTTGTGGTGTAGCGTCTCTGAGTATTTTTATTAGTATCTTCTAGTTCTTTTATTAAGTTGGTGTTTCCATTTTGAATATCAAGCTTTAAATTATCTACTTTTGACTGTAATTCCATTAATTCCTTATTCCACTGTTTTTGTTTATTTTTATACCATCCCACCGCTCTTCCATATAGGTATGCTTTCAATGCATCCCATATATATATTTCAGATACATCTTTTGTAAGATTGATATCTAGGAATGTTTGTGTCTCTTTAATATAAAATTCCTTAAAATCTTTGAGATTTGTTATGTAAGATGGTATTCTTGTTACTGATATCCTTCTTTTGAAACATAAGTCTGTCTCAAACGTTATGGTGTTATGGTCCGAAAATGGACATGAAATTGTCTTGACTCTATTTAATTTAGAGGTTAAATCCTTTGTTATGTACACTCTATCTATTCTAGAGTATGTATTATGTCTATGGGAAAAATGTGTAAAGAATAGTGAATCTGGGATAGCATACTTATTTATGTCAACTATATTAAAAGTTTCAACAAACTCAGATAACAACTTTGTTAAAGGTGATCTCTTACGTGTAGTTTTAGTATTTGTGTCAGTTTCTTTTATAATGCAATTGAAATCTCCAGCTATGATTAAATTGCCTTTGGTATATTGTACAATGTCTTCTAAGTGTTGTTTGGCCACTCTAACACCTAGTCCTGGTATCCAATAAATATTCACTAATGTATATATCATTTCATTGATAGATATTGTCACTAGACAAAACATTCCTGAGTTGTCATGGAACGTGTTTATGATTTTAGGTATTAAAGTAGTGTTTTTCCACAAAATTGCTACTCCCCTTCGCTTCTGATTATAGGTGGAACTTACTAGTATTGTATAATTTTTATTGTTTATTTTATTTATGTCTTCTTGTGTAAGGTGTGTTTCCTGTAAAAATACTAGTTGCGCTTCACATAGCTTTAAATATCTATAAAGACTTCCCCTTTTGCAGCTATCATTTAAACCATTTACATTAAGAGATATACATTTTGCAATTGGATTTATATTAGCTTTGCTTTTATCCATATTCATATACTCGTAACAATGTGTAGATGTGTGTACATGAAGAGAATGACTTCTTCTTTCTTCTTCCAACAGTATTACAATAGATTATAGTCACCCAATAAAAGTAAATTACAAGATCATAACTGAGAACAATATAAGATAAACAACCACCAAACCCCTCCATGAGAAAAAACATCTCATCCTTGAATGATCTAATCATTCAAGCGATCCCTCTAAGTCTGCATTTCAGCATAAGCAAGACTGAGATTTTTTCTTGCTCATTACTGCTTAATGATTGCACTACTTGAACAATTTAATATTTACAGAGTATCTTGATAATTAAACAGCAACTCCTTTTTACCCTTAAAATGTCTAATAACAAATAGCTACATTCATGAACCTTAATTGACTTACTATCCTTAAGGTTGAGTACACTAGCTGCAGTGTGTTTACAAATATGTTATATAGCTTCAGTCAAGGACTTAAATATATAAAATTTTTATAAAATTAAGTTAAATTATACTAATTTACGTGGGTGATCTTATCAGAAAAGATTATAGTAAAGTCTGTATGTGTTAACTATTCATACAGTTTCTTCCAAGTGATATACTTCTTTTTAAGCTTTGTGTGCTGTTTATGTGTACAATTCAAAATGAATAACAAATATTACAATATAATAAAACGTCATGTATGTGTTGATACCTTCTAAATTCATTAGGTACTTCAGTGTACTTTTAATATTTGTTAAAACTGTAAAAGCACTTTGCCATCTCATAAATAGTGTGCTGGTTACTTTAAGTAGCTTAGGAGCTGACACCACACCCATACTGTCTTGTTTTAGTGCTGACATCACTCATGACTGTTTACTTTCATTTTGTGCTGTTAGAAGGTTTAACACACTGTAATGGATTCTAACTGAAGAACCTTCATTCAGGGGTGGTAAAATAAGAGTTCCCAGCTCGTGACCATGGCGGGAAGACAAAAACAAAGTAAGTGAAGTTTTTAGGGCTTTTTTAAACTGAACACCAGCTCATTAAACTTCTATTAGTTTTCTTAACATTAAGGGCAGATATACAAGCCAAACAGTTGTTTGTTAGTCAAAAAGGCACTTTTAGCATCGAAGAATAGATAATTACTTTTCAAGGCACTTTTTGACAGTTATTACTATCAGTTTTTATATATTATTATGTGTATTAAATACATCAGTTTAGATATTTCATGCAGCTTAGTGTAAATAATATAAAAAGGAATCATGCTCATCTAAACACACCATATTAATATGTCAGTGTAAATACATCATATTCTATACTAGCAGTAAAAGGCAGGTAATTTATAAATAACTATCTAAACATCATTTAGAGTTAGAAAAATCATGACTGTAAGTATTTACACTGTAATAGAGAAAGATATGTTACCTTGCTTTCTTTTAGGGTTGTTTCCTTTAGTTATAAAATGTCCTGCTTATCTTGTATTTATATTGTTTCAAAGACTGACACATGTGTAAAGCATGAATGCTTTCAAAGAACTTTTTTGCCTTACAGAGCAAATAGAAGACAATAATGTTTGTGTTTTTCATATGTCTTTTATCGTTTCTTCTTCTTGTCAGTAGTGCTCCATTCATTTTTTTCTAAGTGACGCTTAACCCCAAATTGGGAGAAATCCATTTCTTCCACATTATCCAAGGTTTTATTAGCTGAAAGATAAGAAACTGTTGCTTGCAGAGTGTCAAAAGTTTTAGGACCTTCAGTAAAAAATATTTTTATTCTTGCAGGGAACAGCAAGTGGACTTTAAGTTGTCTTTTTTTCAATTCCTTTATCAGAGGGAGACATTCTTTTCTTGCAGTTATAACTCCCAGAATAATCATTATCAAATCTGATTATGTTGTCTTTGTATTTAACTAGAGAAGATGACCATGCTGTTTTTAAAATAAGTTCCTTGTCCTGTGATGAAAAAAACTTTACTATTATTGATCTCGGGTGATTTTTTGATTTGATGGTTGATGAAGCAGCTCTTAAGGATCTGTAGGCTCTTTCAATTCCATAAGAAAGAGCTTCAGGCAATTTTAAAACTTCTGGTAACCAGGTAGTAAGGAAAGTCACCATGTTATCTCCCTCTGTTTTCTCTGGTAGCCCATAGATGTGAAGGTTATTATCTGGACCTGTTCTCTAGATCTTCTATTTTATTTTGTAATGAAGCATTTTGTTGTGATAAAAAATGTAGCTGAAGATCTTGTTCTGAGAGTCTGCCTTCAGTATCATTTAAGGATCTCCCTATATCAGCTATTTGAGACTTCTGTTGCGTCATTATTTCTTGTAGTTGCTGTATTTGTTTTGTAGATCTCTCCTCAAAAGTGTCCAGTTTGGTATTAATTTTGTCAAATTTCACTGACAAGTCTTGTATAGCATTTAATAAAGACTGTATCTCCTTTTTCATCGTCTGGTCCTGTGTGGTATGCTTAGAAAAGCTCATTTTCAGTAGATTCAGATACCTTCCTTCTTGTTTTTGACAGGAAAAATAATGTTTAAAGCCAAATTTTTTGCACTGTAGACTTCTAGTGATATTAGTAGAAGTAATTCAACAAAATAGGTTTGTCTACAATATCTAGTTTTTAAAAATTCCTGTCAGAAATATCTTTTGAGTGCAGAGCTGAGAAAAGATGCTGCCAACCAGTCTACATCCTAGCCACGCCCCCGTCAAGCATTTCTTGTTGGTCCTTTGAAATTATTTCATCACTGCCTTTGATGTTTTACAAGTTGGCTGCAGTCCGGCTAGATGAAGGCCTCCTGCCTATTGTTTTAAGGCTAAAGTTAATGACCAAAATTTACATGTGTAATATCCTTTATTGCTGTAAGTGTAAAAGAATGTAAATGCAGTTTCGGTCAGCCTGGGAAAACCAGGAAGGTGTAAAAGATGATGTAATGTTTAGCAGAACTGGAGTTTCAATTTAAACCGTGAAAACCAGAGATTATTGAGCATTTTTGTCTGACTATCCAACTCCGCACTGTAAGTAAGCTATTTCAGAAGTGTGTCTTATTGTAGATAGCTAGAAGCTCTTAAGATTAGACTGTTTTTTCTGTGATGTCAGAACTGTACTACTGATTTATTTTAAGTATTTCCGTGTGATCTCGGAACTTTTGACTAGCACTGACTGTGTAGTAGTAAGTATTGTCTTGTGGTTTTAATTATTTATTATTAAATATTTTAAAACCTTTTAACTGTGGCTGGTTTTGTGTAGAGATAAGTTAAGCTCTAGAGTACATTGTATATTTATGGAGTTTACTGTCCAGGTCACTCCAAATAAGCTTTGACTGTTTAGTCACATTTACCAATTGGATAATAATATTGCACAGTAATAATTGGACACCCTTTTAAGGGACTTTGAGTAGCTGATAATTATTAGTGGGTGGTGGCAGCTGGTACTACCGTATATTCTGGATAAAAGGGGCACAGCTGGAGAACCTGTGCCAGCCTTCCCCAGAAGTGTTTTATGTGGTTGTGTAAACTCTTATCTCAAAGTGCATGTTTGTGTGTGTCAGCTACTTGGGCAGAACCGTGAAGCACTGGTTGGACAGAGAGGGTGCTAGAGGTTTTATCTTGCCAACTAGGCTGAGATCGGGACCCTGTAGCTTTGCCAGTGGGGAGTCTTATTGGAGACCTGGAAAGCAAGGGAGCGACTAGCCCCAGACTGACTGATCTCTATGTGCTCTTAAGGGGAATTGCACTTTACTGTGTGTATTTGTTATCCTTTCCTCATATATGAGATATATGAGATTTGGTGTTAGTGGTGAGGATTGAGGCTCTTTGATTGCTGGGCCAGGGCAGGGGCATCACATGCAGCACTCCTCCCACCTTATGCTGCACTGTAGCGTCATTACTGGAACTTAATCCAAGTACCTGATATGGGTGTAGAACAGACAGACTTGGGAACTTGGAAAGTGTGTATAGTTTTGTGTGTTGCTGTGAGATAAAAGGGGTTGAGTTTTCAATATGAATTTGTTTGTTTATTTTTTGAGTTTATTGAAGTATAAAGTCTGGGAAAATGTGACATGGCCTCAAAAAGAGATGACAAACTGTAACTGCATACAGGAATAGCCTATTAAACATTAATGTTGCATGTAAATTTGCAAGTTGGAAATGTATAGAAAAGAGCAATCTTGTACAATATATGAAGGTAAGAGCTTCTTACCAGAATGACTGCTTTATCAATTTTATCATGGAATGTCAGTGGCATTGCAGGTATAGACAAAAAGCAAAGACTTCTGACTAATATTAAAATGTGGATTTCCAATATCAGTGTTACATTGCACACATTTGGATAGAAATGCATGTGAATTTGGAAAATAAAGGACCTTATGGATATTCAGCAGAGTATCGGAGCAGAGGAGGTAATGATGGTTATAAGAGGGGCTCCTGTAGTGACTGAAGAGGAGAGGAAAGACAGTTGAGGTAGATTTCTGGTAATTAGGAGTTAATGGCAGGGAAGAGGAGAATTACACTGGCATGTGTTTATATTCCATCTAAAGCTACTGTTAAGGAGCATAAGACAATTTGGGAGAAGTAAATACTTTTCAACAGGGAATATTGTTTGTGGGTGTGGGCTAGAACTTGATTTTTAATAGTGAGAATGTTTCATGGAGACTGCAAAGGGAAATAAAAGCAGGTATATTTCTGAAGAAATATGTGAGAACATTTGGATTCATGGAAGATGTAAATTTAGTAGCAGGAGGTCATGCAGAATTTGCATATTATTCCCCAAGGTACAAAACATGCTAGATTGTATATAAAATGCATTTTGCAGGAGCATGTGTACTTAATTGAAAGCTTTGAAACACATCCAACAGCTACTTCATATTGTGAACAATTAAGACTTAAAGGTATAGGGTAATGAAGTAAAAAATAGTCATTGGTGCTTTCCTACTTATTTGTTAGAAAGAGAGGAATCTGATGAAAGGATAGTGGAAATGATTCACGAGTATTATGGAAGATGGACATTTCTTCAGAAGGGATAGCTATAGAGTAGGATAAAATGAAAATGGAGTATAAAAATGTGGTAGAGAGGGAAATAAGTAATATGAATTATTTAGTGGGGTTGGCGAAGATTAAATCTTTATAGAAGAAGGTGTTGCTGAGTGCTAAAGGGAAAATTAAGGTAGCGGTTGGATAATATTTAGAAAGGTTGCTTTTAAGCTTGCATTTTTTATGATAAATCCAGAATATAAAAACTCTTCATACAGTGACTTATGCACCAGAAGGTAGACAGGGTTATTGCCAAACTTAGGGGGTCTATGACAAGACAACTTATCAGAGATCCTATAGGAATGTTAGAGAATATTTCAGAAATTCTTTGCAGATTTGTATGAAACAAAGAAAATGGGAAACTAAGAAAAGACACAAATTGAAATATTTATGGAAGAACTAACTGTGTAAAGGCTATAGGGAGTTTAGGCCCAAGAATTATTAGTTAAGATAGGAATGGATAAGATATTGTGATGTGTAATCAATCAACCAGTAAGTTTCCAGGAACAGATAGTATTCCTGTGAAAGTTTCAACATTAAGAGGGGAGAAAGTGATAAAGATCTGAAGGTTTATTTAACAAAATTTTAAAAGATGGGTTAGTATTTGCATCTTTGAAGAAACTTGTGGTGGCTATATTACCCAAAGAAGGTAGACACTCTTCAGATCTTTCTTCATATAGACAAGTTTTAAATTTTAACCATGATTATAAAGTATTTGTGTCTATACTAGCGAAGAGAACATCAGCAGTGCTGCCCAAATTGATGGATATGGATCAGTGTTGTTTTGTGGAGGGAGTGCAAGTATTTGACAACAGTGATATAACAGTGATGATCCAGAAGGAATAAAATGCTGTTGTTGACGAGTCTTAATTCAGAGAAGGTATTTCATTAAGCCAATGGGGATTGTGTAAGTAGGGCAATGGTAGCATTTGCATTCCCTAAAAAATAAATAGTAGGGTTAATTATGAGGATATATGAAGGGTCAGCGGCAAGAATTAAGGTGGTAGGGGTCTTGCCCAACAACAAACAGAGAAACCGGGGGAAGGGTATCCTCTTTCTCCTTTTATTATTTGCTTTATACTTTGAATTATTGGTAGAAAAAATAAGTGACTCTCATATTCATGTATATAACTGGTATGGTAATCAAGAAAAGTTAGCTTTAGTTGCATATTATTTTATGTTGTATTTAATACATCTAGAAAAAAATGAATGTGAAAATTTCTGAGACATTTTCAAGTTTTTCATGATTTAAAATTGTAAAGATAAAGCAAAGACTATAGCTTAATCTATGTACCCACACATGAATTGGTTCAGCAATGCCCATATCTATGGGAACACAATAAGATGACATATTTAGGTTAATGGATTAAGAGGATTCTATTATTGCAACTAAGGATATGTGGAAAGAGACTGAAGAAAAATAATAGAAAATTTGAAACGTTGGAAGCCCTGGAATATGGATATGGATAGTAAGATACAAGCAGTAAAATATTTCTTTCATATACAGGTCAGGCATATTTTTATCAGTCAGGAGGAGAGGTTGTGGACTGTAATAAATAATTGAAAGTTATTTGGGAGGGAAATCAAGCAAGAATTAAGTGGGATATGTTGTTTCTTTGATAGAGTACAGTAGTTTAGGATAACCTGATTTCAAGGAATACTTTAGAGCTATGCAGTTGGCCTGATATACAGAACAAATGCAGAATGTTACAAATCAAAGTGGAAAGTCATAATGATGAAAGGGGGAGTTCAAGAAATAAGAAGAGAGAGAGAGTGTGGGATTTTGAATGCAGACCCTTGAGGAAATAACAACCATAAACAATATTATATTTATAAGCAGAGGAATATATTCTAAGAAGTAAGCCAAGACAGGAGTAGAGAAAGAAGATTTTACCAACAGGGATAACTGCAGGTAGTGGTACTGAAAATATGTAAGGGGGGGGCAGAATTTATTGGAGATAATTAGCAAAGGAACCAAGGTATCAGGAGCAAATAACTATGTTGGGAATGGTAGTAGAGTGAGATGAGGCCAAGCAAATGTTTGGACTACAGGATAGAGATTACCTACCAGCGATTAGAGTATAAGCAAAGAGAAAAGGTTAGAGGAGTGCTAAGTGAAAGACCAGCTGTGGTTGAGTTTTTAGTTGAGTCTAGAGCAGGTGCTTCTGTAAAATAGGGATAATTAGTAGGGAATATAAAATATTGCATGATGGCTCTCAGAATCACAAGAGTTTAGAAATGCTTGGGAAGAGAGACTGAAAATGCAGCTTGCAGTGGATCAGCAGGAGGACACCTTTATGCCTGCCAAGTATGCAACAAAGTCCAGAAGGCTAAGAATGTTTGTATGGATGTGTTTGCATAGGTATTTTTATACCCCAGGCAGACTTCAGATATTTTTTCCTAGGTGAGATAGCAATTGCTGGAAGTTTGATGAGAGATAAAGTGGTGATAAAGTACATGTTTTTTGAGAATGTAATGAGGTGGCAGATTTTAAAAAATTCCATTTGGAGTATTTTGTCAGAAATGTTGGGGGAGCAACTGATTGTAACAGAGAATACAATTCCTTTGAGCTGGGCTTTGGGGTCTGAATTGCCTAGACATTGTAATACCTTTCTAAAGTTAATGCCGTTGGCTGCCAAAAAAGCAGCTACTAGAAAACAGAACTCAAAACTTAAGCTAACTGTGAAAGAGGTATTGAATATTGTAAATGAGAAAAATAATTGGTTGGTAGTATCTTTATAAAGGGAACCAAAAGAAAGAGAGAGAAAACTTTGGGTTTAAACAAACAATAAACCAAGACAAAACCCAAGTAACACCCAGTCAACAAGGAGACTGAAAAAGCTTCTAGATTAACTCAAAAAATGTTGGAACTTCAAAAACATACAGAAATTTATTTTAAGTGCATTCATCCCATTATCATGCAGGGACTTCATCAGAAAAAAACGCATCTCACAAATACTTAAACCCTAATAACAGCAAATCATGTGACTAGAAAAGTCCTACTAGAGGGCTTTGTAAATATGTTTGACTCGTATCTGTTATGTTCTATCTGTGTTATCTGAAGCTTTTCTCCCCAGGCCTCCGCTGAAAATGTTCATATATCCAGTCGGACTATCCCATCACCAAATGTAAAATAAATAAATAAATAGACAAGCGAATCAAAATGATCTCAATTAATACTAATAATTTGTATTATGATAGTGCTAAAAAGCACATATAAAAATAATATAAATACATTTAACCAAATCGTGTTTTAAATGAACATGGTCACCATTTGGCAGCCCATACTTTTAACACACTACTTATTGATAAAACATTTAATCCTGGATAAACACTTGCATCAAGCCTAAGCTGCTATAATAATTCACAGTATTCCAATCTGTGTTCACAAGCCCCCCACCTCTCACATTTTGTGTTACCCATTCTAGTACCAAAAAATAAAACTCGTTATGCTCCTTACATTGTAAGTTGTGTTTAAAGAGTGCATTGTTGTTGTTACAGTTCTTTGTCATAATATTGTTCGTAAATATGTTTTTTTTAGAACGTGCTCCATTTTGCCAACATAAAACCCATGGCAAAAATCATATAAAGCAATATATACAGCTCCAAAGGTGCTGCAATCATATGCACACTCCCATATAAACTCCTAATAAGAACTCGTCAGCAGAGAACAGTTAAATATTTTCACTATTTCTTAGAAATCCTTTTGATGCCAAGTTAGATAAAATGACAGCACCACTGAGCTGCTCATGCTTTCTAGTTTAGTTATGTAAGTAAAATTTTTTCATTTAATTTCAGAAGCATTCTTTTTAGCATACCACAGTTGCCAATTGTTCAGGCTATATCCCCCATTATGATTATACCCATTAATTCCCCCTTATGGAGTTAAACACTAATCAAACGGAGGAGAAATCTTTATCCAGGCAGCAGTCAAATGAAAGGGAAGGGCTTATTCTGGCAGCCATCAGAGATGTTCTTTTCATGATTGTAGGTCCTCTCTGTAGTCACTTGCTGATGTAATATGCCTCCCCCCTGTGTACATTCTGAATAAAGACTACTACTTGAACAAATCTTTGCAGAGTCGAATGCATGTCCTCAGCCCAAACACAGCAGTGATTTACATCTCACAGTAGTTGCTAATATGGCAAGCAAACTGGACCATTTCTCTTCTGGACTGGTGGGCCAGCATTGGCCACTCACTGCTACCTTCACTTGCCAGTTCCTTGGTCATTGGTCAATCCTGAGTTGTCTGTGTCACAATCAGAGCCTTATCCTTCCATGCCATAGATTCTGCTTGTCCACCTATATTTTTATACGTGTTCCTTCCCCGTCAGACCAGTTGGTATGAAATTTAGCAGGAGTCTTGGCCAGTGCCACAAGATTTCATATGCAGGTTTTTGCTAGTTGGATGAACATTGTTAACTTATTTAAATATAAAATTATGGCTGTACAATGGTGTTTTTTTATGTATGGGGAGCTTTAATCTTTATTTTATGATTTTTCTACAGTCATAACACTTGTAATTACTTATATCCGTGTTGCTTCCATTATTTGCCCTTACAACGTTTTAATCTCCTAAACTGCATGTAGATGTTACCTTGCTAACTATTCATAAAACAGATGACCCCCCTTTTACCTACAGGAAGTGCTTCTCTGTAACACCAGTGTTTTACTACCTCTTCATACCTGTCTTTCTATGCGACTTTCATTATCATTAGTTATTTGTTACTAATTCCTCACCTTCATTGTTCTTTTTCACTCACACTTTTGCTTCCCAGATACCTCACTCAGAACACTTCTACTTTGCCCAAGTTGCGTTTCTTTCATCTGATCTTCTAGCTGTGCCGAATCATTTATGTTTTCTGATAGTTTTATTTAGCTGCCATTTTGCATTTCCCCTTTGCATTCTGAAACAGTTTGTGATCGGGGCACAACACTAGGCCAGATTCCAAAAGAGCAGTTCTCAATGCAAGTCTGCCCTGATTTCCGAAAGACTTTTACTGTCCATGTAAGTGACTTACTTCAGTGTAAGGCCTGTCTGTAAACAGGCTTACACTGGGGTCCAGATTTCAAAAGATCTGCTCTCAGCCTGCTGTTAGTGTAAGTGGTCACTTAAACTGAGAGCAAGCCTTTTGGAATCGGACCCTTTGTGCCAGACTGCAACTATTCTGTAATTAAATGTGAATTCAGTGAGAACTGTACTTAGCAGATTGTTTCAAAGTCTGGGGGTCTGACATGGAGAGGTGCACCTTTCCTTTCAGCAGCTGAGAAAACAGCACGTGGCAAGACACGGAGTGTGGTCCATTGTTAGGTTTAATTTATCCACCCCAGTAAGCTGTACTAACTTGCTAAAATAGTTACTTTACTTGCAGTTTTATTTTAAAATGTATTGGCCTAGAATAGCCCAGTTTAACAGTACTTCTAACTTCTGCATTTATGTCATGTGATTTTTTTGGGGGAAGTTAAAGGAATCTATTTTTTGTTGAGTTTATACCTGGAGTTGTATATCACATACACATACATATACACATATTCATAAGCTTTACTAACTTTCCTAGACTTCTAAATGTTAAATGTACTAATCAGATTTCTGTTTGTCCACTGCAGGTATATTACTCAAAATTCTCAGTATTTCCTTCCATGTTTTAGTACAGTCTAACCAGTTCCTGCTTAGTAGCTGCGTCTTTATAAATCTTGCATTTAAACTGTCACCACTCTACACTGCCAAAAATAATCCATCTTATTAGAGTGGATAAAGCTTGCCAAAACAGAGGCTTGGGTTTTCCGTTGTTATCCTTTAAAAAAATTACCTCTTGAGGCACAGTTACATAAATTAAATTTCCTGATGCATTTCTACTGGTGGTGATTGCTTTTCATGTTTATTTTCTCATTGTAATAACGGATACTTTATTTTTTCCCTCTTAATAACTGGTGGCTATACATACATTCATACATTTGCATAGTGAATCACAGTCCAGTCATATCTTTCAGGTATGCTGTGGTGTATACAGCTGTGGAATATGCTTGGTTGCCTGTATATTAGATCTGTATACTTAAGTATTTTTACTGAAGCACTACACTTATGGTGTATGACTTTTCTGAACGTATACAAACAATAGTTTGCAAATGTATCTGTGTGCACGCGCATGTATGTATATCTATACATAAGTGTGTATAGGTATATATATATATATATATATATATATATATATATATATGTGTGTGTGTGTATATACACACACACATATACATGTATCTATGTGTGTATGTATGTATATATGTATGTATATATATATATATATATATATATATATATATATATATATATATATATATATATGGTTTCACTTCATAAACTCGAAATACTGAAATCCCGAATTTCAGCATTTTGAATGCATGAAGCCAAACCCATCACAACACCAAAACCCCACAAAGCCGAAATCATAAACCCGAACACACATACAGTACACCACACACAAACCACAACACCTACGCCACAAAAAACATAAACACAACACCACACATACACATACCTACACTAAAGAAACGCAGGGGGTACCCCCCACACCCCCCTACTTATATATACTAACCCCAAGAACACACAGAGGAAAAAAAAACACACACACACATGTTACAAAAATGCTCACATACACTCACTCACCTGAAAGTCCGAACATAAACATCCCAAACACTTCCCATAACGTAGTGTCACTGCATAAGCGCTAAGAGTGGATTCAACATATTTGCATTTGCGCTTATGCACTTTCGCTATTCTAAAGTTTCGGCTTCATGCACTCGAAATGATGAAGTTCGATATTTCAGCATTTCAAGTATGTGACATGAAACCATACATATATATATATATATATATATATATATATATATATATATGTGTGTGTGTGTATATATATATACATACACACACACACACTGATGTGTGTGTGTATATATATATATATATATATATATATATATATATATATATCTACATGTATGTATATACACATACACAGAGAGATATATATTTGTGTGTGTATGCACACACACACACACACACACACATATATATATATATATATATATATATATATATATATATAAATGTGTGTATGTGTGCGTTTGTGTGCATATGCACGTGTGCATGCATTCATCCATCCATCCATTCACCCACAACCCTTTTTCCCATTTTTGCAAATGGGGTTGGGGTGGTCACTTCAACACTGACAATCATCTAGAGTCAAGGTTTACACCATCGGGTGGTTAGCCCTGCCATGGATGTGTATGTATACATATACATATGTATATATCTGTATACACATATACACACACAGATATGCATGTGTGTGTAGTCACACAAACACACACACATATTATACTGTGATGTCAGTTGTGTACATGGGCAGTTTTTGTATCTGTAGTCCTGTATATCATATTTAAGCAACTGTATTTTGTTTGATTTGTTGTTGTAAATGTTACTTTATGTAGTTACAAGTCTCTGCATAACTCTTTTTTTTTTTTTTCCACTCTGCATAACTCTTAAAACAAATCAACCATATTCTTTTAAGACTACCTTGTTAAAAGTCAGTTTAGTAAATGGGAGGGGTTGTCTGTTTGCATAAAGGTACTGGACTATATGTTGCTTAATTTTAAATAATTTTTCAGTTTAAAGGAAGAAGTGACGTAGAATTATATTTTCAAAGGTTTGCTTGGGTTACAGCAGTCTGTTTTAATGAAACCTGCAGACCAGAGTACGTTAGAACTGTAGTTCGCATACTTACTGAGATCATCCTACAAATCATATCATAGCATCTCTGGTCCCAAAGGCTCGAAATGAATCAATTGTAGTGCCTGAGAGCTCATCAAGTTAAATCTGGCGCTTGGCTTCCTTCGGTTTCCCTAGACAGCAGTAAACACAATTACTTAAACAGGACTCCAAATATGTTTTTAATGCATTTCTGCTTGCCAAGCACACATGAGAATGCACTTTTAAAGGGATTCTATGCAGTTACTTTCCAGGAACTGTAATAGTGATAGAAGTCACAATTGGTATTTGAGGAGTGAAACTTTTCAGCCCAAGATGTACTTTTTGTGGGAATTTATTCTATTCCAGCTGTGTCTTATAAAATGAGAGTAAACTGTAGATGGTATATAGGTCTTAGATGCATGTAAAACAGATTGTTTACATTTTTGTGAGTTTTAAATAGAATGATGTAAAAAGTAGGTTTCTGTTGTGTAATTATTTGTGGGTTTCTAATTAATGCAATTAACACAAACTAGCAATCACTGGATATTTTTGTGCTAGTATTGTAGCTGTCCTTCAGAGGTATTTCATGATTTTTCTGAAATTGTGGTGTATATTTTCTTTAATTAAGTATTAATGCATAAAACAGACGTTCTTGCATGTGTTTGTATGTATGGGTCTACTTCAAAACACAAAATTACTATAATATTGAATCACAAAACATTGAGACCATAACTTCGAAAATTCAGAACACTGAAAAGTTAGAACATCGAAATTACATAACAATGACAATTTAAAATCATTGAGTCATATATCATCGAAAGTGTTACATGGTTATGGTTTAAAGTGTTAATTTTATGGTATCACTTTAAGAAGTTGTATGTAGTAAACATACATGGCAGATGTTATGTTTTGTGGTTTAAGAGAAGTTCTCAGGTTGTATAGTAAACATTTATTAGATAACCATTAAGCATTGTTGTGTTTGAGTGATGGATTTATTATTTAGAAAGAAGTTGTGGTTAGTGTTATGGCAAGTGATGGAATAAGTTAGTAGGGAAGTAAGTTTTTATTTTGGCTGTATGTACATGTTGTCAAGAAAATAGAGGAGATTGCAATACAGCGGGGAATTGGAAATTTACCTGGTCTCCACTGTAGTGCGTACTTGGAGTTGGTATATTTAATTTGCAGGGGGTGTGGGGCATGCAGGGGGGGGTTGCCCGCCTACAGAAACATTGAAACAGGTATGTCTGTTGGTACAGTTATGTTTGAGGTGGAGGGGATAAAACTAATTTGTGCACTGTAACACTCAATGTTATGGGATACGATGATTTAAATTTTCATTGTTATGTAATTTCAGTGTTCTATCTTTTCAGTGTTCGGAATTTTCAATGTTATGGTGTCAGTGTTTTGTGGTTCAGCTTTATAGTAATTCAGAGTTTTGAAGTAGACCCATATGTATGAATGTTTATATTTACGTGCGTGTGTATAATATATATATATATATATATATATATATATATGTATATGTATGAGTCTACTTTTAAATGTCGAAATTCCGAAATCTCAACTTTTAAAAAAAACGTACCCAAAACATCGAGATTTCAGAATCTTGACATTTAAAAGCGGGTTAAAAGAAAAACAAAAATAAAGAAAACTGTTTGCAGGGGGAAGCCCCCCTACAGCCCCCTACTTAAATATACCAACTCTAAGATCGCACTACAGTGAAGAGAACAGTAAGTGCAACAGGAGCATTACCGTTCTCTTCACTGTAGAGCGATCTCTGAGTTGGTATATTTAAGTAGGGGGGTGTGGGGTGTGCAGGGGGCCTTGTCCCCCTGCAAACACTTTATTTCAAGTGTGTCTCTCTTTTTTTTTTTTAACCCACTTTTAAATGTCGAGATTCTGAAATCTCAATGTTTTGGGTACTTTAAGTCGAGATTTCGGAATTTCGACATTTAAAAGTGGACCTATTTATATATATATATATATATATATATATATATATATATATGTGCCCATTTTTTGTATGTGTACGTATGTGTGTGTGTATATATATATATATATATATATATATATATATGTGTGTGTGTGTGTGTGTGTGTGTGTGTGTGTGTATATATACAGTGGATATAAAAATTGTACACACCCCTGTTAAAATGACAGGTTTTTGTGATATAAAAAAATGAGACCACAAAAAAATTTTCCCAGCTTTAATGTGACCTATAACCTGTACAATTCAATTGAAAAACCAACAAATCTGTTAGGGGAAAAATAAAAAAACGTACAATAAGTTGATTGCATAAGTGTGCACCACACTCTTAAACTAATACATGTTGAAGCACCTTTTGATTTAATTACAGCATTCAGTCTTCTTGTGTAGGAGTCTTATCAGCATGGCACAACTTGACTTGGCAATATTTGCCCACTCTTCCTTAAAAAAGTGCTCCAAATCTATCACATTGCGAGGGCATTTCTTGTCCACAGCCCTCTTCAGGTCACCTCACAGATTTTCTGTTGGATTTAGGTCTGGGCTGTGGCTGGGGCATTCCAAAACTTTAATTTTCTCATGGTGAAGCCATTCTTTTGTTGATTTGGATGCATGCTTGGGGTCATTGTCATGTTGAAAGGTGAAATTCCTCTTCATGTTCAGCTTTCCAGCTGACACCTGAAGGTTTGGGGTCAAAAGTGAATTCCCTCCACCTTGACTAAGCCCCAGTTCCAGATGAAGAAAAGCAACCCCAAAGCATGGGGTGGTGTTCTTTTGGTGATGCCAAGTGTTTTTTTTTGCGTCAAATGTACCTTTTGGAATTGTGGCCAAAAAGTTCATCTTTGGTGTCATCAGACCATAACATATTTTCCCGCATGCTTTTGGGAGACTTGATGTATTGTTTTGCAAATTTTAGCTGGGCCTGGATGTTATTCTGTGTAAGAAAATGCTTCTGTCTTGCAACCCTACCCCATAGGCCAGACACATGGGTAATACGAGAGATTGTTGTCGCATGTAGTACACAACCAGTACTTACCAGAAATTCCTGCAGCTCCTTCAGTGTTGCTGTAGTTCTCTTAGCAGCCTCCCTTACCAGTTTTCGTCTTGTCTTTTCATCAGTTTGGAGGGACGTCCAGTTGTTTGCAACGTCACTGTTGCCCCATATATTCTCCACTTTTTGATGACTGTCTTCACTGTGTTCCATGGTGTAGCCAATGCTGGGGAACTTTTTTATTGTACCCTTCTCCTGACTGATACCATTCAACAATGAAATCCATTTGATGCTTTGTAAGCTGTCTGCGAACCATGGCTTTTGCTGTAGCAGGCAACTGAGTAAATGTCAGGAAAATCCTACTAGGACAGCTAAATTTATTTGGGGTTAATCAGTCTCTCTTTAATTGATGGCAGGTGTGTACCCAAGAAGACTGAATGCTGTAAATAAAGGAAAAGGTGCTTCAAGAAAGTATTAGTTTGAGTGTTCACACTTATGCAACCAGCTTACTGTACTTTTTTATTTTTATATTTTTCCCCTAATAGATTTGTTTTTCAATTGAATTGTACAGGTTATAGGTCACATTAAAGGTGGAAAAAGTTTTGAAATTATTTATTGTGGTCACATTTTTTTATTTCACAAAACCTGGTATTTTAACAGGTTTGTACACTTTTTATATCCACTGTATGTGTGTAGATATATATATATATGTATATATATATGTGTGTGTGTGTGTGTGTGTGTGTGTGTGTGTGTGTGCATGGGTCTACTTCAACATTTGAATGAAACCCATATAACCGAGACCAGGTTACCAAAACTTCAAAATACGAAACATTAAAATAATGAAAGTAAGAAACATGAAAAAAAGTTACCAGAAAACCCTCACC
This sequence comes from Protopterus annectens, assembly GCF_019279795.1. Taxonomy (NCBI): domain Eukaryota; kingdom Metazoa; phylum Chordata; order Ceratodontiformes; family Protopteridae; genus Protopterus; species Protopterus annectens. Next base: position 825,482,827 of record NC_056731.1, on the reverse strand, counting down.
TTCCGGAAAAAAGCACACACAAAAATCGCCACAACCATACTACTACTACTAACCCTTCCCATAAGTCCACACTGTCTTAAAGCAACATGACAAAAAAGTATGTATATCGTTTTGCATGGAGGAAGCCCCCCCCCCCCCGTAACCACTGTGGGGTGAACAGCCTGCTTCTCTTTCTCTGCTTGTGACACTCACATTCTATATTTTCGCCAGTAGTGATTGTGACACTTCTGACTGTTCTTCTTACTGGAACTTTACTATATTTGCCTTATATATAAAATGTCCACAGTTTCTTCTTTGCAACTTTCTGTCTTCCCAAAGAATAATGGAGGATCTTAGATTAGCTGCTTTTCCATCTACTTCAACTTCATACTGCAAACTTTCCCATAGCTTATGAATTCTTAGTGTCTCCAGCATGTAACTCTTAATAGTCTTGCGCAGTTTCTATCATAATAGTATTCTTGTCTCTTCTGATTTCCTTCCAACGTTTATTGTTTTTTTCAGACATTGGTATAACAGTTGAAAGAAAATTTTCTTTTCATTGTATTGTACATTAACATTTGAGCTGATTGAAGACCCAGTCCTTGCAGTGGAGTATTCCTTTAGGTTTTTTTTACAGATCTTTCTCCTGAGATTTTCATTGTTTGGATACTGTAGCTACTTGTCCTGTGGATTGCAGATGGCATGGACTTGATATTGTATGAATTAATTTTGATTTGTGCACCAATCTTCTGTATTCCTGACTTTTGTATTGCAGGCATTGTAACGTTGTTAATCCCTTATTTTAAGATTATGGATTTTAATACACTAACCACACTTATGTCTTTCAGTTTGGTTATTAATAATTACGTTTTAAATATTGCTTCTGATCCCAGAAGACTAAATGTAGTGAGCCGTGTTTAAGGCATTAATATTCATGGAAGGTCAGAGGACAATTAGTCATTCTAGGTTCCAGCTCTAATAATGCTGGATTAACGTAGGGAAATAATTGTAAATTGGTGATCTGACAGTTAAAGTGTTAGTGTAGTTTTCTGTCAAACTATTAATTTATTAGTTGTTTGCCAAACTATTAATTTTAACAGTTATAGGAAAAGATGATTTACATTAGTTTTGAAGATGAGTCCGTTTTCAGGGTGTCTAATCATTCTTAGAAATCCCTGTAATGCTTGCTTGTTTTCTGTGTTTGGCATTTATACATTTATTTGTTCTTATATCAGGCTTCACTGCTCTGACATTCCAATATCCATTCATTCAGTCATTTATGCATTCTCTAAATACTCATGTTGTCTTATTGAGGGTCTTTGGAGATTTAGAACCTATTGGGTGCAAGGCAGAATGTATATAGTTAAGGTGGTGATCTGTTACTGGATGAAGAAACACTTTCACAGTTACAGGCAGTTTGTTAGATTACTTATCCAACTTTAGCTTGTCTTTGAGATACAGTTAAAAAGTAAACTATCTGGCTAAAACTGAAATGGACAAAAGAAGGATATGTAGACTCAACACCACAGGCACCAGACTGGTGACCCATTATGTTGGCTCTTACTGCTGCTTCCCCCATGATTTGCAAACATATGGCCAATTGTACTTTTTAGGCTTCTTTGGTGATCTACTCACATTGAGGAATAAACTGAATTTCTCCATCCAAAGCTTTCAGTTTTCTTCTAAACTGCCTTGCAGTATGAAAATTCTTAGTGGTTCCATTTTGTGCCTGTCTGCACTGTGAATTACATTTCTGTACTTCAAGTGCATACATTCATGAATTATAGTTCTTCACATCTGTAGATATGTTTATCTGACTTCTGATATCATGTAATATGTAAACTTTTTCAGAAGAGTCATTAAACAATACACTCTGAACAAGCTTCTAGCTTCCAACTTCCATGAGGCATTTATTCAGACATTCTAAAATGAATTTGTACTACTGGGCATGCAGTTGCTTTTAGCTGGCTATTTACCTATTTAAAATTATGCATCATGTGTACCTTTCACTCCACTTTCCTGAGTAAATAATATTTTGGAATGTAATCATAGCTGTACTGTAACTGTTTTAAAATGTTTAATAAAAATATATTTAAATTATGCCAGTAGGCTTTGGAGAACATCAGAGTAATTTTATTGAAGAGGTTTTATCTATTTTTGTCCTGGCTGATGACAGAATAGAAAAAAGATGCACTAAGTGCAGAAGATGTATTAAATAGCACTTAAAACCATACTAAAACGTAATATAAAAAAGGAATGAGCTTCCAAACTACTCTTGTTCTTTCTCAGATTTGCACAAGTAAAAACAGTTCTTTGTATGTCACCTTTGAACTGTTATTACCTCTCAGATGGTTTCTAAAAACTCTGATGCATTGTTAGAATTCTCTAGTTCACTATCGGCCAACCTCTAGTTCACCATCGGCCAACCTTTTACTATGAGCATCTAAAGCTCAGCCTTAGAATATTGATGCAATGTAGCACCAATATCTGTTACCAGCAAATATTAAACATGAACATATCAAGCATATACTACAATAAATGTAATTATAAAATAAAGTTAATTTTCTGTAATATACTGTCGCTTTCATGTTAGGACACGAATAAACGAATCTTCGTGGGTTCTGTTCAAGCAGCTTTATTGTATGCAAACACATTACTATTGTTGACTATAGACAGTAACTTGTATACAATTTATGACTGTGATCATGCATGCTCACTCCCTGGCTGCTCCTTCAAAATGGCACTAAGGTTGTGCACGTGTGTGGGTTATATACGTGCATGTAAAGCCTCGCATGCTTCTTAAAGGTATAAGCACGCACACTTTACACTCTGATCTACAGCCTCCCTGTTTGAGAAATAGACCATACAATTGTTATGAGACTGGCATGCAGAAATCACAGGTAATCTATAGACATGCATTATACAAAGCTAAACATATAGGTATATACAGTCAAGTCCATGTTGCTGCGTATTTCACACTTGGTTTATACACTTGTCCATATTGTGTGATACAAAACTGGGAATTAGATTTAGCAACTGGGACAGTTTCTGCAAAATGGTTGACTTGTGGAATATTCAAAAAACTTTCTGGAACAGAATCAGACTTTTGAACACATTCTGGTCTGGAAACAGCATCTGACTCATTCTTTGATTTAGAGTTTACATCACAGATACAATGTTGTGATTGCAGTGATGATGGTTCTGGTACAGAAAGATGATGTCTGAAATTCCTGCTATACTTCACTCCTTCGGAAGTTATGAAGTAAGATCTCGGCTCTGCACAGATGCCTGTAATCTGTCCTATTCGATCAAAACCTCAGGTATGAAGAAGTTCTTTGTGAATGAAAGCGCTTACCAGTTTTTTTTTGTTTTAATAAATATTGAGTGTTTTATTGTCATTCGAACTGCGTATTGGATTTATTACATTTACAGTTGGAACTGTGGCGATTTATTTGGAGTGTAAGAAAGATGTCAAGCGACTGCACAATGCAAATAAATCGAACATCTGTTGCCCAAATAACTTTCGAAGTAATTGTACTTTGTGAATAACTGCATACAGCACACTGAAATGTCCCCAAAATGGCGGTACCTTGCTAGGCAACTCTACAGTACAAAAAGCACTCTGTAATGGTGGTACTTTGCGAATAGACACATCCAGCACAAGAACTTTTTAGAAATAGCTGTACTTTGACTGGATTGCACAGATAATTGCACTTTGCACACAATTAACTTTTTGAGGTACATGCACAGTAATAAGCTCACACTGTAAACCCTTTTACACACTCTAAGATACTTTGAATAACTTTAGTTACGCCCTTGATACAATACAAAGTTATAGTTATGCACAATCCAGCACTTTGCCCCAAAACACATGCAGTCTCCTTGCTTTATTTTTGCTTAACGTGCCCTTTTCTTTTCTTTTTGTAATAATTTTGCTCATTTAAGCCCTTTTCATGCCCATTGTATTTTTCTTGTGTTCGTTTTACTCTAAACATGCCCATCTTTGCTCAAACACACTTGTTTTGCTTTAGACATGCTTGTTTTGTTTTACAGTTAATCGTTTCATCAAATACTATTATCTTAAACATTTTCTTTAGTTAAACTTTTCATACTTTCCACTTGTCTGATATTGCGGTTTGTGCCCTTGTAATGCCCCTTTACTGTCTTTTGCATTGAGTAAGTAATTAGTTTTATTTCTCTTTACTTCCGATTCTTTCTAGTTATGTTCATGCACTTTTTCTCTCGATTTTACCTTCAGTGTCATCTTTGTATCTCATGGCTCGGAATACTCTTCAGTCTTCCATCCCGATTCTGACACAATGTTGCTTTTGTGTTAGGACACGAATAAACGAATCTTCATGGGTTCTATTAAGCAGCTTTATTATATACAGACACATTACTATTGACTATAGACTGTAATTTAAGTAACTTCTATACAATTGATGAGTATGATCATTCATGCTCATTCCCTAGATGCTCCTTCAAAATGGCACTAAGGTTGTGCACGTGTGCAGGTTATATAAGTGCACGTACAGCCTTGCATGCTTCTTAAAGATACAAGCATACACACTTTACACTCTGATCTAGATATGTTAAAAATTTAAGACATTTTGTAGGCTTTAGGAACATGGAGGCTACTTATCATACCTCTCGACCTCTTAGAGTAAGAAATCTGGACAGCCATAAATAAAAGTGGGACCAAGGCCCAAAAATAGGGACAATTTTTAAATATTGCTGTTATCAACTTAGAAAGTTGATGGAATAACAGGTTGTACATTAGCATGAATTTTCTGAAGAGTATGACATCTGAAATTCAAATGTCTGTCGTTATTTTCTAACCTCAATCTTTAATGATTTACCACTAATTTGCCAGAAAAACACAATGTTATGAAAAACAGACCAAAAATATGAGGCATAAATCTGGACATTCTGCAAAATAATTTACAGTTGAGAGGTATGCTTACTTATCACAGATTATATATTCATTAATGTGCTCAAAATCGTCCCCTTGTGGCATTCATACTTAATTACAGCTTTCTTATCATAATCTTCATTCATTTTGATTTGTGGAACCTTCTCACTACTTGGGTAGTCAGAACATTTGTGACATAATTATTTATACCACTCTTCTTCATATGTTCTGAAATCCGTTTTGAAGTTTTTTGTCAGGTAGGTGTTGCAATATAAATAATACACGTTGTAGTACAAGTAATTTGCCATTAAAATACTTTTTCTCGTAATACGAAGGAGAACCAGATTTGTACAGTGTGTGTGTTTACATTGCAGAACAGCTGTAACATCGAAATGTTCCTTTTTGTTTATGACAGTTTCTTTCCTAATATTCTGTTCTTTACTCACAGAACCCTTAATATTATGACATTTTTATTTAGGTTCCGAAATATCACCAGCTGCCTGAGGCACTTTTTTTTTTTTTTTATATTGTTTTAGACAGTAAATCCCAGATGTTCTTCATATTTCACTGTTGCAGTCATCACATTTGGGTTATTTGCTTGTAGTAGCCCTCAGTCAGCCTGATTAACAAAGTCTTGGGTCCTGCGTCGGTTGTTGTCCCTTCTTCCGTGATGTCAGGTCGTCAGGGGTATAAAACATGCAGCTGACACCATTACATCAGTCTTTCTTGCCATGCGCTGCCCGAAGCAGAAGCAGTTTGCAAGTGCCGGTCAGCCAATCCCAGTTAGCATGTTTAACAACTTTTACTTTATGAACTAAAAAAGGGCTATGGAATGACAAATCTGACCATACCACCAGTCTTTTATTAGTCATAATTGTTGTTGTAGTCCCTAAGCTTGCGTGGGCCTGTAGTGCCTACTACTACTTCCTTAACTGTTCCAATAGAAGCATCTTGTTGTTAGATTCTCAGAATATTGTACTTCAATAAATTTTTTTCTGCATTATTTAAAGCTGTTTCTGTTAAGCTGTCTTTCCTAGTAGTTCTAATAATGCATAAAAAATTCCCACTTGGTATGTTATGACTAACATTAACCGTGAAATTTCTTGTATATTAACCATTTTTTTACATCTACAAATTTTCAGTATGCTTCTTATTGTAGCTTGCTATCGTTCCTTTTTGTTCATCACATCACCTAAAATTTAACTTATTCTGTACTTTATTCAGTATAAGTAGGTAACTGCAATTATTTGGTTCTGCTATATGAGCTCTTTTAAGTGATCTTTATTATCATTCGCCATCTATAAATCTCACATGTACTAATACTATGTCAGATAGATCTTAGTTACTGAAATCCCAACTTTCTTTGTAGGCTGGAAACGTATATGCATAGTCAATTGTTGTGTGGGTATCCATGGCCAACCTCTGCACACGTAAATAACATTTTTTCTCTTTAAATTCAAATATATTGTGGCATGAGATAAACTTGCATAATGTAAGATTGAGCTGAATAAAATTCTCGGTGCAGATGAAATAATTCCTAAATAACCAATTGAGGCTAGTTTAATACATGTTTGATACTGTTGTATGGTAAATTAATGTTGATTCTTATCAAAAAAATCTTTCTGCTCAGTATTTTACTACACCCATATTTCCTAAACCCATTTTATTTATAACATAATGCTGATCCCTAATTTAACCACAGTTGGACATTTTCAAGGAGTTAAGGATATAACCCAGCACACTGGGCACAACAGTTGCATTTTTCTAACTACCACTGTAGAGCTCAAACATGGACAAGTGATACTTTTGTGCATGGGCATGATATTTTATTGCAGTTATTAAGCAAATACCTGTAAGATTTTCCATATTCTCATTATACATAATCTTCTACAAGAAGAGTGTGTTTGTTAAATACCTAATGTAAATGACCAATAGGGTCGTCTTGTACACAATTATGTCTCCTGGCATGTTATGCAAAGCTCCATCATAGATTGTAGAATCCATATCTATTACCACGTCACCTTTATCTGCCTGCTTTAGTAATTATTTAATTATTGTCTCTGAGCTACCTAGAAAACTGTCTAGATTTATAGCAGATAGTAGTTTTTCCACATTTATCTCTAAATGGTCTGATTGTATAATGTGTCAGTGGTTTACGCGGGATCTGTACTATTTAACGAATGACCATTTAACCGAAAATGAAATGGCCAAGCACACTTTCGTGAAAGTGCTTTCACTGAAAAAGAACTTTCGCAAAAGTGTGCAAAACAAAGATAAAAATGTGAGGAAATGGCTGTTGCTGAGATTGTAGCACAGTGGGGATAAAGGAATCTTCTCTTTTTTCCACTGTAATGCGATCTCAGAGTAAGAATATAAAAGTGGGGAGGTGTGGGGGCGCAGGGGGGAACTGCCCCCTGCGTAAACATGAGTACTGTTTTTTTTTTTTTTTTTTTTTTTTTTTTTTTTTTTTTAATTTTGTTGTTTTCTAATTTTTTTTTTTTTGCACAAAGTGCTTTTTCAGTGAAAAGCACTTTCGTGAAAGTGTGTTCGGGGTCATTTACGTTTCGTGGAAAAGTGATTTCGTGCAATAGTCCTAGATCCTGATACGCATGTGCTTTTTACACTTGTCACTTAATTATGTCTTCAAATTTAAAGTAATTTTGAACAGGGTCAAATTCAATAACAATTCTGTAAGATTAAATTTAGATACAGACACAGAGTCAAGTGCCGCAGTTAACATGATTATCTGTATGACCATGAGCTGCTGTGCTGAACTGTTTAAAACATTACTGTTTATTTGTACCTGTATCGCCATTGATACTTCTGCTTCTTTCACTGTTTCCTTTGTACTTTATTTTCTTCCCTTTTCCCCTGCCTGTGGAATATTTCCCTGTTCCTTTAAAGTATAAATTTTCCTCCTCCCAATCCCACACATCCATGATAGGCTCTGAAACTGGGGGGGGGGGGGCATTCAAGAATGTACTGGGTGTAAAGAGGCCTATCATAGGTGGTCTTTGGAGGTTGAGGGAAAATTCTTGTTGTCCATAATCTCATATAACTGTGATATTTTTGACTTGGTTTGTTTTGGGATTGTCAGCAGTATTATGCATCTGTCTGTTATGTCGTGCTTTAGTGTCGCTATTCACGTGTTTATTAACATAAAGGATTATAATTTGGTCTGTCATCATAATCAAGTTGTTATGTGGCTGAGACATAGATGTTAAATTCATCTTGACAGTGGGATGAAACGACACTGGAGAGTTGCATCTGTGCATTGATATAAAGAGCACATAACAACTAAGGCTATGATCATAGAGACCCAATCCTAATTCTTTGTAGTACGTAGGGCTGTAGCTGCTCTGATGTATTGCTAGTTACATAAAGAAAAAGTGTTTGAGCACAATGCGTTTCACTGCCACATGTAAGAACAGTGCTGAGAGATGGCTAACAAATTTTGTTAGGCACTTTTCATACATCAGAAAGGTTATTAACAAAGTCCTTTTTTTCTTGAATTTGAAGGGTAACTGCAGCACTTCACAGTAGGTATTCAACACAGTTATTTTATTGTTATCTGTATCTGTTACAGTGTTACCCCATTTAGAATCACTTTAAAATGTGAAGTCTTTCTCAACTAATGTTGCCCTCCAAAATGTTTTGGCTTATCTCTTTTTCCCAGTTAGATATTCTCCCATTATTAATATAATTTTTTCATGTCTTTCTCTTGTTTGCTTTATTATTTTTCTGGCTTTCATTCTTCTTTTTTAACATTATTTATGTTTGCATCTCAACACAGATTTATTGAATTTGCAGACATGGGCATTCCATTTTCTGTATGTTTTATGTCTGCACGAACATTCAGTTTATCGCATTATGTACATTTCAGAATTTATTCTGTATATTTAAGGCCAACAAACGGGTTTAGCTTTCGACATTCTTTTAAGAAAACCTCTTTGTGCATGTCGTAGTTTGTTTTAATATTCTTAATCCTTGTGGCACATTTCTGTGTGTCAGCTACGTTTTAAATGCATACTTCTGCAACATCAAATGGCTTTGTCTAAAGGGCTCACTTTTACATTAGATAGATGAATGCTGTTTGTTACCAGTGTTGCATAAGTAGTCTGTTAAAACAGAATCCAGAGGTACAAATAACTTCACTGGAGCATTAAAACATATGCAGTCATCCATATTAACGAACCCAGTGCTTGAAAGTGCTACAGCTAATATAAAAACAAATGCAACAACACCTATAGTGCAAAAATAAGCAATAAACAAAAATAAAATATGCACTAACTGCAGATAAAAATCATGCACAGTCTGTTTTATTAAATATGACTTAAACCACATTAAGGGTCAGATTCCAAAACACTTACTGTTGATGTAAGTGACATACTCCTGTGTAAGATCTATCTATAAAAAAAGGCTTACAGAGGAGTAAGTCACTTCTTCTCTCAGCTTTTCCCATTAGGGGTCACCGCAGCGGAACAAAGGTCCACAGAATGATTGACAGTGTCGAATTGCCAGGAAGGGACACTAACACCTAGGGTTAATTTAGAGTGTCCATTCCACCTACAGCATGTCTTTGGAATGTGGGAGGAAACCGGAGTGCCTAGAAGAAACCCACGTGACTGGAGGGAAGACATGCAGACTCCACACAAGGCACCCCAGCCGAGAATCGAACTGGAGAACCTCTTTCTGTGAGCAGGCAACGCTAACCGCTGCACCTTGCACCTAGAGCAAGTCTTTTAGACTCAGACCCTATAGTATTTCATACCATTGTAATTCTTCCTCAGATACACAGAGGTGAAAACACCAATTCCCTTATGTCGACTGTTGAGCATTGGAAAACAAATTAAATATTAAGTAGTAATTGTGGATTTCTTTAGTGTCTTTTTGTTTTCCAGTTGTTGTAGGGTTCCCCCTTCCCAGAAAAGAGCACAAGAAGAGGAGCCATTCGGTTCCCTCTTCTCCTAAAGATCCAGCATCTAAGTCTTTAGAGCCTAGACCTAAATTGCCAAAACTGTCTTCAGTTCCCTCGGCTCCAGGGCTCAAAACCCCTTCCTCTGTGCCGACGGTGGAACTGACTCTGATTATGTCTGGTAAATTGCCTTCAGCTCCGGATTTGAGTCCTCTACTTCGATGCGGACTACTGAACCGAAGTCTAAGACTTTATCTGTACCGATTACCTCTGCCCCGATTACCATGGTACCAATCATGGCTACATCTGTCCAAATTCTCCCTTCAACCCAACCAGTAGAGTCACCAATTTCGGTGACTTCCCCCCTCCCTACTGCATTTTATAAAGGTCCATCGACCTCTGTGTCAAAGGAAGAGCCCATACCTCAGACCAGATACTCCCTGCTGATGGATCCTTTCTCAGGACAGCCGTATAGTCCCTTCTTGGAATGTCCAGATTCCCCATCGGGGATATCCACCAGATCCTCCAGGAGCCTATCAGAACTAGATGTGATCAGACTTATGGATCAACTCTTGATGGCTAGGGGGTTGTCTTCTCTTAGTAAACCCTATATCCCATTTGGAACAGAGGAGTTCTCACCACAGACTCAATCTTGTGCTCCTCCTTCGACCTCTCTGGGTCTGAAGCCCTCCACTCCAATGCCTTTCCCGGTTCCAGCTGTCATGGTTCCAACGACATTCTCGTCTGTGGCACCATTGATCCACCCTATGGACGTCGACTCCTTTGGACCAGAACCATGCTCGTGGTTGTAAATGGCCTGTTGGCACCGAGGGCCCTAACCCAGTGCCGAGTTTTTTTCTAGTGCATCATGTGCTTACGGTCCTTATGACCATGATGACGTTGAGTTCCCTTGAGGTTCGTTTCCTGGTGGCAGGTTTGTTGAAGCAGGATGTGACCCTGTTTCTGAGGTCATCCCCCTTGGTTCCGGGCTCCCACTCCTCTTCAGGCAGGCCTGCTTTCCAGGAGATGGAAAGGGTACTGGCCTCTGCAGGCACTCAGCTGGCCCCTCAGGCATTGGAACACCATATGTACATTCCTCCTAGATCTCAGTTGACACAGTCGCCACTCCAGGACACCGGGTATGGGAGCCACAAGATACCCTTGAACAGGGCATCCTCTCTCCCGAGTCCTGTTTGGAAGCCCCTGCCAAGAAGGTTCTGAGGAAGAGAGCATGCAAGAGAAAGCATGTAGACTCCCCTGAAGAGTCTCTCACGGAAGACACGGACTACGATGAAGGGGAAGGGTCCCCAAAACCTTCTCCTGAAGATGTCTCCTTCTGAGACATCCTTGAATTTTTAAAACGGCGAGGAGATTGGAAGTCTACAAACCCATCCTCTGAGGAGTCAGTGTTCTCGCAAGCCTTCTGTGCCCAAGCCTCTACTGCCTGGGTGACCCCGCCTGCTGATGCGCTTGTCCAGCTTGTCGTGCAGCCTGCCTGGAAAAAGCCCAACACCAGTGAGTTTATCCCCTGGAGATTGGATAAATTCTTATGTCCCCCCCAAAAATAGCCCTCATTGGTCTAAAGGATTGCCTGTAGACGCTATGGTGGTGACGGCGGTGGCAACAAAGAAAGAGCTCACCAAGGAGAGCCACGCTGTTCTTCCCCCGAACAAGGAGTCCTGGGCATTGGACAGACTAGGGAAGCGGATGTTCACCTCTTTGACCATTCGGTTGTTGAATTACCTAGCGCATTTCACTAGGCTCCAAAGAGATCTCATCACAGAGCTCTCTGGAACACTAGCAGGAGCTGTATTTGATGAGGTTTGGGATAAGGTGGCCTTACAACTCGCAACCCTAGAGTCCATCTCTAACTCATCCATGAGGTTGGTCTCCCATGCAACAGAAGGGTGGCTAGATCGGTGGGTGAAGGCATTGTCATGAGACATCATGCCTGGCTGCACCTCTCTGACTTTGCGGACCCTTTCAAGGTTTTTTTTCCTCAATGCTGCAGTCGAACCTTCATTCCTTTTCAGATCCAAAGTGAAAGACACACTAACCAGGTGTGAGCAGGACGGTAAGACCCTGTCTGCTATAGGTGTCCGTTTTTTCAATCTCCAGTGATACTTCTCTAGGAATCAGAGGAGTGGGAAAATGTGGCACAAGAAGTCCCAGGGTCCTTTTCGTGATGCACGTGGTGAGTATACCCCACGGGGCAGGTGGGGGGGGGGGGTCTGCCCAATCAGGGATCCAGAGATTCTTTCTTTGGCTAGCCCTACCAGCGCACCTGAAGAGCAGCCCAATTGCTTTCCTCTAGAAGCAGTCGGGGGATGTTTTTTGCTGCACCAACATGCCTGGCAAAACATCACCTCAGACTCCTGGGTGCAGCAGATTATTACCAGAGGTTATCACATCCCCTTCAATCTTCACCCCAAATCTCCAAAACATATTCCCGATGTTCCACCCAGTCAAAGGGAATCCACAGCTCAAGAGGTTCTAAAGCTGCTTCAGAAAAAGAGTCATCCAAATAGTCCCACCAGACCAGATAGGATCTGGCTTCTACTCAAGGTTATTTTTAGTGCCAAAAAAGACAGGAGACTGGAGACCCATTTTGGACTGCAGTATCTTAAACATGTTTGTCAAGCAGACAAAGTTCCGGATGGTCAGGGTTCAGTTTTTTCCTTCCTTTCTTGGAAAAAGATGATTGGATGTGCTCTGTAGATCTTCTGGATGCGTATTACCACATAAAGATGGACAAGCGATCCAGAAGATTCCTCTGCTTCCGACTGGGATCCAATCACTACCAGTTTTGCGCACTGCCCTTTGTCCTCTCTACAGCCCCCCAGAGTGTTTACCAAATGCATGGCACTGGTAGCAGCTCACCTGAGAGTGCAGGGATTCCGGGTGTTTCCATATCTACTGATAAGGGCACGACAGTACAGGCACAGCATTTGGGGGTTTCTATAAATATGGAGAAGAGTCAGCTGACCCCGGTCCAGTCCTTGGAATTCATAGGGGCAACTCTGAACACTCTTATCTTGCATGGTCTCCCTACCTCATCACAGATTGAAAAGACTTGTGTCAAAGATCTGAGCAATACTTCCCCGAGACAAGGTGCCTGCTCGGGCAGTCCTTCAAAGCTTGGGGGTCAGTGGCTTCAACAATAACAATTGTCCTGCTAGCAAGACTACATATTGGAATACTTCAGTGGCTTCTATTAACACAATGGTCAATGTTAACTCACCTGTACTCTTTCCAAATTCTTTTAATGGATCTATGCAAGAAGAACTTTCTTTGGTGGATGCAGCCAGACATCTCTCTATGGAGTCAGCCATTTTCACACCCACAGCCCAAGGCCACAGTGACCACGGATGCTTCCCTGACCGGGTGGGGGGGCATTTTCAGGTACAGATGGTCCAAGGCACTTGGTCATCAGCAGAGGCCAATTTGCATATCAATGTCCTGGAACTAAGGGAGATGCTTCTAGCGTTGCAAGCATTCCACCACACTCTTCCATCAGGGACTGTTGCTATTCAGACAGACAACATGTCAGTGGTCTGGTACATCAACAACCAAGAGGGAACCAAATCCTATCCTCTGTGCCAGGAAGCCATGAGAATTTGGCAATTGACGATAGCCTCCTACCGCTTTCTAATAGCAATGCACATTCCGGGGGATTCCAGCATGATTGCAGAAAAATTGAGCAGGTGTATTCTCCTACCTCATGAGTGGTCCCTCAATCCTTCAGTGGCATCGATGATATTCAGTTGCTGGGGTCAGCCTTGCTGTGACTTGTTTGCCTTGCCCATAAATCACAAGTGCAGAAGCTACTTTGCCCTAATCCCCCCCCCCCCGGGGAACCCCCAAGGGATGCACTCACACGATTGGCCCATGGGACTGCTCTGCACCTGTACCATTGATCCTACATTTCTTGAAGAAAGCAATTCAGTTGAGAGGCAAAGTAATCCTCATTGCTCCCTATTGGTCCAGATGTTTGGTTTCCCTTTCTATGGCCTCATCTAATATGCAAATCATGGATTCTGGATCCAGCTCTGGAATTTCTGTTACACCCTCAAGAGCTACTCCATCCGACCCTTCCAAGCCTCAAGCTGAAAGCTTGATTTCTCCACTTCCAATAATTGCCAGGCAGAAGAATCTTTCCTCTCCTGTCTGCGACATTCTTCTGCTTATCATAAGCCTTCCACCAGTAAATTGTATTGTGACAAGTGGAAGAGATTTAGGTTATGGGCTCGTGATAATAACATAGATCCTGGTACAGCCTCAGTCTCTGATGTACTTCATTATCTCTCCGGCCTATTACAATCCGGAGTAGTAGCTTCTACAATTCGGGTTCACCTTGCTGCTATTTCCAATTTTCATGATGGCTTCGGGGATATCTCTTGATTTCTCATCGTCTCTGTAATACCTTTCTGAAAGGGGTTTCTCACATCAGGTCCCACATTAGAGAACCTATTGAACCTTGGAACCTCACCCTCCTGTTGCAGGCATTAACTAAAGCCCCTTTTGAACCTGCAGCCAGTTATGGCATAAAATTTCTCTCGTGGAAGTCTCTTTTTCTGGTGGCTATTACTTCAGCACAACGGATATCTGAACTTCAGGCCTAATGTGTCAAACATCCCTACTTAATTTTTCACAAAGACAGAGTATCGCTTCGGACTAATCCTTCCTTTCTGCCCACAGTAATTTCAGAGTTAACCATGAACCAGACAATCAACTTACCAGTGTTCTTCCCAAATTTTTCAAATAAAGGTGAGTACTGTCTCCATTTTACTGGATGTACACAGACAATTACAGTTCTACCTGGATAGAACAAAATCCTTTAGGAAATCCAGCCAACTATTTTTCTCTTATTCTGGGCCTAAAATAGGAGTCAGTTTCCAAGATTACTTTGTCGAAATGGTTAAGAGATTCCATATGTTTTGACTACCACCATAGTAAATTGCCCCTGCCAAGCAAAATTAGAGCACATTCAACCAGCTCTATGGCAACCTCGGTGGCCTTTTACTCTAGAGCTACCATGGATGATATTTGTGCAGCAGCAACGTGGGCCTCTCCATATACCTTTATTAATCATTACAAGTTGGATTTGGTCTCCAGGGGGAGAGCTACCTTTGGCTCAGTGGTGCTCAGGAATATTATTCCATAGGCTCTCCCAGGAAACTAGGTAGCTAGGGACTCTGTCCCATCTGTAAGAAATGAATGAAGATTAACAGCATCAGATAAAGAAGTTATGTCTTATCATAACGTTCCATCTGTGTTGTTCATCTTCATTCATTCATTACGTCCCTCCCACCATTCCCCTCCATTAGGCTCCTGGAGGTTTTTGGATATGGTCCTTTATCTGGTTTAGGTTATTCTGAGCAGAAAAAGCCTCTGCTTTAAGTCCTTGGACAAACGCGATCTGAGGTAATTGGGAGAGAGGCACAATGGGTAATCTTAGCATGAGAGTTTTTTTGGCTGACACGAGCTTGGCACACTGGCCAAGTCAGAACCAAGGATCTGTTCTGAACCATCAGTAATGAATGAATGAAGATGAAAAACACAGATGGAACGTTATGGTAAGACATAACTTCTTTTACTACCATATTCCACTGCCAGAATTCTCCGCTCCACTAACAAACCCCTCATTAAGACCAATACACCCAAAAACTTAGCTGGAGAATCCCTTTTCTCAAATTACATAGTCAAAATCTGGAATGGGCAACCACAGGACATTATATCTACCTCTAACCTGTCTCAATTTAAAAAAAAATACTAAAAACTCACTTATCTAGTAAGTGGCTGTGCCGTTGCTGTGCTCTTGACTAAACCATCTCTTTCAGAAAATATGACTACCTCTACTTCAGTTATTACGATCACCAAGCATGTTATGCTTGTTCTGACTTCAAATAAAACTATCAACTTTAGGCATCCCTGTCTTCTACTCTGGAGACTAATTTAACCCTTATCATATACGTACTACAGTAATCTATGACATGGGAATGCTATTTAACTTTACTCTGAATCACATGTATTCTGATGAGCTACTTGTTTGTTTATATGCAAAGCTGCTTTAAAATAACTAAAAATGTATCTACTTTATGTATTTTAAACTGTATGCATCTTGTATTTTCTGTATCTATTTACTAAGTGTGTAATTATATTTGTCTACATTGTACTTAAAGTGGTTATGTTAAGTGTTGCTTTTCTCCATGGGCCTCTGCTGATAAAGGACGTGTCCAGTCGGACTTTCCCGGCAAACAAATGTAAAGTAAATGTTGTTGATGTTCTTCATGTTTCATTGTTGCAGTCATTACATTTGGGTTATCCTGCTGGCAGGTTGCCCTCAGTCGGCCTGAATTCCAAAGTCTTGGGTCCTGCGTCGGTTGCTGTCGCCCCTTCCCTGACGTCAGGTCATCAGGGGTATAAAAGATGCAGCCGACACCATTTTCTTCAGTCTTTCTTGCCGCGCGGTGCCTGAAGCAGAAGCAGTTCGCAAGTGCCGGTCGGCCGACTCCTGAGATTTTTGTGTTCGAATTTCAGATCCGAAGTCTTCATTAAAAGCTAAGTACCCCATTGGGGAAACTTTTTTCTTGCTCCAGTCCAATGTCAGAAAAAGTTAATAATTGTATTTTTTGTGGGAAGCAAATACCTCATAAGGACTTTCATTCTTACTGTATTCCTTGCCTAGGCCTTGACCACGATGTAGCTAGTTGTCGGTTTTGTGCTAGATTTAACCAACGCACTATTAAGCGGCGGTATAATTTTGCATTAAGCTATTTTGGCCGAAGATTTAATTATACAATGTTGTCGGATAGCCGTCCGACAACCGGAGTTCACAAAAAATGCAGAGAAAAAGTAAAAGAGGCTACCGAGGTCCAAAACCGACGACAAGACTTCTCCTAAGCCAGTCGCTGGTTCGCCGGTTCTCAGTGAGGTGCTTTCGCAGCCCCTGACACCCGCTACTTTAGAGTCGCAGGCTGCTACCGACACCCACGTGGAGTCGGCAAGGCTGCTAGAAGCTCAAAGTATTGGAGCCTCAGAGACTATTCCCTCAGATGGGTCTGGAGCCGCTGAGCAGGCATTGGTTTCTGAGGGTGTAGTCAGACCTAAACAATTATACATTAAAATGACTTCAGCTTCAAAGGCAAAGACTAAAGCACCTTTAAAGACAAAGAAACAAGTTCAACAGCCTCATGGACAAGCCTCCATGCCCAAAAAACAGATGTTCAAAATGGCCGAAGACTTAATTAGCTTGATCAGGGGTTCCCATCCCCCTCCTGATAAGAGGCCTAGGCAAGAGACAGACTATGAATCTTCAGATCAGGTTTCCATTTCTTCTGATTCCTCTTCTGATCAGGCATATTCTCTACCTCCCTATGAGGATTCTGATGCTGAAGAATCTATTCCTTCAGCTCCTCCTCCTGAGGACTACTCTTTCGGGGAAACCTTGCATACCATGAGGAAGCATTTCCACTGGGAGAGCCAAGATTTTTCAGAATCTAAGAAAAGGCTCAGAGACTTCCTATTACTACCTCAACACAGGCCTCTAGCTGTTCCACCTGTGTTAGACATTGTAGACTATGTGTTTTCAGAGTCTAGTCTGACCCCTGACTCCTTACCTATAGCTCCTATTAAGCCGGACAGATACTACAGGGTTCCTGTCTCTCACAAATTCCTTTTCAAAAACCCTGCTGCAGACCCAGAAACTATTTCTCAGGGTCCCAAGGGGGTCAAGGCTTCCACTGCAAAAAACCCTACCCCCCTCTGACAGAGATTCTAGGGCACTAGACAGATGGGGAAAAAAGATTTACACATCTGCTACCTTGGCTATAAGGGCCTTAAATTGCCAGTTTCATATGCTCAAATATCAGCAGTATATCATGACACTGCTTAAACAGAAAATATTGATAAATTCTGAATGTGCAGAAAACAAAGAAATGCAGGATTTATTGCATGCAGCTGAACAAGTTGGAAAGCATACTTTGCAATGTGGTTTTGATTCTCTAGAGGCCTCCTGCAGTGCCGCTGTTACGGGTTCTGTCATTAGGAGGCATGCTTGGTTAAAGGAACAAAATATGCCTGATCATGTCAAAGCAAAATTATTAGAAGCTCCATTACAGCATGATACCCTGTTTGGTGTTAAGGCAGAAGAGGTGTTAAAGAAAATGGAGGACAAAGCTAAATCTATGCAAATTGTCAAGGAATTCTTACAGGTACAGCCTCCTAGGTTTAGCAGACACTGGCCTACAAAAGAATTGGTCCTTTCCAGTGTCAGACAGACCTCAAAGGGGCAGATCCAGACGCCCTAGAGGCAGATCCCAGCCACAAGGTTCGTACAGGTCTAAGCAATGGGGTGCTTCCACCTCCAAAAGCGGAGAGGACAAATCCCAACCATACAGGAAACAGTCCCAATGACTTCCCTCTGCCTGTACCAAGCACTTATCTTCTGGAAGCACCCTTAGGGGGAAAACTAGCACTTATTTCTCGAAATTGGCACATTATTACCCAGGACAAATGGGTTCTAGACATAGTGTCACAAGGCTACAAGTTTCACTTCCATACCCTGCCAAGAACAAACGGTTGGCCAGACCTGCCAAAAAATCAATGGGCAGAGGCTCAAAAACAAGTTGCATCTCTCATGCACATGGGGGCTATTCAGCAAGTGCTACAGCGAGAGCAGGGACAAGGATTTTACTCAAGACTGTTCTTGGTACCCAGAAAGGACAAAGCATGGAGACCAATTCTGGACCTATCTATTCTAAACACTTACCTGGATATACCCAAAATCAAGATGTTGACCTTCCAGCAGCTTCTGCCCATGCTGGGCAGCAAGGCTTGGCTCGTGACTTTAGACCTAAAAGAGGCATACCTGCATGTCCCAATCAGACAGTCATGCAGAAGATACCTCCGATTCGAGGCTGGCTCAAAGCATTACCAATTCTCTGCACTGCCCTTTGGCTTATCTACTGCGCCCAGGGTCTTCACAAAGTGCCTGGCACCAGTAATTGCTTTCTGCAGACAAAGAGGAATACAAATATATCCTTACTTGGACAACTGCCTCATTCAAGCAGAGAACAAGGACATTCTACTACAGCATCTGGCATTTTGAAGAATCTTTTAACATGCCTAGGGTACACAGTCAACGAAAAAAAATCAAAACTAGTACCCTCACAAGAGATAATATTCCTGGGTGCAAGCTTAAATACAACTGCCCAGATGGCTTATCTCACGCCAGACAAACAAAGGCAACTGACTACCTATTTCAAGGAAATGGCAACAAAGGCCCAGTTATCTGCAAGAAAAATTCTGCAGGCTTTGGGCTTCAAGGCATCCTGCATCCTAATAATTCCATATGCAAGACTGCATATGAGGAAACTTCAATGGTACCTAAAAAGTGTCTGGACACAACATTGCCACAGCCTGGAAACAATGATCTCTCTCATTCCCTGCCTGCAACAGGAGTTTCGATGGTGGGCAAAGGCTTGTCACCAAAACAAGGGACAGCCATTTTCAATACCCCCAGTCAGGCAGAACCTTACGACGGATGCATCAGATTATGCCTGGGGGGCCCACATGGCAGGAAGAGGTATTCAGGGCATCTGGTCCGCAAACCAAATGCATCTATATATCAACCAGAATAAGATGCTAGCTGTTCAAAATGCCCTGATAGCCTTCAAGGACCTAATTCATCCGGGACAACTTCTGATAAAGACAGACAACACCACGGTCATGTGGTACATAAACAAGCAGGGAGGCACTCACTCTTACCCCCTTTGAAGACTAGCCATGGCTTTATGGGACACAGCATTGACTTACCAAGTTCATTGCAGGCACAATTCCTGCCAGGAAAGGAAAATACTGACAGGCGAACTAAGCAGAAACCTCATGGATCCCCACGAGTGGCACCTGGATCCACAAGTCTTCAGCATGCTAACAAAGAAATGGGGACGCCCGGACATAGATCTATTTGCCTCCCCTTACAACAATCAACTAAAAAGATTCTGCACAAGGACTTATCACAGACAAGCATGGAAAGTGGACTCCTTATCTTTCAGCTGGACAAACATATCAGTATATGCCTTTCCTCCCCAAAGTACTCCTAAAGGTCAGACAGGAGAAACCAAAAATTATTCTGATTGCCCCAGACTGGCCACACCAGTACTGGTATCCAATCTTAAGGAACTTGTCTCAGTGCCCAGCCTGGACCTTACCTCAAATACCTCATCTATTGTCCCAACAAAACAATCAGATTCTGCACAGCTAACTCAGGACCCTAAACCTGGCAGCATGGCGGATAATGTAGCCATACAAAGCACACCTCTCAGTAAAGCTGTGATGGATGTCATTTTAGAAGCCAGAAGGCCTAGTACTAGAAAATCCTATGCTGGAAAATGGAAGAGATTTTGTGCTTGGAACCAAGCTCAAGGAACTGATACATCTGTCCCAAATATTCCTCAGATTTTGCAATACTTAACCGAGATGCTGGACAAAGGCCTATCTTTTTCATCAATTAAAATCCATGCCTCTGCCATTTCGGCTCATTACAATACAGAGCCACCACTCTTTTCTCATCCTTTATTAAGGCAGTACCTCAGAGGAGCCAAAGATTTAAGGCCTCCAAGAAGAACACCAACACCTGCATGGGACCTCAATTATGTCTTCGAAAAACTCATCTTACCTCCTTTTGAGCCAGCTGCTACTGCAGATATAACGTTTTTATCTTGGAAAACAGCTCTGCTCCTAGCAATAACTTCTGCAAGACGAGTGTCAGAGCTACAGGCTCTCATGGCTGTGGAACCCTTTATCATTTTGTATCCAGACAGGGTCTCTCTGAGGACAAACCCTACATTTATGCCTAAGGTAGTATCCAGTGTAGCCCTTAACCAAACTATTCATTTGCCAACATTTTATCCAAATCCACAGAACAAGGGGGAGAAAATTCTGCATTCTTTGGATGTACACAGACAATTTAGATTCTACTTGGATAAAACTTAAGTTTTCAGAAAGACAGAACAATTACTAGTGGCATATGCTGCAGGATCACAAGGAAAAGCCATCTCCAAGCAGACTATTTCAAAGTGGATAGGTCACTGCATTCATTTCTGCTACTCTCAGCATGGCAAACCTGTGCCTAAGGACATTAGGCCACATTCAACCAGAGCTGCAGCCACTTCTGCAGCCTTTCTCAGGGGAGTACCAACCAAAGACGTTTTAGGGGCTGCTACTTGGAGTTCAGTGCATACCTTTACAAAGCATTACAATCTGCCACTTTACTCTAAATCCAGGGCAGGCTTTGCCACTGCAGTTCTGCAGGGCCTCATAGCCACCCCTAATGCTATTTAGTTCCATCCTCCCATCCATAGCTTTGGGAATCTACCCAAATGTAATGACTGCAACAGTGAAACACGAAGAACATAGTACAGTTGTGTACACTTACCATAAATGTAGATGTTCGAGTGTATTCACTGTTGCAGTCCAGGTTACCCACCCACCATCCCCCTTATTTTTGCTGGAACTTCTCTTTACTTCTCTGATCTATACAACCTATGTGGTCTATTTGCTTATAGCTGAAGGTAAAGTTTATTTTGATGCATGTATGTGTTACTTACATATATTTAGCATACCCTTTTGGGGGCACCGGACATCTGGGGCAAGAAAAACTGAAGAAAATGGCATTGGCTGCATCTTTTAAACCCCTGACGACCTGACGTCAGGGAAGGGGCGACAGCAACCGACACAGGACCCAAGAATTAGGAATTAAGGCCGACTGAGGGCAACCTGCCAGCAGGATAACCCAAATGTAATGACTGCAACAGTGAATACACTCGAACATCTACATTTATGTACACAACTGTACTTTTTGCTTGTCCCAGTTAGGGGTCACCACAGTGGAACTCCGGTCCGCTAATGATTGGCAGTCGATTTTTACGGTGCCAGCCTGACACCCAACCTTCAACGAAGGCACACCCATTCACGCATGTCTTTCGAGTGCCACTCGACCACGGGGAGGACATGCAGACTCCACACAGAAGGCGCTCCAGCCGAGAATCGAATGGGAGAACCTCTTGCTGTGAGGCGACAATGCTACCGCTGCACCACTGCAGCTTATAAACAAATGTAAAGTAAATAAATAAATAAAATAGTGAAAGCTGCAGCCAAAGTGTATGGAATTAAATGGCAGCTGATACACTTGGGTCCCAGTGCTGGGTATCTTTATGATTGTCACGAAGTCTGAGAGTAAAATCACAGATGGCTGACCTGACCAGCACTGAAGAAATCCTTCAGAACTGCTTGTAATCCATCTAGTAGCATAGGATTTATGAAATGCCTGTGTGTGCATCCATTCCAGAAGTTTGCACTGCCCTTTATCATTGGAACTGAAATACTACAGTGGTTGAAATCCCTCCAATGTTTCACCATTAAGGATAAAAAGGGGTCTGAAAGTCATATAGGGTTTGCAACACCCTTTTAATTAGGATTACTCATGAAGTTGGCCAGTCAGTGCAGGTGTTACTAGAGCTGACTTTTGTTCTGGCATTCAGGTGTATAAAAACAGTGCTCTAAATCTGATTGGCCACAGTTTTCAATTAATATAGTAATCATTTATAAAATCAACTTAAATATTTCTCAGATGTCACCACTGTGAGGAAACCTAAACTTGTATAACATAATTTGATCTGTTTTTGTTTTATTTGGAAAAAAACATATTTCTGCCAAAACAGTTCAAATTTGCTCTCTAAAGTCTTTCTACAACAGAGAAGTAAATATTGTGGGAAAAAATAGCCAGTGAATTGTTATGGCTAGGCTTGTATAGGCCCTAGGGCCGATAGCCTAGTACCAACCTATGAACCTATGTTATTGAATGAATTGCATATAGATTTTGAGTTTATATGATTTCATCAAGTTTTCGGAAACTCGAAATTCAAATGGTCAAGACAGTATGACTGAGTTTCTGAAAACTTGAAAAAAAAATCTACGTTTTTGCAGAGGAGCAAGCCTCCCTGCGCCCCTCATGTGCACACCCCCTGCAAATTATATACACTAACTTCGAGATCGCACTACAGTGGGAAAAAGGGTACATTCTCCAATCTCCACTGTACATGATCTATATAGAACTGCTTCAAAGGAGAATTTACCCTTTTCTGCACTATAGTACTGTCTTGGACTTGGTATATATAATTTGCTGCACTCTCACCCCCTTGCAAAAACTAGATTTTTTTATTTTTTTTTATTTCAAGTTTCAGAAACTCAATTATATGGTCTCTACCATATGAATTTTGAGTTTCCAAAAACTCGAAGTCATATAAACCCAGATTTTGTGTGTTGAGATTTTGTTTCCATCTTGGATTGAGATGATAACGTGTCCCTTGAGGGGAAAGTTTGAAAAGCACATGGTTGCATGTTAGTCATGAACTGTAAGTAGAGAGCAAATTAATGGCATCCATATTGTTTCCTGGAGATTTTGTACCTTGTGTTTTGTTAAATGCTTCTAAATATTTTAAAGAGCAGCTGAGAAGTATGGGCTAGTCAAGCTCCTGGTAGTGTGTTATGGTTCTCTTCTAGACTTAATATTTAAGATTCACATAATACCATTATATGTAGTTGTCTAAGTGATTTGCCATTATGGTGCAAAAGTTGCTGAATAGCACCTCTGCCCTTTGGGGAGTATTTTCTACTGCTATTTCAACAAGAAAAAAAAACAACTTTTAAAAAATCTGTTTTCCACAGACTGATATAACTGAAAAAAAATTGTAAACTTTAACCTAGTGGTGGTAGTGTAAGAAAAATATATGTTGCATTCATAGACTTTAATGGGTGCACCACCAGATGTGTGAAAGTGCCCCATTAAAGTCTATGGCTGCAGCACACATTACCCCACTGTAATGCCACGGTAGGAAATACTGTCTCTATTTGGACCATGGTTTAATAAAATGTTTACAAAGCTTTTTATTAAACCATGGCCCAAATAGACAAGTACAGACAAGTGGAGAAATACAGAACGACTCTTGACTTACATAAAACATGATGCGTGTCCAATAAGCAGTATCGAAAGTTGTAATTATTAGTATTATCATTGCAGGCATGTTTTATAAAGCATTATTCAACATAACTTACCTTTACTAACAACAAGCAACAAGCATTGAAGTCTC
Organism: Protopterus annectens; assembly: GCF_019279795.1. Lineage (NCBI taxonomy): Eukaryota > Metazoa > Chordata > Ceratodontiformes > Protopteridae > Protopterus > Protopterus annectens. Next base: position 825,458,871 of record NC_056731.1, on the reverse strand, counting down.
CCTTGTTCAAGTCAGAAGATAACTGAAAGGAAGGAAAAAAATGTTCTTTGTGAATATTCCAAACTACTTGATTTATATTTCAGACTCGGAGCCATTTTATTATAACCCTTCAAATTTTATTTGGAATTTCTAACTTTGGTCAATAAAATAGTTTGCTGAATTTGAAGTCCAAAAAAAATCCATGAAGTGTAACACAGGCTGTTAATAAAATCGTGCTTGACTGTAGAGGAGAGTGTTTGCTCTTACAGGCATTATGACATCTCAGCACTTCTACTGTACTAGTCATGAGTCCAGGATTAACACAATGTGCCGAATGACAGAACTGTTATTAAATACAATGTGTTAAGAGTCAAGAAAATCCAGAAAAACACAAGTAATACTGACAGTCATCTTGACATATTTATAAAAATGCACATATTTATAGCAGTATTTTGGGTCATTCCTGATGCTGGGCTGTTACAGTAGTAGAAGCCTAGGCAGTGTACTGTGTAAGGTAAATGTATGAGAAGGCTTGATCAAACACTTGTTCAGCCATTGACTGGCAGGTACATCTTTGTGTTTGCCTATGGTGAGTTACAGATTTCTTTTCTTGAAAACCGACTAGACAGTTTTTTTTCCTGATTTGCTATGGGAAATGTTTCCAATTTGTGTCTACTAACTTGTAGAAGCGTTTTTTTAGCGTTAGCCTGATTAAATTGTGGTTTTTGGCGATGGTGCTAATAATGCTGTTTATTTACAAAGTATTGTGGGGAGGATTTGATGAAGAGCTTGCAAGGAGAGGGACACTAGCAATTGTACAGTAGTTTGAAGGCGAATGATGAAAGAAGGAGAAAGGCTGCGTCAGTCACTGGGATGTACTCTACCTGTCTGAGAGTGGTGCAGTACTGTGCGTACCGTGGGAGACATAAATGAACATGGCTTGCTCTGTTTGTAGTAGTTTACAGGGACTATATGTTGGTGCAGGAATTTAATATTTAATGAGGTTATTGCTAAAGTATGATGTCCTTCTATTTCACTGTTGCAGTATTCATTACAATAGGAATCCCCTGCCAAGAGCGGCCTGACATCCAGCCAGTAGTATACCAAAGCCTTTAGGTTGCTGTAAGGTACACTGTATGTCACATGTATGCTCCTCACATAGCTTAGGGGATAAAGGTGATGTCCAGACATACCATACTCAGAACTTCTTTGCCACCACCAGTCCGAAAGCCATCTCTTGATAGTATGAATGCCTGTCCTGTTACTGGTTCACCAAGCCGTTGCGGGTAAGTGCCCTGTTGGAGTTTTTGGTATCTTATCATTTCTTTCATTTATTTGCTGCTGTTGGGGGTTTCATGTCATCCAAGAAGGGTAGATGCCAGTGTGGGACACAAATTCCCCATAAAGACTGTCATGAGCATAGCTTGTTTTGTCTCAGTGCTTCATATGACTATACACCGTGTTCAATCTGTCAGGCCATTGTTCTCAAGACCCTCCATAGTAGGCTTTCTTCTTTGGTGTTGTATCTAGAGAATCAATGTCTTAACCTCTTAGTTAAGATGCAGTGGAAGGAACTTCCCACTGCAAGGGGCAGCCATCCGGGAAGAAGAAGGATGAGAAATCTAGGCTGGATTCTTCCACTTTACAGCCTCTGCCAGACATCTTCCGAGGTGAGTGTAAGCCTTGGAGGTTTGCCTGTTTTTTTCATTGGATTCTTCAGCCACAACTGTATTGGTAGCTGATGGGGATCCAACCTTTGCCACATGCTTGGAGAACTTGCAGACATTTGCATCGGATGTTCAGGGGGAACAGCACTGATTATTTCCGAGGAGCCTAAGGGTTTTTCTCAAATTTTTGTTGGAGAAGAAATCCCTACTACCATAATCAAATGCTGTCCGGGGTCAGAGCCTTCTGTATTTCATAAGATGGACTTTACCTTAAAGAAATAGCAGAAAACGAAACATATTGCTCCAGCTCCTAAGGACCCATGGAGTGAATGGCAAAATTTCACTCAGGGGTTGTTTAATATGCATTGATGGCTTTAAAACCTCCTCATGGTGTGTCTGTTCCAGCTTCTCCTTGGTCCTGTACTTTTCTTAAAAGACTCAGGGAACAGGATTCCCCTGAAGAAGTGGATTCAGATAAGGAATTTCATGCCTACTCCTCTCAGATCACCCCTTCTTTAGATTATGGGTCTAAGGAAGAGGAATCTTCTAGTCCTGATACTCCTTTTGAGGAAATTTATTTTGGGGACACAATCTCTAGAATGATGGAATTTCTAAGATGAGATTGTGCTCAGGTTTCTAAGGTACAGAAAAGGTATTATGAGTTCCTGCAGATGGGTTCTTCTAGGCCTTCTGCTGTACCTCCTGTTGTGGCTGCATTGTTGGATGCCTTTTCTAATGCTTCTAAGGCTCCTGATTCCCAGCTCCCTGCCCTCAAGAAACCTGATAAGTTTTATAGGGTTCCTGAGGGTAGTAAATTGTGCCCTTCTGCTGACCCCTTGGTGGTGTCTGTGGCTTCTGACAAGCCATCTCAGTTGCTACCCTCTCCTAAGTTATTGCCTTCTGATAAAGATAGCAGAATCATGGATAGGTTGGGGAAAAAGGTTTATACCTCTGCTACTTTATACCTCTGCTACTTTAGCTTTTAAGGCAGTCATTTATCAGACCAATATGTCCAGGTACATGTTGGCGCTTCTTTCCCAGGCCGGTTAGGTAATATCTCACCTTCCGGACTCTGAAGGGAAGACTTCTGCTTTTTCCTTGTTAAGGTCTTCCTCCTAGGTGGCTTGTCATTCCATTCAAGTGTAATTATGATGCAGCAGATGATTCATCTAAGGTTGCTGCTTTTGGGTCTGTGATAAGGCGATATCCTTAACTTCAGCTTCAAACTTTGTATGATGATATTAAGGCTAAGTTGATGGATGCTTCTCTGGATAATAAACACTTGTTTGGTGAAGCTGCTGCTGATTTTGTTTGTCCCTTCAGGATAAGGGCAAGGCTTAACAGGAACTTAAGCATGTTTTTGTTTCTCCTGTACCTATGTTTCAAAGAAATTACCCCAGTAAGCCAGCCTTTGTTCATAGGCAATCTCCCTCTCCCCCTCAAGGGCAAGAAAGGTAGAAAGTGAGTTCTTCCTGCTAAAAGATACTTAGACTTCTGTGCTCCAAAAGTCTCCTTTTCCTGATAAACTAGGTGCTGTCTGAATATCCTATTCTTCCCAGCCACAATCGTCTTTCTTTTCGCCTTTCTCTACCTCTCCCTGTTTGGTAAAATATTACTCAGGACTTTTCAGTTCTGTCCATTATCCGCCAAGTGTATTTCATGGTCTGGAAATCTCTTCCCCCTTTAATGGAAATTCTTTAGCCCCCTCAGAAACAACTGTTTTTCTTTTCAGGGGTGCTTTGGGATTTTTTGATTCCGGGTACTATTTTTAAGAAGTTCCAGTTTTCCAAAAGGGGAGGGGGTTTTACTCCAGAATGTTCCTAGTACCCAGGAAAGAGGGTACTTGGAGACCAATTTTAGATCTCTGTCATCTAAATAGATTTTTGAAGATTCCCTCTTCGAATGTTGTCCCTTCAGACTTTGTTCTCTCTTCTGCAACCTCAGGCTGACATGGAGTCTCTGAATGTCAAGGATGCTTATCTCCATATATCTAGTCATTCCCCTTTCAGAAAGTTTTTACATTTCTCTGTTGCTTCCTGGTATTTTCAGTTCTTTGCTTTGCCCTTTAGCCTTTCTTACTGCCCTAAGGGTATTCACCAAATGCTTCTCTGCTGTGATTGTTTTTGTACGCTAAGGGGGAGCCAAGTCTTTCCCTACTTGAAAGACTTCTTGTTTCAGGCATCCTCTCCAGAGGCTTTGTTGCAAAACCTTCATTTTGCAGTCTCCCTTCTGCAGAGCCTGGCATTCACTATAAATTTCAAAAAAGTCCTTTCTGACTACTCCTCAGAATTATATCTTTCTGGGGTGCAGAGTCCAGCCTTTTCCTATGCTGGTATCTCAGCCTCATCCCAAGGCCCTAAATATAATTTCCTTTTTTCATTCCCTTCCTGCTCTCTCCTCAGTAACAGCAAGGGAATTTCTGAGACCTCTGAGATTCATGGCTTCCACCATCCCTATACTTCCTTTTGCCAGACTCCACATGAGAAAACTTAAGTGGTTTCTACAGTCCGTTTACCTTTAGCATTCTCATCCCCTCAATTTTTTTTAGTTCTTCTTGTTCCATGTCTCAAGTAGGAATTTCAGTGATGGATTCAGTAGCTGACTCTCAATTCAGGACTCCCGTTTCATCCACCTCTTCCCTCTCAGGAGCTGTTCGCAGATGCCTCAAACATGGGATGAGGAGCAGCTTTCGACCCTCTAAAGGTGCAGGGAGTCTGGTCACCTCATCTACAGAAAGACCACATCAATGTCAAGGAGATGAGAGCTTTTCTGCTGGCTCTTCAGGACTTTCGTCCTCTTTTCTTCCCAGAACCTCTCAGGGAGTTTCCAGACAATACCACAGCGATGTGTTATGTCAACACTGGCGAGGGGGTTGTCAAGGTTTTATCTTCTCTGCCAGTTGGAACTCCTAGTGTGGAAACCAGCTATCCAGTATCAAAAGTAACTCTTCAGGCAGTGTACATTCCTTCAGGTCAAAACATTGTGGCAGTCTTTCTGAGCAGGTCCATGTTTCATCAAGGGATGTGTTTTTGGACATTGTCCGGCAGTAGAGCACTCCAAAAATGGATCTTTTTGAATCCTCGCTGAACATACAACTTCCTCTTTTTTTTGTACCAGAGTCCCAGGTCCTCTGGTTTGGAAGGTGGGCACCCTCTGTTTTTCTTGGAAGGAGATATTTCTTTATGCTTTCCTTCCCCTTCCTCTCATTCAAAAAGTCCTATTCAAAATACAACAGGATGCTCCCAAAATCTTGCTGGTGACTTCCTTTTGGTCGGGACAGTATTTGTTCCCTCATCTTCTGCATTTAGCCAAAGGCAGTCATCACAAGTTACCTCACAGGGTGGATCTACTCACACAAGACAAAGGATCTCTCATTCATCCCCCCTGTCCACTCTTCAACTGACACAGTGGGTGATAGGGTTTTGAATCTGCATAGACACCTTTTTTTCTGAGAACATACTTAGGGTCCTACAGGATGCCAGGAAACCTGCTACTAGGATATCCTACTTATCAAAATGGAAAAGGTTTTCTGTTTGGTGTTTTTCTCGTAACCTGGATCTACTTTCTGTGGGTGTTCCTTTGGTTATCTCTTACCTGTGTGAACTGCTCGATGCTGGGTTGGCTTATTCTTCTGTTAAGACCCACTTATCAGCTATTTCTGCTTGCCTGTTTTTGCTTCTAGATTTGAAGCTAAGCAATTCTTTAAAGGTGCCCTTTATATTAGGCCTCCCAGGAAGCATGTTCCTCCTCCCTGGGATTGTAATTTTGTTTTAGAAAAGTTTTGAGCCTGCAGCCTCAGCTTCCTTGCAGCATTGCTCTTGGAAGGCTGTACTTTTGTTAGCCATTACTTCTGTCAGGCAGGTATCTGAGCTTCAAGCCCTTATGGCTTGTCCTCCTGTTTTGGTGTTTCATAATTTCAAGGTGTCCCTTCGTCCTAATCCTTCTTTTATGCCCATGGTGGTAAATGAGTTGTCTCTTAATCAGTCTATTCATTTGCCCACTTTTTTTCCCTTCTCTGCAATCTGCCAGTGAGAAGGTGCTGTACACGTTGGATGAACATAGACAACTCAGATTTTATTTGGATAAGACTAAGACTTTTCATAAATCTGATCAGCTCTTTGTTCCCTTTCATCCTAGGTCCTTAGGATTGGCTGTGTCCAAGCAAACTATTTCTTCTTGGATTTCTAAAGCCATGTCTTTTTGTTATTCCTTTCATGCCAAGAGCCTTCCTTTTGTTAAGGCTCATTCTACTAGAGTTGTGGCTTCTTCTGGTGTTTTTTTTTCAAGGGTTTAGATACTAACTCTATTCTTGAGGCAGCTATCTAGACTTCTGTGCATACTTTAAACAAGGACTACAAGTTGGATGGGATTTCCAGAGCTGGAGCTAGAGCTGGTTTTGCTAGGGACATCCTTCATGGCTTCCTAGATACCTTAGCTGGTCCTTCCTCCTCCCATTTTTCTACCTGAGCTTTGGCACTCTCCCTATTGTAATGAATACCACAACAGTGAAATGGAATGACATAGTACAGTTGTCTAAAATCTTACCATAATGGTAGATGTCCTTCTCTTCCCTGTTTCTATATTCACTACCTCCCTCTGCCCCCCCCCCCCCGATCCATTTCTCTTCTGGATGTGCTGATTACCTCTCTTCTGCTTGGACTGGCATTCCTACTGGGGCTTTCAGTTCTGAGGATGGTATTTTCAGAAGTCACCCTTATGCCCTACGCTATGCAAGGAGCTTACTTGTGACATATGGTGTATCTTAAAGCAACCTAAAGGCTTTGGTATAGTGTCCCGACATACAGCAGCCCTTGGCAAGGGATCCCTATTGTAATGAATACTCATCTCAACAGTGAAGAGAAGGACATCTACCGTTATGGTAAAATTTTACACAGCTGTACTTTATATTTTGTGGTATGAGGGGAAGTGTTTGGAGACTTTTATACATTCTCCAGCAGCGGGCCTGATGCTTATGCAACAAAGCATGCTTTATTTTGATATTGCCAGGCTCTGTCATATTTAAAGGGCTTATTCACTAAGCTTCAAATTTGTGCCCAAAATGCATACTGACAGTTTTTTGCTATGCTTAGTGTCAACCTATTTATTGTGAACTAAATAAAAAAAAATTGTGAACTCTGTTGCTACTTTTCTATAGGAAGAATGGATTAAATCTACGAAGCAAAGCGTTGTCTGTATGCAGGATAATGGCATTCTCTCAGGGAAGTCAGTGGGGGCATCACTGGGCCTGTGTGGCAGCTTCCAAATATGTGCTTTTTTTGTATTTTTCTTTAAAATGAATGCGTTTTGTTTAGATAGTGTGCAGTAATTTTTAGTGTCAGGCAGCTCGATTCTGGTACTTCCTGTGTAATATTTCCCTCTTTCTCTTTAATGGGAAATTGATTTCTACTTTTAGTTTTCTAGCAGTAAAGCAGTTTCTTGATAGCATTGCATTCTGTGACTTTTTATTAAAAAGTATTAAGGGGAAAATGTTTTGAATCTACTAATCAGTTTATGCCTTTCTGGATAGCATTATATTGTTGCTGCTTCTTTTTTATTAAGATGCAATGAAGGGACCTTTCATAAATATAACAACCTGCTAGAGTTCTGGCTACTTCTTCTTTTATCCCCCAAGTATCACTTTATGCACTTCACCTTTTAAGTTTGGATTTAATATGTTATCAGTTTAGGGACACAAATCCTTCAAGGTCCTTTTAAGTTGTGGAGTCCAGGCCTTGGCAGCTGTCCAGCAAAAGTTGTTAGATAAAAAGTTAACAACTGTTTTTATTTTAAAAGGTATAATCTTCATTTACTTATCAACAGTGCACTGAAGAAAAATCACAGTGGTCTACAGTCTGTGATAAGGTACTTTTGTAGCTATTGTCTGAACAATTGTTTAGTCAAAGTTGTGGGGCTTTATTTCAGTTCCATTTTTTCCTGTATCTCATTCCAGACTATGCTGAACAGCAATATCTTTCTAGTGCTTTATTCCTAGTGTCACAGTTGCTGTAATTAACCATGTTTATCTTTACCTTTCACATATTTTGCACATTTTCCTGTATGCATAGAATTTTGTCCTACTGGGCTACCTTAGTTTTGCTTCAGCCTGATAACTGCTTTTGCTGCCCCACCAGTAAAGAGGATGCATCATCTCAGGAGGTTATTTCAGTTGGAGACATTTCAAACTAAACAAATTGTTATGGCAGACTGCATTCCTTTAACAAGATATTACCCTGTCTTCGGGGAAGTATGGTCAACATATTACGTTATTGCCTATAAAAGGTCTCTTATGAAAACAGTCTGTCTTGCACTAAGATCTTACTGAAGACATATATCATTTGGGTGGGAGGATGGCATAATGGTTAAGGTGTTTACCTTGCAGACACAAAGTGCAGTGTTTGATTCTCACATGGGGTAATTGGCTTGGCTTAAAATGGCCCACATAGGCAGTTAGCCTAGTACTAATCTATGAACCTAATTCTGGTAAGGCATGTCCAGTTTGGGGCTGTTTACTCTTGAGGTTTGTATTAGTTTGTGCAGTATGACAGTCTGTGAGGACTTCTGTAGATTCTTAAATTAACCAGCAGCCTGTAATACTATATTTAAATTATCGATATGATTTTTAGATTAGTCATTTAAATTTCAGTCTTTGTCTTACATGAACTGTTACTCAGAAATGCTGTGGAGTGCTTCCATAACTGCAGCTGTTCTCATTTCAGCTTGGTGGTTTGAAGTCTGCAAGGCATTAACTGGTTAAAAGTCAAGCTTTTTAGTTTTAAGTCTTGTGTACTCTTCTCCCTGGCTCTTCTGTTAGACACCACTTTTGTCCTGCCCATCTTGACACTAGTGGGTTGACAGGTTTTTCTGCCATACAGTGGAACTAAGGAAATAAGATGCTTCCTCTAAAATGCTGAGGGAAACGTTTAGTAGGAGGGACCCTAAGTGAGTTGTAGACCATCGGTCATAAGGTTTTGTTGCACAGGACATCCACCCAACATTTAATTACTTTCAGCTACAAATTGTGGAAGTTCATTTCTCAATTGGACACTGTCCAGTCTATGGGTTCCTTTATCAGTTGCCAAAGTAGTGAAAAGGACTGCCTTTAGTCATGTTCCTCAGCAGCTGTAGTTTTCCTGTCATTTATTGTAATCAGGGGAAAACGGCATAATGCTTGTAATTGTATTTGCACTAGATAAGTCTGCTTTATTTAAACATTTTATTCTTCACACCGATTGAAGTCTTTCACATTTATCCATTGCAGTTATTCCTAATGCTGACATTTTAGTGGATATGGATATATGTATGCGTGTATCTCCCTAATTGAATAGCAGCTTTACTGAGGGTTCCATTTTTGGCTGTAGACAACCATGTATTTGTACTGCTCAAGTTAATGCTGCTTTGTTTCAGATGACATGCATTTATTTATACTTTGTTGACCAGGTTAGCCCACTGGACCAGTGGCCTCTTTTTCAGGAAAGACCCAAGGTGGTATTCATACTGACTGGGGGAAATTTATCCAGGGCACTGAGGAACTTCCTCTACTCTTTTCCATAAGTGCAGTGGGATCTTTTACATCCGGCTGAGCTGCCACCAGCTCAGGCAGATGGGTCCTCAATTTAATGTCTTATCTGAAGGACGGAACACTTCAGAGTGCCACAGCCCCCCTCATGCTGCCCTGCAATGTCAGAGATGGAAAATTATTCCAGTTACCTGCTGTGGGAATACTTACATGTTTTAATAACTGGAATGCAGGTGCATTTCTGTAGAAGTCTTATTACAGACAGTGATAGGACTCTAATTCACAGTTTTGCATTAATATTTTTTGTCTGATATATATCCCTCTAGTGGTATTCAGAGTAGTAGTATTACCTGAAGCAGACTTAATATACTTAACTGACATGTGCTTGTTCTTTAACTTCTGAGATCACGGGAAGTATGGAATCTCATCTTTTAGCCTGTTAATGATTCAAAATGTAGACTATTGTTTAATAAATGTTCTTTTCAAAATATTGTACATTTTTACAAAACAGATATTACATTCATATGACACATTTCTAAGCTTTCTAAACGCACGAAGCACAACAGAATAAATTAACAAGAGACAAAGATATGTCTCAACTAAGCTTTACTGTACAAGTGAAATTAGACTCGAACAAGAAAGTAATATATTTAATCACACTCCAAGCATATACAAAAAACGGTTAAGCGCTTTCATCTGTGTACTACACACTTCTTCAGAACCATAATACAGCTGATGACCTATTTAAAAACTTTTTGGCGCCATTTCATTCAAGCGCTATACTTCTCAACAAAATTTAAAGTGCTACTACTGTTATTATCAAAAAACATCTGTTTATTTTACACACATATAAATATATATATATATATATATATATATATATATATATATATGTATATATTTGCTATAAATACTTTAAAATCATTTTATACTTCCAGTGCATACACTATAATTAAAATGTTAAAATTAAAGCAATTAATACAATTAAAAATAACAAATCAAATAACAATGTTATAATAGCTGTAAAAAAGGTTTTATGGAAATAAAATCATTTATGCCAGGAAATTTTGTGGCATTTGTCAACATTTGCATTATGGATTATTAACATTAACATCCAATTAACATTGGATTATTTTTGTGATAGCCTAAGAAGATACTCAAATTTAAGTTGGGACTGTATCAGTTTAATTACTGATATGATGGGCTTAGTACTCGAGCATAACTATATATATTTCGAAGGCGAGTTTTATAAACAGACAAGGGGGGTAGCCATGGGCGCCTCCTGTGCACCTATTTTCGCCAAGTTATGCTCCAGTGGGAAAATAAGTACCTTTTCACTAGCATGTATTACCAATATGTAGTATACTACACAAGATTTCTGGATGATATGTTTTTGCTGTGGAATGGACCCATAGAACTTATTGATGAGTTCATAGATTATCTCAATACAAGTACCTTTTTGAAATTTACATATAATATTAATACAGAAGGTATAGCATATCCGGATACATATATTAAACATATGGATACAGGTTTTCAATCTGAATTATTTAGGAAGGAAACATTTTCTAATGGTTATCTAGATTATACAAGTAATTATCCTAAACACATCTTAAGAAACATCTTTAAGGGACAATGTATAAGGACAGCAAGGATGACGTCAGATTATGACACTATGGTTAGAGAAATCAATAATATAAGAAATATGTTTGCTAATAGGGGTTACCCCTTAACATTATTAGATGATGTATCGACATATATTATTACTGAATGGGGCATTAAATATACCCCTATTCTAGGTGTTGGTATAGAAAAAAGTATTAGGAAGAACAAAGTGAGTGATGAATTTAATAGAGTATGTGTATTGACTTATACACCTTATGTTAATTATGTTAGAGAAATACTGGAAAACTATTGGAATAAATTAGTAGGAGATGAAGAAGCTAAGGGTGTAGTAGGTACAAAACCTTGTATTGTATATAAAATGGGTAGAAATATAAAAAATTTATTGAATGGCTTGAATCCTCAGAAAATGTCTACAAACACCCACACGAAGAAATGTGGGTCTTGTAAACAGTGTTGTATAATAAATGAAGCAAGTGGTTGTAGATTAAATGATGTCAATAGTACTTATATAAAGTTTAAAAAGGGAAATTGTAATAGTAGGAACATAGTTTATCTTGCTAAATGTATAGTATGTACTGCTTTCTACATAGGGAAAACGGAAAGACAGTTTAGAAAGCGTATATACGAACATAGATATAAGATTAAGGTTAAAGATACCAAAAATGCATTGTTCCGACGTATCAAAGAGAAAGATGATACACATAATTTTATATTTGGCATCATTGATCATGTAAATATATCACCGTGTGGTGGTAATTATAAAGCCCACCTGGGTAGAAAAGAAAGCCAGTGACAAATGTTGACAAATGCCACAAAATTTCCTGGCATAAATGATTTTATTTCCATAAAACCTTTTTTTTTATAACATTGTTATTTGATTTGTTATTTTTAATTGTATTAATTGCTTTAATTTTAACATTTTAATTATAGTGTATGCACTGGAAGTATAAAATGATTTTAAAGTATTTATAGCAAATATATACATATATATATATATATATATATATATATATATGTAAGATAAACAGATGTTTTTTGATAATAACAGTAGTAGCACTTTAAATTTTGTTGAGAAGTATAGCGCTTGAATGAAATGGCGCCAAAAAGTTTTTAAATAGGTCATCAGCTGTTAGTATTATGGTTCTGAAGAAGTCTGTAGTACACAGATGAAAGCGCTTAACTGTTTTTTTTGTATATGCTTGGAGTGTGATTAAATATATTACTTTCTTGTTCGAGTCGAATTTCACTTGTACCGTAAAGCTTAGTTGAGACATATCTTTGTCTCTTGTTAATACATTTCTAAGCTTGTCTAAAGCCTTCAACACAGTTTGTCATAGCAAACTTCTATTTCAGATATCCTCATTAGGTCTCTTATCCCACCTTTCTATGGTTCAAAAGTTACCTATCTGATAGGTATCAGTCAGTAAAATGTCATTCCATCGTCTCTCAATACCTTTCAGTTACTACTGGTGTACCACAAGCCTGTATCCTTGGTCCCCTCCTCTTTAACATTCTCACCAACACTCTCCATACATCCACATAATAGGCCTCCCTAATACAGTACACAAGTGACTGTACACTCGTCCGTACATCTAACAACATGACACACCTCCAACAAAATTACTCACAAAGCTTTAACAGCCACTAACATGGCTTTGTAACTCAAAACTCATGCTTAACCCTAAAAAACAAAGTGCTTCTTTTTTCCTTAAATCTCTCACTCATGAAAAACAAAATTTAAAGTACTCTCTCTTGATAATACAACCATTGAAGCCCTTTTTCACAGCAAATTATTACAGATGATATTGGATAATAATCTTAAATTCAACCTGCATATACAAAATTGCATAAGAAAAATTCATCAAAAACTAGGGATGCTTTACAAAGCTAAAAACTTTCTCACCAATGCAACTAAAACTACACTTGCCACTACTTATCTCCTCTCAACACTTATTTATATATAGCATTCCCATTCTTACTAACCTTCAGGCATCACAAAAAAACTTGAAAAATACTATAACAAAGTTGCTAAATTTGCAGAAAATATCCCTTTCAGAACCCACTACTGTATATCACTAAAAACTCTAGATTGGTTAGAACTACCCTGTCAACTAACATATACACAGATGTTCTTCGTGTTTCACTGTTGCAGTCATTACATTTGGGTTATCTGCTTGCAGTAGCCCTCAGTCGGCCTGATTAACAAAGTCTTGGGTTCTGTGTCGGTTGCTGTCCCTTCTTCCATGACGTCATGTCGTCAGGGGTATAAAACATGCAGGCGACGCCATTACACCAGTCTTTCTTGCCATGCGGTGCCCAAAGCAGAAGCAGTTCGCAAGTGCCGGTTGGCTGACTCCTGAAATTTTCATTTTTAAGTTTCAGAACCGAAGTCTTCAACTAAAGCTAAGTACCCCGTTGGGGAAACTTTTTCTTGCTCCTTACCAATGTCAGTAAAAGTTAATAATTGCATTACTTGTGGAAAGCAAATACCTCATAAAGATTTTCATTCGTACTGTATTCCTTGCCTAGGCCCTGACCACGACGTACCTTGCTGTCGGTTTTGTGCTTTATTTAATCAGCACACTATCTGTTGCTGGTATATTTTTACCTCTAAATATTTCAGATGTTCATCGTGTTTCACTGTTGCAGTCATTACAATAGGGTTATCCTGCTGGCAGGCTTATCCGCAGTCGGGCTGAGTTCCAAAGTCTAGGTCCAGCATCGGTTGCTGTCGCCTCTTCCCTGACGTCAGTGCGCCAGGGGTATATAAGATGCAGCCGACTCCATTTTCTTAAGTCTTTCTTTCCGCGCAGTGCCTGAAGCAAAAGCAGTTCGCAAGTGCCGGTCGGCCGACTCCTGAAGTTTTCAAATTCGAATTTCAGATACGAAGTCTTCATTAAAGCTAAGTACCCCATTGGGGAAACTTTTTTCTTGCTCCAGACCGATGTCAGAAAAAGTTAATAACTGTTTTTCTTGTGGGAAGCAAATACTTCATAAGGATTTTCATTCTTACTGTATTCCTTGTCTAGGCCCTGACCATAACGTTGCTAGTTGTCAGTTTTGTGCTAGATTTAACCAACGCACTATTAAGCGTTGGTACGATTTTGCATTTCATTACTTTGGCAGAAGATTTAATTTTATAATGCTGTCGGATCAGCCGACTACTGGAATTTACAAAAAATGAAAAGAAAACGAAAAGGACAGGCATTCGAGATCCAAAACCGACGGCGAGGCTTCTTCTAGGCCTGTCGCCGGTTCGCCAGTTCTCAGTGAAGCGCTTTTGCAGCCCCTGACGCCCGCTACCTCAGAGTCACAGGCTGCTTCCGACTACCACGTGGAGCCAACTGGGCCTCTGGAAACTCAAGGTATTGGACACTCAGAAACTATTCCCTCAGATGGGTCTGGAGCCACTGAGTAGGCATCAGCTTCTGAGGGTGTTTTCAGGCCTACACAGTTATATGTGAAACCTACTTCAGCTACAAAGACAAAGACTAATGCAGCTCTAAAGACAAAGAAACAAGTACAGCATTCACCTGGACAGGCCTCCATGCCTAAAAAACAGATGCTTAAAATGGCCGAAGACCTTATTGCTTTGATCAGGGGTTCCCATGCCCCTCCTGAAAAGAGGCCTAGGCAAGAGTTAGAATATGAATCTTCAGACCAGGTTTCCATTTCCTCTGATACCTCCTCTGAACATGATTACTCCATTCCTCCCTATGAGGATTCTGATGCTGAAGAATCTATCCCTTCAGCCTCTCCTCCTGAGTTTTATTCTTTTGGGGAAACACTGCATACTATGAGGGAGCATTTCCACTGGGAGAGCCAAGATTACTCAGAATCCAAGAAAAGGCTCAGAGATTTCCTTTTATTGCCCCAGCACAGGCCCCTTGCAATCCCATCTGTTTTAGACATTGTAGATGATGTATTTACAGAGTCCAGGTTTTCTCCAGACTCTTTACCACCAGCTCCTGTTAAGCCAGACAGATACTACAGGGCTCCTGATTCACACAAAGTTTTCTATAAAAACCCTGCAGCTGACCCAGAAACCACTTCTCAGGGTCCCAAAGGGGTCAAGGCTTCTACTGCAAAAAACCCTATTCCCTCTGATAGGGATTCTAGGGCCCTAGACAGATGGGGCAAAAAGATTTATACCTCTGCTACCTTGGCTGTAAGAGCTTTAAATTGCCAATTTCATATGCTTAAGTATCAGCAATATCTTATATCCTTGCTTAAACAGAAAATGCCAGCAAATGTAGAATGTGCAGACAATAAAGAAATGCAGGATTTATTGCATGCAGCTGAACAAGTTTGCAATGTGGTTTTGATTCTCTGGAGGGCTGCTGTTACAGGTTCTGTCATTAGGAGACATGCTTGGTTAAAAGAACAAATTTGCCAGATCATGTTAAAGCAAAACTATTAGACGCTCCTTTAAAGCATGATACTTTGTTTGGTGCTAATGCAGAAGAGCTGTTGAAGAAAATGGAGGACAAGGCTAAATCTATGCAAACAGTCAAGGATTTCTTGCAGGTACAGCCTCCCAGATTTAGCAGGAACTGGCCTACAAAAAATTGGTCCTTTCCAGTGTCAGATAGACCACAAAGGGGCAGATACAGATGCCCTAGAGGCAGATCACAACCTCAAGGCTCATACAGGCCCAAACAATGAGGTGCTTCTACCTCCAAAAGCGGAGAGGAAAAATCACAGCCATACAGGAAACAGTCTCAATGACTTTCCACTTCCAGCACCAAGAACTTATCTTTTGGCAGCCCCTTTGGGGGGGAAAGCTAGCACTTTTTTCACAAAATTGGCACATGATCACCCAGGACAAATGGGTTCTAAATATAGTTTCACAAGGCTACAGGTTCCACTTTCACACCCAGTATGCCAGACCTGCCACGCAATCAATGGGCAGAGGCACAAAAACAAGTTTCATCCATTCAACAAGTGCCAGAACAAGAGCAGGGTCACGGATTCTATTCAAGACTGTTCTTAGTACCCAGGAAGGACAAAGCGTGGAGACCAATACTGGACCTATCTATTCTAAACACATATCTGGATATTCCAAAATTCAAAATGTTGACCCCACAGCAGCTTCTGCCCATGTTGGGCAAGAAGGCTTGGCTTGTGACTTTAGATCTAAAAGAGGCATACCTGCATGTCCCAATCAGACAAACATGCATAAGATACCTCAGATTCAAAGCTGGCTCAATACACTACCAATTCTCTGCACTGCCCTTTGGCTTATCTACTATGCCCAGGGTCTTCACAAAGTGCCTGGCACCAGTAATTGCATTTTGCAGACAAAGAGGAATACAAATATATCCTTACTTGGACGACTGCCTCATTCAAGCGGAGAACAAGGACATTCTGCTACAGCATCTGGCATTTGTAAAAAGATTACTGACAAGTCTAGGGTACACAGTAAACGAAAAAAAATCAAAACTCGTACCCTCTCAAGAGATGATATTCCTGGGTGCAAGCTTAAATACAACTGCCCAGATGGCTTATCTCACGCCAGACAAACACAGACAACTGAATACTTACTTCAAAATGTTGGCAACAAAGACCCAGTTATCTGCAAGAAAAATTCTGCAGGCCTTGGGTTTCATGGCATCCTGCATTCTGCTAATTCCATATGCAAGACTGCATATGAGGAAACTTCAATGGTATCTAAAAAGTGTTTGGACTCAACATTGCCACAGCCTGGAAACAATAATTACCCTCATTCCCTGCCTACAACAGGAGTTTTGATGGTGGGCAAAAGCCTGTCACCACAACATGGGACAGCCATTCACCTTACCCTGTTATCTCAGCAGGAGAACCAGATTCTGCACCCTCAGGGACAAACCCTGAACCTAGCAGCCTGGCTAATTACCTAATTTCTCCTTTACCATCCCTCAGTAAATCAGTGATGGATATCATTTTAGAGGCTAGGAGGCCTACTACTAGAAAATCTTATGCTGCAAAATGGAAAAGATTTTTGTACCTGGAACCAATCTCAAGGGATGAGTGCAGCAGTGGCCAATTTGCCTCAGATTCTACAATATTTGATTGAGATGCTTCATAAGGCTTGTCCTTTTCCTCCATCAAAATCCATGCCTCAGCCATTTCAGCTCATTATAGCACATAGCCTCCCCTCTTCTCTCACCCACTGCTCAAGCAGTTCCTCAGAGGGAACAAAAATTTAAAGACACCAAGGAGGGCTCCAACTTCAGCCTGGGACCTTAACTTTGTCTTGGAGAAACTCACTCTTCCTCCTTTCGAGCCATTTGCTACTGCAGATTTAAAATTCCTTTCCTGGAAAACAGCTTTCCTTTTAGCAATAATGTCTGCAAGAAGGGTATCCGAGTTACAGGCCCTTATGGCAGTAGAGCCTTTCATCATCTTTCATGTGGACAGGGTATCCCTCAGAACCAATCCCTCCTTCATGCCCAAGGTGGTATCCAATGTGGCTCTTAATCAGTCCATTCATTTGCCTACCTTCTTTCCTAACCCACAGAACAAAGAGGAATGGATACTTCACTTAGATGTGCACAAACAACTGAGACTCTACTTGGACAGGACTAAACCTCAAAGGAAATCTGAACAACTGCTGGTGGCGTTTGCTGCAGGGACAGAGGGGAAAGCTATTTCAGAGCAAACCATTTCAAAATGGATAGGCCACTGCATTCATTTCTGCTATAAGTGCCATGGAAAACCTATCCCACAGGGCATCATACCCCATTCAACCAGGGCTGCTTCTACCTCTACAGCCTTTCTCAGGGGTGTCCCTACAAGGGATATCCTAGAAGCTGCTACCTGGAGTTCTGTACATACTTTCACCAAACATTATCTTTTGCCAATTTTCTCTAAATCCAGAGCTGGTTTTGCCACTGTAGTCTTGTAGGGCCTTATATCTGGTCCTAATTCTATTTAAATTCCTCCTCCCAACCTTAGCTTTGGGAATCTTCCCAAATATTCTGACTGCAACAGTGAAACACGAAGAACATAGTACAGTTGTGTACACTTACCATAAATGTAGATGTTTGAGTGTATTCACTGTTGCAGTCCTAATATCCTCCTCCAGCCCCTTTCTTCTTTTGGCTATACCTCTACTCTCACTTACTATGCTCAAAAAGCTTTTTGGTGTATTTGCTTTTTTGTTGGAGGTATATCCTTGTATTATAGATTTAATTGCTTCCCATTAGGAGGGCACCTGACATCTGGGGCAAGAAAAACTGATGTAATGGCATCGGCTGCATGTTTTATACCCCTGACGACCTGACATCATGGAAGAAGGGACAGCAACTGACGCAGGACCCAAGACTTTGTTAATCAGGCCGACTGAGGGCTACTGCAAGCAGATAACCCAAATGTAATGACTGCAACAGTGAATACACTCGAACATCTACATTTATGGTAAGTGTACACAACTGTACTTTTCTTACCACCTATAAAATTATCAATTATCCGTTTGCAGTATTCTACACAACTATGTTCCCAGTAGGTTATTATGACCAAAATCTCCTCTCTGTCCACAAACCTGTCAAATCTGCTGGGCATTTTCTGTACTTCTACCATGTTGCTAAGGCCTGGAACTCTGACATGTATCCATCAGGTCATTATTCTCCCTCCCATCCTTCAAAACCATTCTGTAAGACTTCCCAGCCAAAAGCTGTCACTGTTCTTGCTAAACACCAGGATAAACTATATCCCTAAATGTGAACAAATACTTCTTCATACCCTGCAACTCTTTACTCTTTCTTCACTCACCTTCCTTATGTCTATCAATTTCCCTACTCTGGCTTTCTCACTAAATATACCATAAGCTTGCTTTACTCTCACTTCGTATTGCAATTTCTGTTTGTATTATACTAACTTGCCTTTAATAGAATCATAGGAGATTTCTAGGCTAATGGCCCCAGGGACCTTACAAGCCTAACCAAGTTCAACCCATGTTCCCAAGGGTGTCTGGTTCAAACAGAAACTAAAATCAGCACCTAATTGCCCCTGTCCAAGAAGGACATAGGTGGAACCCCCAGAGTGGATTTCTGGTTACCCAGCCAATTGTCCAAATTGCACTTAAATAGGGCCAATGAGGGGCTTTCTTTAACATGAATAGGAAGCTTGTTCCAAAGGTGGGACAACCTCTGTGAGGCAAATCTGTCTCTCCAGCAAGTTCTGTTGATGTCACATACCAGATTAAGATGTTTTGAGTGAGTGACCCATGTACCATTTGACTTGCAAATGTGCAGCATTTCCATTAAAGCTGGGTCAGAGGTTGCTCTGTATGCAAGGCGCAGGTCGCCTCTAAGCAGTCTGTACGACACAGAGTAAAGTGACAATTATTTCTGTCTGTCCGCATAAGACAGATCTTGAAGACCCTGAATTTTCTTTGTTAGGAACCTTTGTGGCCTTTCCAGTTGCTGCACGTGTTTGGAAAGGAACATACCAAAGGGAGTAGTGTACTCTATGACTGGCCTTATTAGGGAAGAGTACAGGGGGGTTATAACCTCTTTTTTTTTCTGGAGGCAATGTCCTTACTTATGAGATGAGCAGTATAAAATGCCCTTCTTACCACTGTGGAGACATGATGATCAAAGTTAAGGCTACTGTCAACCTGTATGTCCAGATCTCTCACCACTGATTGTTTGCTTAAGATATTATTATTGATTTGGTACTTTGCAGGAACATTACTCTTGCCAAAGCAGATGATAATGTATTTTTTGCATTAAGTTTAAGACCATGACTTTGGCACCAGTCATTAGTCTGTGTAAGACCTTCTTGCAGAATGTTGACTTTGCTAGGGGTTTCAGTGATCACTCCCAATTTGCAGTCATCAGCAAACTGTGTCAGCCACAGTCCTTTAGTTTTATCCAGTACTTTGGTCAGGCTAATGGGTCTATAGTTCCCAGAGTCCATGGATGCACCATCTTTGTGCAAAGGGAAGACAGTAGCTGTTTTCCATTCCACTGGGACGAAGCCAGTGCTTAGGCTGTGATTGAAAAGCATGCTCATTGTTGATGCTAATTCTTGTTTTAAGCCATGTAGAACACAGCCCAGGATGTTGTCTGGTCCCATAGAGGCTGTGTTTTTGGCCTTGGTGAGGGCATTTAAGACCTGCTCCTTGAAGATACTAAGTGTGGGATAGGTGTTAATCCTTCCAGGTAATTTCTCTATAAATTGACTAGAATTTCCCCTAAATACAAGTTATATGACATTGATTTAGTATCTGTTTTTAACCAATGTTTTCATATTATGTCCAATTTGGTATAATTATTTAAAGTGTAGATTATTTTGTGTTATTTCTGAGCATTGTAAAATTATTCTTAAAATGTTTTATATTACTTTGAAGCTGTTCTTCCCGGGCCTGCACTGAAAATGGGCTTCTGCCCAGTTGGACATTCCCAGTAATCAAATGTTGATAAATCAGTCAGTCAGTCAAAAAGTACATATGAGTATGCACAAATAAAGGTCTGTGACCACTTGCAAGAAACAATTATACATTTGGAGAACTGTGATTCGTAGAGGTAATTCTGAGCTGTTGACATCCTGATCTGAAGCAATATCTGTGATGTTGCACTACAGATGGTGAGATTGTGATGAACAGCAACATAGCTTATCTGCCTTAAAGACATGCTTAGAAGTTGTCAGCTCAGCTTATCCTGCAGTAAATTATGCAGTTGATATTTTAAAAATAGTTTATCAGGGGCCTTACAATTGTCCAGACCTTTGTGAAGAGTTTGCATAGGTCTTTGTGTCTTCCACCAATGTTAGCCACATATTTCAAGATTTTACTCTGTTTGTGACACTATATACCAGACATTCACTGCTCCCACTTGGCTGAGTTCACTCAGCATAGATCAGAATCTTTCAAAGGCTTCTTCTCTCATACTCTTTAGTAAGCTTATTGTACTTGACTTGTATCAAACCTGTGGATTGTAACCTCCCAGCAGCTGCTGTTAAATAGTGCTTCTCCCTAGTCCAACCTGTCATTATCCCTTTCCAGCAGACTTAATTCTTTGCCTCTTGTTTGACCGTGATCATCACTAATCTTCCAGGAATACAGTTTCCTTTGTTTCCTTCCATTTCCTTTCCTGCCTCCATAACCAGTATCAGTCCTGTTGATGTCTCTTTTCCCAGCAACATATTAAGGAGGTATCAGAATGTCTTGTACACCATTATCTAAGCTAGGGAATTCAGGCAGACCTTTTAGATGAACACACTGAATGTAACACATCTGTTTGTGCTTCCATTACAGTCACCATAAAATCTTTCTCTAGGTTCATACTTTCTTTACTGCCATCCATGAAGAGGCACCACAGTAGCTCTGGAGAGTCTCATCATACCAATCCAAATCTGAGGAGGATAACTTGCTATAATCTTCTTAAAGTGAGAACTCCTGAGATTTTCATGACCAAGAGTTAACAGCTTTGGTATCAGCCCTGGAGAGACCATCTTTTAGTGATTTTTTTTTTTCATGACATTTTGTCCACATTGCTTGCCAACCATCAGATCCTCCCACATTGGTTAATTGACCCATTCATTCTCATCACTGGCTGAGATCTAACCAAGAGGGGTTGTCATCCAGGCAGCCACTGGGGTGGTTTGAGCATTTTTCCCAGTTTTCTCTTCCCATCTGTAACACACATGCACCTGGTGAGGTCCCAGTAAGGGACAAAGCAGTGTGTTGTACGGAAAGGGCACTCATAATTTCAGTAAGGGTTGATGCCTTAAAGCAGCCCTCTTCCCTTCCCTCACAACATGTGCAGTGATCTCTTCAGTCCCAAGACTGCACTCAATGTGCCTCTGAGTGCATGCAGACTCCGCCCTCCTTTCCAGTAGATGTGAGCAAGCAACTCGCCTTAACTCCTTATCCATCCCTTTATGGCCTCTGCAGTGCAAGGGCTGCCAATTAAATTCTAGTTGCCTGGGTTGCCCTCAGGGCTCCATCCCTTCTGTGCCATGGAGCCAGTATCATTTAATGAAACGTTACAAACAATGCAAGAAGACTGCTGTGGTGGTGCTGCGATAGCATTGTCGCCTCACAGTACGACGTTGTCCTGTTTGATTCTCAGCTAAAGCGTCTTCTGTGTGGAGACATGCGTGAATGGGCGTACCTTCATTGAAGGCTGTGCGTCAGAGCTGGCAACTCGGTACGTAAAAATCTACTGCCAATCATTAGCAGACCGGAGTTCCGCTGTGGCAACCCCTAACCAGGAAAAGCCAAAAGATACAACAACAACAAACAATGCAAGAAGAGTAGAGGATGTAAGATAGCATTGCCCATCCTCAGTGGTGATTAAGGTAGACGTGCAGAGCTCCAGAACAGGACCTCACTATTGATCACAATTTTGCTGGGCACTTAGAGGATCTTCTTTATATCTGTGTGTATCTTTTGCTTAATTTTAAAAAGGTTAGAAAGTTGTCAGGACCCCCTAAAATTGTCTTTTTTGCTTCAGAATTATCATTTAAGTAGCTGCTTTTCAGAGTAATTCCATTAAGCAAGTGGCTTTAGTCCTTTCCCAGACAGATACTCTATGGGTTTTCAATTGCTTTAAAAGATGTATGTTCAGGGTTTAACTTTTGTTGCTATATTACTCATCTTTTTAATCTTCATCTTGTACTTCTATTGTGGAGTGCTTGTTTGGTTTGCTTGCTGTACTCTGCCTGACTGTTGCCGATCTCTGTTTACATTTTATTTTGAATTGAAGTTTTTCATTTAAGGTTTGGTCACTTTTATTTATCTTTTTCTTGTGTTGCATTTGTTTTGTTTTAAGTTTTGTGTTCTGTTGGAGTTTTAAGAGTTCTTGGCTAGGGTCAGTTAAAAAAGTTAGCAAATAATTCCTTTGCAAACAGTGAATAACTTCAGCTAATTGGTGGGAGGAGCTGACAAACAGTATTCTTCATTTAGCTAGAAATATTTGGAGGCATCTATTTAGCTGGAGTGCTTGTTTGGTTTGCTTGCTGTACTCTCCCTGAATATTGCTGATCTCTGTCTCTCTGTCTGCATTTTATTTTCCCACCCACCTGCTTAACTGTTGTATTCTTAAACTTGGTGTCTTTTGTGTTGCTCACCCCTACTGTAAATCTGATTTTACACACTCCTCCCTGTCCTATCTCATCAGCTCATTCTATTGAGTATGCAGAGATTCATTTGGGAAGATCCACCCCTTAGTTTCTTAACCTTGAATTATCTTTTATTTCCTACTTTCCCTCTTAAAGTAAAAAATGCACTTTATTCAGCTGTTTTTACTGTATTTGTGCTTCTTCCTACTTTACTACTTTGCTTTTGCTACTTGTCCTTAAAAGTGTTCAATTGCATTTATTCTGCTGCATTTATTACTGCTTGTTAGTAGCCTGATTAAATAGTAACTGCTATTCTAAGCCTCTTAGTTTTGGTTTAAGCACTTGAGCTTCAGGCCAGTTGTTTTACATTAAGGTTTGTGGTCTACACTGCTGTGGTAGGAGAGTATAGCCTATAGCCTTCTAAGCTGGGAATTGCAGTTGAAGGCATATCGTGCCTGTTATTCTAAGTGTCTTTGTTCTGGTTTAAGCTCTTGGGTTCTAGACCAATTATTTCACACTAGGAAGGTTTGTTGTCTACACTGTTGTGGGAGTATTCTACTGAATTGCTACTTTATTTAAACTTTTTTTTTTTTGCAGTTGACTGTGATTTTCTGCACTTTGAATTTCTAGTACTTCTGCATTTTATAGCATAGGCTAGATTCAGGCTTGCTGAATCTAGAGTATTTGGTATTTGAGCACTAAAACCAGCCATCTTCCATTAAGGAGACCCCCTGCACATTTGTGGCAGAAGTGTGCAGCCAAGGACCCATCTAAGTCTGAGATTGCTGGAATAAGGATAAGTCTTGGGCTTTCCCTTTGGTTACTTTGTTTAAAATCGTTTAACTTTGCTTGTAGTTGTGTTGTTTGCTTGGGTTTGCGCTCAGTTTACCAGAGTTGCTCAGAGATTGCACTGCGAGTGACTCAGTTGTGCATTGTGAAGCAGTGATGCAGTTTTCTACCCCTAGCTCTCCAAGAGTAGCCCCTTTTTGTTAGTCTTACAGCAAAATCTGGTCCATGTAGCCCACTTCCAACTAGTTGCTACAGTATATACATGCCATAACGGACAGTTTCCCACCATTTCTCCAACCAGCCTGATTGACATAAGCATCCTGAGGCAATGCAGCAATTGCCTCATGTATACTGACAACCAGTTATTCGTAAAACAAAGAAATACAATATGTGAGAGATGTATCTATACTATGAATTT
The DNA here is from genome assembly GCF_019279795.1 of Protopterus annectens. Lineage (NCBI taxonomy): Eukaryota > Metazoa > Chordata > Ceratodontiformes > Protopteridae > Protopterus > Protopterus annectens. Next base: position 825,434,828 of record NC_056731.1, on the reverse strand, counting down.
GGAGTCAGTTCTCTCACATAACAAACCAGATATCCAACAAGTTGTCGGTACACACTCTTCACCTCTTGCACATAACAAGCTCACAACACATAAACCCACGTACATGAAGGTACTCACTAGAAGCCTACTTAAAGATCAGAGACCTCTCAAGCGCAAACATACTATACACATTGCAGGCCCAACAGAATCCACTGCACATAATAATACATACAACAGTGTCTCAGCCAATAAGCCCATAAGGCAAAACACCTGAAAACCAAAAGTCTTGGTCATAGGCAACTTCATCGCGAGACACACAGATGCCCCCCCCCCCCCCCACCATGCTGGACAAAGAGAATGTCATGGTCAGCTGCCTGTCAGGTGCCAGGATCCATCAGATCACGCACTCAGTCAAAAATGTCAACAACAAGTATCGTTATGACTTTGTCATAGCCCATGTTGGAGTGAATGACTTGAGATGTACCGAATGGACTATATGGAGAGAGACATCAGTGAGCACTTAGATTGTGTCCCAGGCACGTGTGGCCATAGCTCTTAGCAGCATTCTGCATTCACCTAGGATGATTCCTCAATATAAACAAAAAATGATTGACTTAAACAATTGACTTAGCTCCTGGTGTCAGTCTAGGGTGCTCCAGTATCTGTCAGCCTGGGAAGATATGGTCGACAGACCACACTGCTTTGCCAGAGATGGTCTTCACCTGTTGTCTCTTGGCTTTCACTTACTGGCAAAGGTACTTGCCTCCCATTTTTAGGCAGTGTCATAACAAAATTCCTGACATAAAAAAGTCCACTGGAGGCAAACTCAAGGTTATGCTGCTTAATGCTAGGAGTCTAAACTGGAAACTACACTCACTGGAAGCAATCCTTACCTTGGAAGATGCTAATGTCTGTGCAGTCACAGAGACATGGTTCTAGGCCGCAGAGAGCACTCCAGCCATGCAAGGCTACAATGCCTTCCACATGTTCAGACCTCAAAACGAGCATGAAAGACAAATACACCTCAAGACTGGTCAAACAGTACGACTCCCTAGAGCTAAGTCCAACTAACTTGTAGGTAAGTCTCCCTTCCATACCATTGTTAGCTATAGGTCCCCCACCATGAACCATGAGAACCACTCTGCCTGCCTGGACCTACTTGAGTCACTCACTATACAAACACCTTGGTCATGGGTGATTTCATCTATCCTTCCATCGATTGGGAGTAGTATATGAGCACAAACATGCTCACCTTAAGGTTCCTGGATTTTATTAATACAGATGCTCTAGAACAGATAATCTGTACCCCCAGAAAGGCCTTGAATGTCCTAGACTTAGTACTCTGCAACATTGGGGGTCTGTATACTGCTCCCTGTGTGTTGCCCTCCATGGTAAGCTCTGATCATTAATCCATCTCATTCGAAGTAATGATAATACCTGACCCTCCTTGAGCAAAAAGGATGAAAAATTTTTCTAAAGCAAACTATAGCCTCCTAAGCAATGGCATAAATAGTTTCAAACCCCCCTGCTACCATGGTAAACAATGACTCCTGTGTGGAGGTGTACACAAATACCCTGTATAAACACCTACACAAATGTATAGACTCTGCAGTACCTGAATGGATCAAAACAAGTCCTCACCAAAAACAAGCCATCCTGCTGGATATCAAACATAAATAGGTTATACAACAAGAGGAAGAAACTAATGTCCAAGAACAAGACGGAACTGACTCAACAGAGGAAGGACACCCTCCACAGCTTGAACAAACAAATCAGATATCTTGTAAAGTCCTCTAAAGCCAATTACAAAGCTAAACTAGCATCCCTAGCTAAGGATAATCACAAGGCATTCTTTAGCTATGTCAGAAATCTTAAAGGGAATGCCCAGCTTTGTGCCGAACTAGTAGTTGATGGTACCACTCATACTGACCCTGAGGACATTGTCAGACTGTTAATAGACAGATTTGTCACAAACTTCACAGCCCTGTCCCCTCAGACATACCCCAAAATGTACTTGTCACCAGTCCTCTACCTAGTATTTCCAAAGAACAGGTAATAACCGCACTCTCGATGGCCAAAAACACAACCTCTGTGGGACCAGGTAACATCCCAGTCTGCCTGCTAAATGGTCTAAAACAAAACCTAGGAGAATCACTTGGCACATTCTTCAACCACAGTCTATAAGTACTGACTTTGTCCCAGCAGAGCGGAAAACAGCAACAGTAATTCCCTTAAACAGCAACAGTAATTCCCTTGCACAAAGGGGGTCCATCATCCAACCCTGGGAACTATAGACCCATAAGCCTAACCAGCCTTTTCTGTGAGGCCATGGAGAGAATCGTCATGGACCTTATCAACAAAGACATAGGTGACTTTCAAACTCTTGACCCGACCCAATCTGGCTTCATTAAGGGTAGATCATGCTTATTAAACCTGGCGGACTTCTTTGAGAATGTCACCAAAGCCCTGGATGAAGGCAGAACAGTACATGCAACCTATCTTGACTTGGCTTTTGACACAATCCCCCACTCGGGCATCATTGAGAAACTCACTGAGCTGGGAATTAACCCATATGTCACTAGATGGGTAGACAGATGGCTCAACTACAGAACACACACAATCAAAGTTGGGGATTCCACTTCTACCAGCAGACCAGTTACCAGTGGTATACCACAAGGATCTGTGCCAGGACCCCTACTGTTTTGAATCTGTCTCAGAAGTCCAGGCGAAAATAGATGGCCTGTGGCTTACCAAGTTCGCTGATGACTGCAAACTGGGTGCAATCATAGAGTCCCACGATGATGATGACATACTACAAAAAGGGCTTACACAGACAAATGATCGATGCCAAAGCCACAGACTTGACACATGTTTTGCATTTAGTTTATTATCTCTTTTGGCAAAGGGGAAGTCCCTGCAAATTACAGTATTAACGTTAACCCCCTTAGCTCAAACCGTGTGGTAAGAGATTTGGGAACACGGGTTGATAGCAACCTTAACATCGATCACCGTGTGTCCACAATGGTAAGGAAAGCCTTCTGTGTTGCACATCTCATTAGTAAGGGCATCGCATCCAGAGCTAAGGATGTTATAACTCCCATGTACTCCTCCACCGTCAGACCACTAATAGAGTACTTCTGTATTTACCTCACTAGACAGCTGCAGCAGTTGGAGAGACCTCAGAGGTTTCTCACCAAGAAAATTCAGGGCCTTCAACAAATGACCTACATGGATAGACTGAAGACCCTGATACTGTATTCTATATCTTGTAGGCTGCCGAGAGGCAGCTTGTGCCTGGCCTACAGAGCAGTCTTGGACGCTGACCTAATGGAAATGCTGCACATCTGCAGATCAAATGGGACAAGATTTCCTCACTCTAGGGATCTTAACCTAGCCTACGACATTAACAGAACGTGCTGGAGAGAGAGAGATGTCTCCCAGAGATTGTCTTTCCTCTGGAACAAATTCCCATTTCACGTAAAACGGAGCTCATCAATGACCCTATTTAAGTGTAACTTAGAAAACTCGATGAGTGACTTTATATTTACCCCAGGGGTGACACCTATGTCCCTCTTGCACTGCAAATATAGACCATGCAACTTGATCAATCAGGAAACTAGGGTATAACATGGCTAAGCTTATAAAGGCCCTAGGGCCAGTAGCCTAGTAAACTCCTATGAATCTGTGAAACTATCTTATCATAGAAATAATTGACAAGCTGCCTGATGTCAAGTATTCTGGTTTCCTATGAGATCCCCTCTTGGCAGAAGTTGCCAGTTGGCTTCTCCTATAGCATTTTTACAGTAGAAACTGCAAGGGAGCTTGGGACAGCCTTGGTAATTGAAACCAAAGCATCCCTCACAGTGGGGGACTAACTGTGTGGTGGCAAAGCTGAGTGGTAATTGGCTGGTATTCTCCCTCCTGAGGTACAGAGAAATACAGATAAAAAAAAAACAGCATTTCATATGTGAACTATGTATAAGATGATGGAATTTAGACTGGATGTCAAGGGAAAAAACAGAATGAACCGTTGAAAAATCAGGGGGAAAAGAGGATGTTCATTACTCACTGCTGGCTATGCTTATGACAAAAGCATTATCGGATGGTCATAAAGTTAATTTAAACAGGAGTAAGGAAATGGAGGTTTATGAGAAAAGATTGATAAAATGCATTCAAAAGTACTGAAATGAGTGAATTGCTAGTGGATTATATTAACAGTAATGGCAAAATGAATGGATTCAGTAGAAACCACCCTTTACAGCCATTCTGTTGATATTTTACCTTGCAGAAATCAGATAACAATGAGCAGTTTAAAAGGTACTAGTATAAATGAGGGAAATGCTAAAAGAATTAAAACAGACATAAAATAAAATAAATGATTTGTCAGATGCAATGGACAGAAAACAGGCAACGGTTAGACTGGTGTATTTATACACTAATACACTAAAATGGCAGAAATACCTTGTCTGAGACAATGACGATTGGAGAGGAGTATAACAAAGCTAAGGCATAAAAGAACAGGGAGGATAGATAAGGATCTTGGGCTAATTGCTGAGGTATTTCTAGATTATACTATACAAAAAGAGGACAGAAATTGGTCAACAATGTTAGAGATTTTCAGAGGGAATGTTGATACCTAAAATATGTCAGGGAGAGTTCAGATAGAATAGATTGAGGAGCACTCAAAAAAAAAACAAGCTATGGGTATGTTTCTAGGGTCTGATGAGATACCAGTGGAAGTTTTGGAAAGACAATAAAGAGAAGGCTGTTCAAATCTGATTTTAAATGTTTATTGGAATATTGAGAGAGAGGGAGATTCTAGACTCCTGGAAGACAACTGTTAGATATATATTTAGAGATTTATAAATGCATGTACTTATGTTTGCTAGTTAGATGCATACATTTCTGTTTGCTAGCATACATATACTAAAGGGTTAAACTGTTCTCAGATAAAAATTTAATAAATAAAAGGCATCCATCTGTGATGTAACATGAATGTTCCTGTTCTGGTACAGCTTGAGAAAAAGGCTGATAAGAATAACTCCTAAAAGAGGCATTCAGTTGTGTGTAACAAGCTTCAAGGAATTACAGACAAGAAATTTCCTAAGGACCAAGGTGCAAGAATCAACAGACTTCCTAGACTGTTACATAATTCACCTTAAAACAGAACACAAAGGAGCTTATTAATAGACTGCATGACATCAAGTACAGGGAGTGTCAAAAGACTGCTTTGATACAGAAACATTTACAAACAGAAAAGACTCCCTAAAAGTTTAATAAACAGACCGTATGACATCAAAAAATACCAAAGTAATGACTTTGAGAGTTCCCAAAAACTACTTTCATAAGAATGTGTATATGTGAGATCTGATCTGTTTTCTTGTTAGATCTGCTTACTGGAGAACATCTTTCATACTGCATGAGAAGCAAAGCTGAAGACATTAAAGCTGTAAACTGTACAGTATTGTACATGTCGTCTGTTATATAGATGAGTTATTTAGTTCTGCGCAAGAAAGGTAATAATATACTGCTGAGAAGGTTACTAGTCTGCAAAGTCTATGTGCACTAACCAGTCTGTTTTTTACAAGGTACTAAAACAGCAGGTAATCAGACTTTGGTTCCAGCAGGCAAAAGTTGCTTAGACTTTTATTATTACTAGTCACTAACACAGAGCTGCAGTCAGTAGCTTCAGTATGTAAGACAAGAGTGTCTTCATTCATTTTAAGTAACTTTTCAAAAACTGTGATATCGGTGATATAGAAAGAGGGTCAAGTTAACTCTGGATCATATCACCTCATCTCAATCGTGACTGTAATGTATTTGTGGCTATACTAGCTAAAAGATTAGCAAGATTTTTGCCAAAAATAATTAGGATAAATGTGGATTTGTGAGGGAGAGACAGTACAGTTGTGTAAGTAAACTTACCATAACAGTAGGTGTTAGAGTAATCACTGCTGCAGTAGCCTTAACTGTATGAGTTATAGCTGCCAAGGACAGAACAGACAGCCAGCTTCCAAAGCTTCAGAGCACCTTCAGTGTGCTGAAACCGTTAGGCAGCTTGAACTGAGCTACCTAAAACCGCAGGTTTGAGCGCCAAACCCTTAAAAGCTTTCATGCCAACTGAGAGACGGAGGCTGAGGCTTGTTAGGACATAACTAGGAGTAAAAATATATACATATGCATACACTGGCAAACAAAAAAAAAACAGAAAACTAAAAGGAAGATGGAGGGAGGGAGCGGCTACTGCAGCAGTGATCATTCAAACATGTACTATTAAGGAAAGTATACTTGCACAGCTGTACTATGTTCGCCATATTGATCACTGCTGCAGTAGCCTTTGCTATATGAGTTGATTGTCTATGCTTAGTACATTTGGGAGGTATAAGAGGAAGGGTCCAGGTGCCCTGGAGAATGGTCCTAGCAAAGCCTGATCTAGACCTATAGAAGAAATCAAGCTTGTAATGTTTTGTAAAAGTGAGGATTAAGTTGCTTCTTCCAGAATATTTCTAGAATCCAGCCCTTTCCATAAAGTCAAATGAAGCCAAGACTGGTAGATAGGCCTTGACCCTGCGGGGAATAGTTTTGTTGTGGTGAAAATAAAAGGTAATAGTCTGAGTCAACCATTTAGAAATATTCTGTTCTGACGCAGGTTGTTCCGCCTGCTTAACCTCAAAAGAAGTGAACAACTGATCCACAGATCTGAAAGATTTTATTCTGTCAGTATAGTACCTGAGTTGTGTGTAGGCATCCAGTGTATGGAGTATCCATTCTCCCTCAATTTTAGGTTTTGGATTGAAAAGCGGGATGGATAGTTTGCTTAAAGTAAACTCTGATACCACTTTAGGCATAAAGGACTAGTTCTCAAAGAATATCTGTCCCTACGGAAATGAGATGGCATTGATTCACCATATGAGCTTGTAACTCAGATGCACTTTTTGTAGAGGTTAGAGTAATCAGTAAAAGAGTTTTCCTTGTTAAGTACCTCAAGTTAGCAAGATGAGCTGCTTCAAATGGAGCAATTGTTAGCTTCTGTAATACAAAATATGATCCCAAAGAGGAGCCACCAGTTTTCTTAGAGGTCTGTTATCCAAATCCCCTTTCAAAAGCATTTTGAAATGAGAATACTTTGAAAGAAGAGGATTCATGGGCACACATGCTTAAATGGCTGATAAATGAACTTTGCTGGAGGAGTAAGAAAGGCCAAAGGATAGTAACTCGCGCAAATATTGTATAACCTGATTAACACTAGCCCCGAGTGGGTGCTGGTTATATTAGCACCAACTGAAAAAGCTTTCCCATTTGCTAATATATGATTTTCTACTAGCAGGCTTCCTTGCCTCCATTAGTGCCTGCTGCACGCCCTCAATAAACATGTGCTTAAAAGAAATTAAAACCCTATCATCCAGGCAGTCAGTCGAAGTTAACTGGGGTTGGGGTGTATCAGACACATCAGACACCCCTCTTCTAGTGTGAGTAGATCCATTCTGTGATGAAACATATGGTAATTTCCCGTGGCCATTTCCAAAAGAAGGGAGAACCACTGTTGTCTGGGCCAGAAGGGAGTCACCACAGTGATTTGGGGGGTACCTTCTGAATATTCAGAAGTACCCTGGATATCAATGAAAAGGATAGAAAAGCATACAGGAACATTCCTGTCATGGAAAAAAAAAGGCATCTGTCTTCCAGGATTTCTTGCATGCAGTCCTGGATCAGAATTTCACCAGTTGATTGTTCAGAGAGAAGGCAAAGAGGTCTACTTGAGGAGCTCCCATTGATGGATCAAATCTTGGAATCCACCCTGATCTAGTTTCCATTTGTGAGGGTGTGCCTTGGTCCTGCTGTCAGCACACAGTTTTTCTGTACCAGGATGTAGGAAGTTGTAGAGTGAAACTGCGCTGTGAAGCTACATACTAAGCCTACCTGGCTAATCTGCAAAGGGGTTAAGACCTGGTTCTCCCTTGCTTGTTGCTGCACCGCATCACTGTGGTATTGTCTATAACAACATGAAGAGGTTTCAGGGACCAAAGATGTCTCAGAGGTAAATGCCTTGATCAGAGCAAGCTTCTCCTTTATATTTATGTACTTGCATCTGTCCTTACAGCTTGCACTTTTATCCCTCCTTAAACTGTTCCCAAGCAAAGTCCAAGGTGTCTATGGTGACTGACTGATGTTCATCGTGTTTCACTATTGCAGTCATTACTGTAGGGTTCTCCCCTGCCGGCAGGCAGTCCTCGGTCGGCCAAAATCCCAAAGTCTGGGTCCGGCGTCGGCTGCTCAGCCATATGCTGCCTGACGTCAGTGCGCCAGGAGTACAAAACTGGCAGCCGACGCCATGTTCTCCAGTCTTTCTTGCCGTGCGGTGAAAGCAGTTCGCAAGTGCCAGTTGGCTGACTCCTGACAATTTTTTCTTACGCACTTCAGTCCGAAGACTTTCTTCTCCTTTTCAAAGCTAAGTACCCCGTTGGGGAAACTTTTTTCTTGCTCCAGTCCGATGTCAGAAAAAGTTAATAATTGTATTTCATGTGGGAAGCAAGTACCTCATAAGGATTTTCATTCTTACTGTATTCCTTGCTTAGGCCCTCGGTTTTGTGCAAGATTTAATCAACGTACGATTAAACGAAGGTACGATTTTGCATTTCATTACTTCGGTAGGCGATTTAATTACAAAATGTCGTCGGACACGCTTCCGACTTCCGGAGTTCACAAACGACGCAAGGATAAAGACAGGCCTCCGAGGCCCAAAACGGATGATGTTGAACAAGCAGAGCCAGCTTCAGGTTTGGCCGTCGTCAGTGAGGCGCTTTTGCAGCCCCTGTCGTCGGCCATTTCGGAACCGATGGCCGAAACGGACTCCCACGAGGAGCCAACTAGGCCTTTGAATATTTCACTTGCAGGGCCTTCGGACAATGCTCCTTCGGATGGGTCCGGAGCCGCTGTGCAGGTACTGGCTTCCGAAGGGGTTTTCAGGCCTACACAGCTTCTTATAAAGACAAAGCCAAAGACAAAGGCAAAGACTCCTTCCAAATCAAAGACTACTGCCCAGGTCTCTTCTGATCTGGGACCCAAGTCTCAGAAACAGTTACTTAAGATGGCGGAGGACTTCCTTACTATGATTAGGGGTTTACATCCCCCTCCAGATAAAAGGCCTAGGCAGGAATTGCATTATGATTCTTCTGATCAGGCTTCTGTTTCCTCAGTGTCTTCTTCTGACCAGGATTATTCTTTCCCTCCTTATGAGGATTCTGATGCTGAGGAATCCTTTCCTTCAGCTTCTCCCCCTGAGGATTTTTCCTTTGGGGAAACTTTACATGAAATGAGGGAACATTTTCACTGGGAAGAACAGGAGTACTCAGAATCTAAGAAAAGACTTGGGGATTTTCTTCTTCTTCCCCAACATAGACCCCTGGCTATCCCTCCTATTTTGGATATTGTGGATGATGCCTTTTCTGAGGCTAACTTAACTCCTGACTCTTTTCCTCCAGCTCCTGTTAAGCCTGACAGATATTATAGAGTTCCTGATTCCCACCAGTTTTTATTCAAGAATCCTACTGCTGACCCTGAAACCATTTCTCAGGGCCCTAAGGGGGTTAAAGCCGCTTCTGCTAAAAACCCCATTCCCACAGAGAAGTATTCCAGAGCTTTAGAAAGATGGGGCAAAAAAGTGTACACTTCTGCAACTTTATCTATTAGGGCTTTAAACTGTCAATTTCATATACTGAAATACCAGCAATTTCTTCTGTCTGTTTTGAAACAAAAGCTAACTTCCATTTCCGCTTGTGCAGATAATAAGGAATTACATGATTTAATGCATGCCACTGAGCAAGTAGGAAAGCATGGTTTACACTGTCGTTTTGATGCCTTGGAGGCTTCTTGTAGGGCTGCTGCCTCTGGCACAGTCATTAGAAGACATGCTTGGTTAAAAGAACAGAACTTGCCGGATCAAGTAAAAGCTAAGTTACTGGATGCTCCTGTTCAGCATAACGTTTTGTTTGGATCTAAGGCTGAAGAGGTTATTAAAAAGATGGAGGACAAGGCAAAATCCATGCAAACGGTTAAGGATTTCTTACAAGTACAGCCACCCAGATTTAGTAGGAATTGGCCTACTAAAAATTGGTCCTTTCCCAACTCAGACAGGCCTCAGAGGGGTAGATACAGATGCTCCTGAGGAAGGCCCCAAACACAGACCTCCTACAGATCAAGACAGTGGACTGCTTCCACCCCTAGTGGTGGAGAGGACAGATCTCAAGCTCATAGAAAACAGGCTCAATGACTCCCTCTGCTGGGCTGCAGGAACTTCTTGCCTGGAAGCCCCTCTCGGAGGAAAACTCTCTCTTTTCCATCTAAATTGGACTCATATAACCCAAGACAAGTGGGTTCTGGATGTGGTTTCAAGAGGTTACAAATTCCATTTTCATACCCTACCAAGACCAAGTGGATGGCCGGATCTACCAAAACATCAAACCAGGTGGAAGCCCTCTTGGCTATGAGGGCCATAGAACTAGTTCAACTTTCAGAAATGGGACAAGGTTTTTACTCAAGGCTCTTTCTAGTCCCCAGAAAACAAAATTCATGGATACCCATTCTGGATCTGTCAGTCTTGAACACTTTTCTCGAGATACCAAAATTCAAGATGCTTACTCTACAGCAGCTTCTTCCAATGCTGAGCAAAAATGCATGGATGGTAACTTTGGATTTAAAGGAGGCTTACTTACACATTCCCATCGGGCAGGAGTGCAGAAAATACCTCCGGTTCAAGGCCGGAACGAGGCACTATCAATTCTCTGCGCTGTCCTTTGGATTGTCTACTGCGCCCAGGGTCTTCACCAAATGCCTGGCACCAGTAGTAGCTTTTTGCAGACTCAAGGGAATTCAAATTTACCCTTATCTGGACGACTGTCTTATTCAAGCAGACAGCAAGGATGTCTTACTCCAGCATCTAGAATTTGTTCAGAATCTTCTCAAGTTCCTGGGATTCACTGTGAACATAAAAAAGTCAAATTTGACACCCTCACAACAGATAACTTTTCTGGGTGCTCTTCTAAACACAACTACCCAGATGGCATTTCTGACATCTGAAAAACAATTACAGCTGGCTTCAACTTTCAAAACCTTGGCGTCACTAACTCAGCTATCTGCAAGGAAATTCCTGCAGGCTTTGGGTTACATGGCCTCCTGCATCCTTCTCGTACCATATGCAAGACTGCATATGAGGAAAATTCAGTGGTACCTAAAAGTGTATGGTCCCAGCATTGCCACAGCTTAGACACACAGATCACTGTCCTGCCCTGTCTTCAAAAAGAATTCCTTTGGTGGTCCAAGGCATGTATTCAAAACAAAGGGAAAGCCTTCAGTCTGCCTCCAGCCAGCCAGATACTAACCACGGACGCCTCAGATTACGCATGGGGAGCCCATTTGCAGGGCTCATGCATGCAGGGCCTATGGACAGAGGATCAGAAGCACCTGTATATCAATTTAAAGGAAATGTTAGCTGTTCAGAACGCTCTATTGGCCTTCAGGAATCTTCTACAACCAGGACAACTACTGATACGGACAGACAGCACCACAGTCATGTGGTACATAAACAAGCAAGGGGGTTCTCACTCCTACCCCCTTTGCAGACTAGCCATGAATCTATGGAACACAGCTCTAGCTTGCAAAATAGACCTACAAGCTCAGTATCTACCAGGGAAACAAAACATCCTGGCAGACAATCTGAGCAGGAACCTGTCAGACCCATACGAATGGATGCTGGACACCGAAATATTCAAGATGATTACAGTAGTCTGGGGATGCCCACACATAGATCTTTTTGCATCCCACCTCAACCAACAACTACAGATTTTTTGCACAAGGACATTCCACGAACTAGCATGGAAAGTGGACGCACTATCATTCAGTTGGAGAAACCTCTCTGGGTATGCCTTTCCACCTCTACCTCTTCTTCCACGGATGTTATTAAAGATCAAGCATGACAAGCCCAAGATGATAATTTTACTGGCCCCAAATTGGCCTCGACAGTTTTGGTATCCAACACTGAAAAACCTTTCTCAGGAGCCCCATGGGTTTTACCTCGGACTCCGAACCTTCTGTCCCAACACCAGGGTCAGGTTCTGCACTCCCATGTCAAAACTCTCAGCCTGGCTGCCTGGCTAATCCAGGGTCTATGATTCATTCTCTCCTACCCAAACAGGTTATGGATGTCATTTTAGAAGCCAGACGTCCTAGCACTAGAAAATCTTATGCAGGAAAATGGAAAAGATTTTGCATCTGGATGCAGGCTCAGGATTCTGATCCTCTTGTTCCTAATATTCCTCTGATTTTACTTTATCTGACAGACCTATTACTTAAGGGTCTCTCCTTCTCTTCCATTAAGATACATGCCTCTGCTATTTCTGCTCATTATAATACAGACCCTCCAATCTTTTCCCACCAGCTCATGAGACAGTTTCTCAGAGGAGCTGAGAATTTAAGGCCCCCTAGATCTCCACCCATTCCTGCCTGGGATCTCAACTATGTCTTGGAAAAACTCACCTTACCTCCTTTTGAGCCTGCTGCCACATCTGACATTGTTTTTATCATGGAAGACAGCCATCCTGTTAGCTCTGACCTTTGCCAGGAGAGTTTCGGAGTTGCAAGCTCTCATGGCTGTGGAACCTTACATTATTTTTCACCAAGACAGGGTGTCTTTAAGGACTAATCCTACTTTCATGCCTAAGGTGGTTTCCAAAGTGGCTTTAAATCAAACTATTCACCTGCCAACTTTTTTCCCCAGTCCTCAAAATAGGGGAGAAAGGATCTTGCATTCCTTGGATGTACACAGACAACTACGTTTTTACCTGGACAGAACCAAGGACATCAGGAAATCAGAGCAATTGTTTGTTTCTTATGCTTCCAGTTCCCAAGGCAAAGCCATTTCAAAACAGACCATTTCTAAATGGATTGCTCATGGAATCAGATTTTGTTATTCACACCATGGAAAGCAGATCCCAGGGAGTATAAGGACTCACTCTACCAGGGCTGCTGACACTTCAGCTGCCTTCCTCAGGGGAGTTCCTACCAAAGACATTTTGGAAGCTGCAACTTGGAGTTCAGTGCATACTTTTTCTAAGCACTACAATCTACCTCTCTACTGTAAGTCTAGGGCAGGCTTTGCTTCTGCTGTTTTGCAGGGCCTTTTGGCCACCCCCTCTGCTTTATGACCACCTCCCTTTTATTCTGATTTGGGATTCAACCCTATAGTAATGACTGCAACAGTGAAACACGATGAACATAGTACAGTTGTGTACACTTACCATAAATGTAGATGTTCGAGTGTCTTCACTGTTGCAGTCTGGGTTACCCTCCCTCCTGTCCCCTCTTATTTTTTCTTTTGTGTGGTTCCCTTCTTCACCTTTTCTCTGAGGTGTATTTGCAAAAGGGTTATTTTCATTTTGGATCACCTGACATCTGGGGCAAGAAAAACTGGAGAACATGGCGTCGGCTGCCAGTTTTGTACTCCTGGCGCACTGACGTCAGGCAGCATGGCTGAGCAGCCGACGCTGGACCCAGACTTTGGGATTCTGGCTGACCGAGGACTGCCTGCCGGCAGGGGAGAACCCTACAGTAATGACTGCAACAGTGAAGACGCTCGAACATCTACATTTATGGTAAGTGTACACAACTGTACTTTTTGGAGCAGGAGGGGAAAAGGAGAGACCTGAATTGAGGGATATTTGCTGTCTAAATCAAGTGATTTCTCTTCTGATAAACCCCAACACTGGGGTTTGAAAAATAATGGGTATTGCTGCTGAGACCAAAGAGACTTCAGATACCATTGTATTTTCTCATGTGGAGCCTTGCCAGGGTTATCATGAGAATCATAGATGCTGTGAAACCCAAAATCTTGAGATATTCCGCCACAATCACCAAAGTCTGAGTAGAAAACCCAATATCTAGGTATAGATTTCTTTTTTCCTGTGGAAGAAAGGCTCTTTGAATTGAGGTGTCCAGCAGATACCCCAGAAAAAAATATTGTGTGAATGAGTCAGAAAAAGACTTTTGAATGTTGTTTTGGAATCCCAGATTGTGTAAGAGTCCCAGCTTGTGTAAGAGATCTCTCACCCAAGTGAGAGATTCCTAACAGTTTGAAAAAGACTTTGCAAAGATAAGCAAGTCTAAATATGGAAAAATGTGGATACCGTTTGGTCTAGAATGAACTGTAACTGGAGTTAGACAATTTACGAACACTTGATGCAGTGGATAGTCCAAAGGGTAAGGCCAAGAACTGAAATATGATCTATCCAGACAGAACCTTTAGAAATGCCAGAAGTATGAATGAATAGGGATGTGATGATAGGCATTTTTTTAAAGCTAGTGTTACCAGGAAACTTAAATGACGAAGAAGGGGTAGCAGGTTGTGAAGTGACATCATTTTGAAGTTGAGCACTATCACAGAATGGTTTAGGAAGGAAAGATCCAGACCTGATCTCCAAGCATTTTCTTTCTTTGGCACCAAATATATCCTTGAATAAAAGCCTTTCCCAAACAGGGAAGGAGGGACTGGCTCAGTCATTCCCAGAGACAACAGTCTTGAAGGACAATAGGGATATAAAAGCACCTGATGTGGTGGATGAGGAATTAACCCCTGGAAAGGAGGAATTTTTTCCCACTGCCAACTGTAGCCTTGATGAATGATCTTTAGAATCTGTTTGTCGGAAACTATCTGTTGCCATAGAGAAAAGTAGAGATTCAGACTTTCTGGTAGGGAACTGCCAGGGTGGGGTCTAGTCCTTAATAGTCATTCTGACTTGTTGGACTGTCTTTTCCCTATTGTGTTGGACTAAGATGAACCAGCTTTAAAGTCGTATAATCCTGGTAGTGAAATATAGTATCCTGAAGAAAGATAACTTTATAACAAATGCCTTAATGACTCATTTTAATGTCTAACAAGTGGTATAGTTCAAATTTCTACAGATGTGAGGCAAATTCTTTAAGAAGACAATGCAGCCTTGTATCATAGACATTTCATATGTTACAGCAGGGAAATTTTTCACTAAGCTAACATTTTCATTTGCAGAATTATCTTTTATACATAGTCCATTGTATAGCATTTCATGACAGAAACATAACATGGTTTTACCAGTTGTTTATTATTACCTTTATTTCATAGTGCTACCTTCACAGTCAGTATCATCAGTGATATTACCTTCCTGTAGTGATGAAAATCCTATTACTTGTTGCTTTCATGCAGTACTTTATTTTGATCAAGTAATCAGCCTTAATGTAGTGCATACTGGACTGTTTTTTCTACTAATCTCTCACTAAATCTCCCACTCTTTGGAGAGACCAAAGGCAGTAAATTGTAATGGTAGATTTTATTTTTCTGGTCTGAATTTACTTATTTTTTTTTAACTTTGTGTTTTAACACAATTAAGGAGATAAACAGTGCACAGTTTCAAAAGAGCTATAGCAAACAAAAAAGGCAGAATACTTCTTCTTTCGGCTGCTCCCGTCAGGGATCGCCACAGCAGATCAACTGTTTCCATGTCTTCCTGTCCTCTGCATCTTGGTCTGTCACACCAACCACCTGCATGTCCTCTCTCACCACATCCATAAACCTTATCTTAGGCCTTCCTCTTTTCCTCTTACCTGGCAGCTTCATCCTTAGTATCTTTTTCCTAATATACTCTGCATCCCTCCTCAGCACATGTCCAAACCAATGTAATCTTGCCTCTCTGGCTTTGTCTCCAAACCTTCCAACCTGGGCTGACCCTCTAATATACTTATTCCTAATCCTGTCCATCCTCGTCACACCCAGTGCAAATCTTAACATCTTCAACTCTGCCACGTCAAGCTCTGACTCCTGCCTTTTTGTCAATGCCACTGTCTCCAACCCATATAGCATAGCTGGTCTCACTACCCTCTTGTAGACCTTCCCTTTCACTCTTACTGGTACTCGTCTGTCACAAATCACTTCTGACACTCTTCTCCACCCACTCCATCCTGCCTGTACTCTCTTCTTCACCTCTCTTCCACAATCACCATTACTCTGAACTGTTGATCCCAAGTATTTAAACTCATCCACCTTCACCACCTCTACTCCCTGCATCCTCACCATTCCTCTATCCTCCCTCTCATTCACACACATATATTCTGTCTTAGTCCTGCTGACCTTCATTCTTCTCTTTCTAGAGCATATCTCCACCTCTCCAGGGTCTCCTCTACCTGTTCCCTACTCTCACTACAGATCACAATGTCATCTGCAAACATCATAGTCCACGGGAACTCTTGTCTGATCTCGTCTGTCAACCTGTCCATCACCATTACAAATAAGAAAGGGCTCAGAGCTAAACCTTGATGTAATCCCACCTCCACCTTAAACGCATCCGTTACTCCTCCCGCAGACCTCACCGCTGTCACACTACCCTCATACATATCCTGTACCACTCTTACATACTTCTCTGACACTCCCGACTTCCTCATACAATACCACAACTCCTCTGTAGGCACCCTGTCATATGCTTTCTCTAAATCCACAAAGACACAATGCAACTCCTTCTGACATTCTCTGTATTTCTCCATCAACACTCTCAAAGCAAACATCGCATCTGTAGTGCTCTTTCCTGGCATGAAACCATACTGCTGATCACCAATCATCACCTCCTTTCTTGACCTAGCTTCCACTACTCTTTCCCATAACTTCATGCTGTGACTGATTAACTGAATCCCTCTGTAGTTACTACAGCTCTGCACATCACCCTTATTCTTAAAAATCGGTACCAAAACACTTTTTCTGCATTCCTCAGGCATCCTCTCACTTTCCAAGATTTCATTAAACAATCTAGTTAAAAACTCCACTGCCATTTCACTTAAACACCTCCATGCTTCCACAGGTATGTCATCTGGACCAACAGCCTTTCTGTTCTTCATCCTCTTCATAGCTATCCTTACTTTCTCCTTGCTAATCCACTGCACTTCATGATTCACTATCCGCACATCATCCAACCTTCTCTCCCTCTCATTCTCTTCATTCCTCAACCCCTCAAAGTACTCTTTCCATCTGCTCAACACACTGTCCTCGCTTGTGAGCATGTTTCCCTCATTATCCTTTATCACCCTTACCTGCTGCACATCTTTACTAGCTCGGTCCCTCTGTCTAGCCAATCGGTACAGGTCCTTTTCTCCCACCTTAGTGTCCAACCTTTTATACAACTCTTCATACGCCTTATCCTTAGCCTTCGCCACCTCTCTCTTTGCCGTGCACCTCATCTCCTTATACTCTTGTCTACTTTCTTCATCTCTCTGACAATCCCACTTCTTCTTCGTCAACCTCTTTTTCTGTATACTCTCCTGTACTTTTTCATCCTACCACCAGGTCTCCTTGTCCTCCTTCCTCTTTCCAGTCACACCAAGCACCTTTCTAGCCATCTCTCTTACTAGCTCTGCTGTAGTTACCAAGCTATTTGGTAACTCTTCGCTGCCACCCAGTGCCTGTCTTAACTCTTCCCTGAACATCACCTCACAATTACCATTTTTCCACCATTTGATCCTTGGTGCTGCCCTCACACTCATCCTCCTCTTCTTGATCACCAATGTCATCCTACAAACCACCATCCTATGCTGCCTAACTACACTTTCCCCTGCCACCACTTTACAGTCTCCAATCTCCTTCAGACTGGCCTTTCTACATAATATATAATCCACCTGTGTGCATCTTTCTCCACTCTTGTATGTCACTCTATGCTCCTCCCTCTTGTTAAAATACATATTCAACACAGCCATGTCCATCCATTTCGCAAAATCCGACCCTCACTATCACAGTCCTAGCCTTTACCTGCCTTCGGCCTCTTCTCCTCCCACGGCCAACAGTAGCCCAATTTCCACCAGCACCCTGTTGGCCAACAGTACTGGTGGCGGTCGTTGTTAACCCGGGCCTCGACCAATCTGGTATGTATATGTGTACTTCTGTCTGCATGTATGATTTGGCAAAATTTTACGCCGGATGCCCTTCCTGACGCAACCCTCCCCATTTATCCGGGCCTTGGACCGGCACAAAGAAATGCACTGGCTTGTGCATCCCTAGTGGCTGGGTTACTAGAGAATTAATATAGTAAACAACAATGTTAAAATACAGCATAGATACTAACAGAATAAACTAATTAAAATCTGTAAATTATTGTTTGCATATCTAAACAAACTTGCAGTGACCAACTTGCATATAACTGGAGCGACACAGCCTGTTAATTAGTCACATATCAGATGAATTTAGTTGTTTTGTAGTACAGTTTTTTGTGCTGGGTTTCTCTGAACTGAGAGTGTAAACATGGCCCTGTTGTAAATGTATGGAAACATGTACGTTGATGGCAAGCTTCTATTGTACTTTCATACCCTTAGAAAGTTAAGTGCATAATTCAATCCATCATATAATGGGTTATTTTTATTTAGTGATTCGTTTATTCATTTCTTTCTTTGATTTTGTTCACAAACAAAAATGAAAATATTCGGGACTATAATAATATTTGTTAATCTACATTGTACTAGGACAGAGAAGCAAAAGCATACGAGTATAATGGGGGAAAAAACATAAATTTAGCACGACTAGGTCATGAATCATGAGTTCCATGCCATTGTCCAGGATACTAAACAAGTCTTCCAGCCAATTCTCACCCCAGGAAGCTGGCAACAATTAAAAACTCTTCTACTGTTATAGTCCTAACTTAACCTGAGTAGGAGGGCCTGTCTACTGTAGAGGTACACTGGTGTAACTATAAACCACGTAGCATTAGTAGTATGGTGATTCAGGTCATTCAGTTAATAAAAAAACATGCCAGAGAGAGAGGAACCACTAGGCTTATGCAAAAGTACCAGCCATGCACTTTTCTAGACCTGAATATTAAGTTTTTGCCTTCAGATTAGCCTGAGCTTGCATCCACAAAAATGAGAAAAAAATTGTCTGTGTTTGAAGCCGTAATTTCTTATAAGCAGTTTATCTTTCAGTAGTTTCAATTCTACAGTTACCTTTTTTTGGTCTTTGCCATTAGAAAGTATGATTATTGTATTTCTGTTAGTAGACTTGAACAGTTTTACAGAAAAGTATGTCAAGACACAAGCAGTGCTAATTAGAATGTTATGCATACATATATCCACACCAAAGCAGTCCTGTTTTAGTATTGTTTTGACTGATGTAGTGCATGTAATAGCGCATCAGAGGCATTGTGCTGATTTGAATCATTATGTAGAGTAAGTGGATGTAGATTTTCACTGACCTGTTATGTTATTGTTGACTCTTGGTTACTTCCATTCATCTCCCAGTGTAACAGCAGTGACTTACTCCTCTGTCAGAGCTACATGAATATTACATAAGTTAATGCAGAGCTGGTTGTTATTACATCCTGGAGAATTTTGCAGTTTTTCAGTGAAACAGATGGAGTTTCCTTAATACTACATGTAATGGGTTGGTATTCTATTTGATGCCCACTATATTTTTCTACAGCAAGTCAATACAATATATTGTTGGGTGTCAGCCCTCCTTATAAGGAGTATTACCAAAAACTAAGGTTATAGAGAGGAATCTGTGTCATTTTATTGAAAAAAAACTATGTTTCTACTTGCTTTAAAGCGATATTTTACTTAAATGTTTTGAAGACTTTGGTGGCATAGTGATGCAGGGAGTAGCACTGTTATTTCACAGCAAGAGTTTCTTGGCATGGGTGCCTTCAGTGTGGAGTCTACACGTTCTCCATGGATTTGTATTTTTTTTCTCTGGGTACTTTACTTTCCCCACAGACATATTGTAGGTGGCTTGACAATGCTAAATTGTGTGTGTGTGTGTGTATGTGTGCGCGTGTGTGTGTATGTGTGCGCGTGTGTGTGTGTGTGTGTGTGTGTGTGTGTGTGTGTGTGTGTGTGTGTGTGTGTGTGTGTGTGTGTGTGTGTGTGTGTGCGGGTGTGTGTGTATGTGT
This sequence comes from Protopterus annectens, assembly GCF_019279795.1. NCBI lineage: Eukaryota > Metazoa > Chordata > Ceratodontiformes > Protopteridae > Protopterus > Protopterus annectens. The sequence continues at coordinate 825,414,909 of NC_056731.1, read as the reverse complement.
GTGTGTGTTAGTTACAAAATAAAGACCTGGCAGTCTACCTCTATTGCCTACTGAACTATGTGAATGGCAGTAGCTACTCGTAGGGTTGTTACTGGAGTAAGATGCTACTCAACAGTAATGAAAGGATTAAATAGCTACACACTGTCCTTATTTTCTTTCATCCATAGGTTTGGTATGGAGCTTAAGTGTACAGTATAAAGAGAGGACGTGAATTGCGAGCTGAATTTTCCAACAGATACGTGCTAGAGAAAGGTTTTTTGGGGAGCTACAGAAAATAACGTGTCTCAGAACTATCCTCCACATTTCTGTGTACCTGTAATGGTGCAGTCAGTGTAGAAAATAAGAATCTCTTGTGATTTATTCATTATAATGTGCTTAGTTATCAGTCTTTAGCCATATATATGCATACATGCACACACACACACACACACACACACATACATATATATATATATATATATATATATATATATATATATATATATATATATATATATATGCTTACCAGATACTTGCAAGTAAATCATTACTTATAATCTGTATTATGGTATCAAAATGTTTTGCAAAAGCATTTTGAAAACAAAACAGAACTTTTGTTGTGCATTTTAAATCAACAACTGTTATTTTCAAAATATGTTTTTGCTTTGGGGCTTAGTGAACTTACAAACTGTGTCTTTCTTGGAGACTCTGGGACCTCTAAAGATTTTCCTTTCCCTCCCTTTCCTTCATTCTCATAGCGAACAGTTTCTTGTTGAGCAGGAAATATGCACCACCTTGTAAACCAGTAGGAACTTACTCTTTTATTTCCTTGCAAATAGATTTCCTCTTTGGGTTCTGAAGCCAAACAGTGGACTTCACCCGTCACACGCTGACAGCATCTTCCAGTTAAAGAATTCCTGTTAAAGGTGTGGCAGCTAATAACTATCTTCTCTGATCTCATGATGGCATTCTTACAGATGTTGAAATTAGCAGTATTACATAACTGATGTGAAGGTGTATCTCGTTAACAAGGAAACAAGTTCCATAACATTAGTTAAGATGATTTTTAGTGAATAACGTATCAGTTGCATGAAATTTATCACACTGTAGTAGTCTGTGCTAAGCAGATGGGAATTAGAAAAATTATTGTGCTGTTCATCCATTGTCATGATCACTGAATTATTTTCTGTGAAGGAATAATACCATTGCAGTTTATCATTCTCATTCTGCAGCCTTTTAAGAATGAACTGTTGTATATTGGTAAACAAATTCCTTACTTCTGGATATCTACTTATAATCCACAGATAAGGCTTCACAGTAGAATTATTGTTTGAGTTGCTAACTCTTTGGCTTAATAGTCATCTTCAGATACCAAAGAAGAAACGCACTTAACCAATATGCAGTTAATTTGTGGTGTGTGATGTAGGATGGAGTGGTACCTGTCTTGGTTTTAAATTCTGATAATCACTATCACTTTAAATTGAAAACGCCAACAGTTGTCCAATGTCTGTGAGCTAACATGTGGGGGAGCGTGAAACATAATGCATTTATATACACAATCATTAGTTGTGCCTTTTGGGGGACAATTTTGATTTAATAGCTGATGCTTATGCTACCTGTTGTCAGATTTTTTTTTTCCCCAGGTTTGCAAAGTCTTTCAAATTATTGAGTGAATAAAATCCTTTACAATGAGTATACTGGCAAACTAACAGTAAGTTTGTCATATTTTTCAGCCTGTAGTTTGTTAAGTTGTAATGTGTTTTTTGTAATATAAAGAATTGTAATGTTCAAGGGAATTTTATTCAGCCCATTTTGTAATGCAAGCTTGTTCACTATTTTACATTAAATAAATTGTTAAAGCAGCTGTCAAGGGTACATTTTTTCACTCATCAGGGTTTCGTTAGTAAGAGAACAGCTCTGTGATAAGTCCCTAAGCAAAGATATGTTTTTTGTCTGGCCAGTGCTATAAATTTCAGTTTTCTTAATGGGGTTACATAAATTACTGTAGAGCTGGCTGTCACTGCAATTTTGATATAAAACTTTGTGTTTGTTTTTGTGTGTGTGTGTGTGTGTGTGTGTGTGTGTGTGTGTGTGTGTGTGTGTGTGTGTGTGTGTGTGTGTGTGTGTGTGAGACATCATGAGCTAGATAGATGAGTGCACCCATTCTCTGCTGCCAGTTTTCTTTGCTACTCAAATGGTTTGTATATAAAACCTGCTACTGTCACTGAAGTTTGTGCATGTGGCTGTCTCAATACTAACCAAAACCTCCACTAGCTTTACCTTTATTGCTTTGGGGAGGTGTACAGTGTCAGATACTGCTCTAAATGTAAGAAACTCCCTGTGCTGAGACTGGTGAGAGGGTCAATATTGCAGGCACAAGTATAAAACATAGCATTGCCTCAAGGGTACATATTCATGGGGCGGGTCATTTTCTACGCCTTCTGTGGCTAAGTGCAGTGCTACAGGAGATGTATTGTCTCTGAAGGTACTGGATTCAGCATAAGGTCATGACTATTTGAGCCCAAACCACTGTCAGGATATATGGTCTGAAGCCTCCACTGGGCCTGGCACAGAGCTTTATTCCATTTGGGAGCTCCCAGTTTCCTATCACCCAGCTTATTATGTCAAGTATATTCTTTTTTTTTTTAATTTCTCCAAATCGTTTGGCTTTCTAATACCATGACAGGAATAGATCCCATTCCTAAGTCAAAGTATGATTAAAGTTTATAAAATTAGTATTGTTTTAATCTTTGATGTTAGCCAGAAGTGCTCTTCGCAGCACCTGCAGTGTGCCCAGTAATGGTTCCTCCTGAAATTCGTATGGAGTTACATGTATTAGTAGCATATCTAAGAATGACTGTAAATTCTTTTTTATAAAACCCATTGCTCCTACTACTGTTGGAACTCTCTGGGTATCCTTCTTCCACACTGCCCTCATTTCTGCCTGCAAATCCTGGTATTTTATGACTCTGTATCTCTCTGTACATAAGACACTGTAGTCACTGGGTATAGCAATTTCAATGATCAATGCTACTTTTGTCTTCTTTTCATGGACTACTGTATCTGGTTTTCTCATATCTGTTTTTTGAACAGTTGGTAGTGAGTGATCCCTTGTGATATAAACTTCATCATTTTCTATAATGCTTTGTGGCTCATGTTTCCAGTGTTTTTCAGCTACCTCAGTATCATAATGTTTGCGCAATCCCCAATGCAAGAGTCTTGTCACATTAGTATGCCTTTCGGTATACAGTCCTTCTGCCATTAGTATATCACAACCAGCAACAAGATGTGATACTGTTTCTGTTTTTCAAAACCTAAATTTGTCCGTTTCTCTGACATGTTCAGTGGACTTGGTAAACTATCATGTTTGTAGTCCACTATCTTGGGCCACCAATATTAACATTTCGTCTTTTGGTTTAAATTCAGCTCTCCTTAACCATTCTTGCATTCGATCCTGATCAACAAGAGGTTGTTCCAAGAGTTTTCTATACTTGCAACTATATTTATGGATTTTCCACATTTTTTGCCTTCTCATCTGATCCTTCACCTTATATTTTTTTCTTTTGTTTTTTGGCACATTCATTGGGCTGCCTGTTTATTTACTTCTGGTTTGATTTCCATTCCTGCTTGATGTCAATATGCTTCTGCTAAACTAAGCAGGGAGGTCATCTTAGACTTATTCTCCTTATATTTCAAAACTTTCACTATGTTTGGGTCGTATGAGGTCAGCAGTTATGTATACAGTCCCACGATTGCAGATCTGTACATGTAATCAGTTTCAAAGAGGCTCATACCTCCTTCAGAACGGGAAATATATAGTCTTGGTATTCACTGAGTTTTATAAATCATTTAACAAGCATGAAGCATCCTTTGCGTTTTCCTGTCCAACCTATCCAACACCTTTTGGGGCCAGTCAGTCATTCCAAAACTGTAAGTTAGGACAGGAAGAGCAAATTGGTTTATAGCTTGGACTTTGTTCCTAGATATCAATGCTGTTTTCATTATTAATCTTAGTCTTCTAAAATATTCCTTACTAAGTTTTATTTGCATTTGTTCATGTTTTATTGTTGATCCTTCATCAATTCCTAAATATGTATACACTCCCTCTTGCTCAAATTCTTTTATATCGCATTCCTGTCCCAAACTGATGTTTGCCTGGTGCTGCAGCTTACTTGCTTCAAAGGTTGCTTTTGCACATTTATCAAGACCAAATGACATTCTTGTGTCATCTGAAAACGTTTTGACAACTTACAGTTGTGCATTCAGTTCCTCATCGGATGAACTATACAGTTTTAAATCCTTTTCAAAAAGATAAGTCTTTACACTTTGTTGTTTTCTGGGAGCCAAATTGTAGCCATGACCTAGTCTGTTAAATATACAGCTTAATGGGTTAAAGGAAAGACAAAATAGCGGCAGTGACAGTGAGTCACCCTGGAATATTCCCCTTTGAATTTTTATCCCTGGAATAATAATTTGTCCTTTATCATGGCTTAACTGCAAAGTGGTTTGCTGCTGTAATCAATCAGTGTAGGATATATCTCACACATTTTTAAGCACTCTTTTATCCATGAATGTGGGATACTGTCAGATGCTTTTTGTAGTCCATCTATGCCATACTTAGATTCTTCCCCTTTTTATAGTTCTCCATTATGACTTTAACAGCAAATCATCCTTTGTTCTATATTACTTTCTTTTATTGTCCTTTTGTTTTATTGCAATGATTGAGTTTCCTTCTAAATGGCTATAAACCTCTATCAGCATCAATTCCTGTGTATACTTTATACTTCATCGGTTGGCAAGTTATTAGTCTATATATTTTTTTTTTGCAGGTTCGTCTAAAGTAGAAGTATTGTTTTTCCTGTTGTTAATCAGGCTGTTGTCTATTTGGGGTGCACATATAAATAGTTCTTACTCATGGATGAATCTTCATGTAAAGATGTTAATACTTTTTTAGTTAGAAGTTAGGTACTGCATCTGGGCCTGGGGTATTCCATTTAGGAGTTTTTGTTAACTTTGTTTCAATCTGCTTGAACGTTACTTCATATGTACAGGATATGAAATGGGATGAAGAGCTTATTCTTTCTTTTAATTCTTCTATCCATTTAGCATCTTTGTTATGTTCCACAGGATCTTCATAGGTATTTCTCCAAAATGTATCTGTTTCTTCTTTTTTTGGGTGGTGGTTCATTTCCTTTTGCCTTGTTTCCCAGTTCTGCATAAACTTTTTTTAGGTATTCAATAAATTGCTTATTTTTAGTTTTCCTTTAAATTTATCTGCATATCTTCTAAGTTTTTCTGCTTGTGGTGATATTTTTGTTTATTATTTAAAATAGTGCACGATAGAGCCTAATCTGTTCTGATACTGCACATTGCTTTTATCACGTCTATCTTTCTGAGAATTTTTGTTGATCTGTTCCCTCTTCTATACTCTCCTAATAGTGACACTTCTTGTCTTAATTGCTTTATAGTTTTCTCTATTCGATGCTTCCATGATGGCATTCAATTTCTCCCCTTCCTTTCCCTCACTACCCTGTGTTTTTGTGGTAAGGCATTATCTGTTATTAATTTAGCTGCACAGTAATGTATCCTATGTACTTCTGTTCTATTGCATGAATCTTTGTGAACAGTCCTAATTACTGTGTTCCCTTATTTAACCAAACGTCTAACTTTTTGGGATTTATTGACATTCTGTAGTCTTTTTTTTATTGATCTTAATATGTCTGTTCATCTCCATTAAATCAAACAACTCTTCTCTTGGATCATTTTCTTTTAAACTGAGGGGACATTCTTTGTTCTCCATTTCCTGCGGGCATTCGATAGAAAGTTGCAAAGCATCTTCCTGTGCCACATTGTCTTCAGTTTCATCCTGTGTCATCCATTGCTTTTTCATATGGGAACTCACTGGCTTATCATTCAACAACATTGACTGTATCAGAGTTGCCACAGTTTCCTCTTCCTTCCCTTGCTGTGCAACTCCAGTTGAACATTTGTACTGGTTTCCTATGGAAGGCTCGAAAGTATCTTCATGTGGCAGCTGATCAGATGTTTCCTTCACAATTTGTTTCTCCTTAATTTGGAGATTAATTTCTCTATCCTGTTTTGATGTTATCTGAGTTAGCTTTTCTACCCTTTTCTTCACAGGTAATCCATAACCTCAGTTTCTATTTCTTTAACTTCTTCATTACTAATCCTCTTTTCTACTTTTTCTTTTCTTATTTGTGTATTGTAAAATTTTCCATGTCTGGATGCCTTTGCCTGTATTTCTCTTCAAATATCTTTGGTGTTGCTGTTTTTGTATTGATTAGTTTTGCTTTCTCCTTTGCATGAATATTGCACCATATTAAATCTGAACCAACTGATCTTGTAAGGATCTGAAGAATTGCTGTCTTCTGGCATGAAAGCGCTTATCCGTTTTTGTGATGTTATTCATTAAAGTGCACCTGCTTTAGCTATTTATTTCTCATGAATGTGTCCTCTACGCATCAGTTGGTTTAGATTTGTTGTTTTTGTTCATGAAGACACCTGTTACACTCTTGCAGTTGTGTCCCTATTTCACCATATTAAATCTTTTTCTTTCCCATGTCCATATTTCTTCTTCAGATGTCTCCTGCTCCTCCTTACTTTGGGGACTCGTTGTTCCATCATGCTGTGATGTAACCATTGTTAGACTTTCTAGACTAAATCCTTCACTACACAAGTATTACATAACTTCAACTTCCATATTTTTAACTTCTGCTTTACTAATCATCTGTTCTACATTCCCTCTTTGTGATCTTATTTTTTATTGTGAAATTTTCCATATCTGGATGGCTTTGCCTGCATTTCTCTTTGAATATTTTTGGGTCTGCCTTTTTTGTGCTGATTAATTTGGCTTTCTCCTTTGCATAAATATTGTACAATACCAGATCTCGCTTTCTTTCCCATGTCCATATTTCTTTCTTATACCTTTCAAAAGTCTCTAGATTTTGTTTATATTTTCTCACTTCCTCAGTTGCTTCTTTTTCCAAATGGCCCAAGGTTTCTTGGTTTGTATAATGTTTTTCATAAATCTGTTGTGTTAATGAAAACAAATTTTTATTTGAAGCTTCTGACAGTTATGCTTTTGGAATTATTTTTCTTTCCCCTAATTTCTCTTTTAATCTTTTTATATATCTTTTGTCTGGAAATTCTTGGCTTCTTGCATAATAGTAACAATACATAATTTCTTTCTTATCCTCAGTAGTTCACTTTGTCGTGTTTATGGCTTTTGTGATTTTTGCGGACTCCTACTTCCTTCTACAACATGGGTGCCATCCTTCTCTTGGGCCTGGCTTAGCTCCATTGTAGGAATTGATAGTGGAACACTCTGATGAATGGTATATAAGATGATGCATTCTTTTTCATGTAATATAGCATGTTCTTGTACACATTCCATTCCTGATGATTCCTTGTCTTATTACATGCTTCATGAAAGAAAGACTAGCAGTCACTTTTGTTGCCTCCTTTGTGGCTGAGAAGGGCATGGTTTCAGGCAGGCACTTCCCTGCCAGTGCAGGAAACTCTCCTGATGTTGGGGATGTCGTATTGTTTGGGATTCTGCTATAGATAAAGAAACTGCATTTGTCACCTGGGATTTCAGAGGCCATTGAGGCTACTAAAAAGTCTCTTCCCTTGACAGGGCTGTGCCTCCTGGTGGGGACTTGCCCGTTGATTCTGATGTGTCCTAACCTCAGTCATAACACTGTCAAGGTGCATGTGCCTATTATTTATGTTATTTCTGACCTTGTGAGGGGAGGGTCATACTCTAGCATCAGTTGGTCATTCAGTTCTTTAAAGGGGGTGCTGCATCTCCATCCTCCTTTAAAGGATCCCACCCCAAAATGGGACCTGAACTTCATGAAGGACAGGTTTATCTTTCTGCCATGCGAGTCTGCTAGCCTTGTGATGCTGTAGTTAATTTCTTGGAAGACTCTCATTCCTATTGGTCATCACAGTTGTGAGAGGGAACTTAGAACTTCAGGAACTTTTGGCCATTATGCATAGAGAAGCTTATCTGGTCTTTCAGAAAGATCAGGTATCCCTCAAGTCAAATTCCATTGCAAGGTTGATTCTAACTTGTTCCTGAATCAGTTCATTTTCTTTCACCTCTTTTTGTTTAGGGCAGAAACTCAGAGTAATCCTTCACACTGATGATCTTTTTTGTTTACATAACTGCTGCACTGGTTGTAACGGTGATATCAGGTGGTGCCATGTGTGCCAGAGAGAGTAGGACATGTGTACATAGCAAGCATTGCTAGCTGGAGTTTTGTAAATAATTTTATTTGACTGGACTATCACACTGATGCAGATGGTTAAGTTAAAAAAAAATATATTTGAAAAGCTACTTGTGTTAAAATGCATCAACAGTAGGTCCTGCTGGACAGAAAGAATGTATGCATGTTGTAATTGATCAAATGTGTATGTTTATCAAGGAACACTGGAAGGGTGGACATTTTGAAATTGTGTTATAACTTTCAAATGCTGCCCCAGATCTTAGCAAAGCTCTGTGTGTATATTGTACCAGAGTGAGATGACCAGAGGTGAAGCCATCCTCTAACCAGCATCTGGTTTCTTTGGAACCTTTGCAGCAGCACTTTGGAACCTGAGAGGAAACATTTCTGATAGGATAGATATCTTACACATCTACACAAACAGAGGGAGACATTATCTGGCTTTGCTGTGGTAAGACACTCAGCACACATCAGATTGCCTGGCTTTAGTAAGTAGTCAGGGAACAGTAATTCTTTAGTCAGTCAGGGACATTTAGTGAGAATAGTTTTAGTATTGTTTTCTGCATCTGTGAGAAACTATCCAACTGTATTATTTTTATATCTCTGTGGTTGAAACTCTGTTTATTGTATTCAGTATTCTTCTGTTTTATTTATCATTAAGTATTTTCATACCTTTCATTGTTGCTGGTTCTTAATATCTAGAGAGTACTTATGCTTGTTTTAGTGACACTGTGGCCGATTTGATCACACTCTACCATTTGCGTTAGTATAATTGGGTACCCTTTGTAACAGCCTTAGGGTAGCCTGGGCAAAAAGGGGCACAACTAGTAAATCTGTACCAGCTTTTCCCAGGGTGTGTGTGTGTGTGTGTGTGTGTGTGTGTGTGTGTGTGTGTGTGTGTGTGTGTGGGTCGGCTACTGGGAACAGGGACACAGATCTCCAAAGTGGTCAGTGTGGAGACTTGTGTGGGTCTGGAGAGAGAAAGAGAGTCCAGCCTCAGGTCTGGCGCATGCTCTTGTGTGCTCTTAAGGGAAATTGTGTTTGTTACAGGGAGCTGCATCTGAAAATACTGTGTGAATCCATCTTTGCTGTTAGTGACCGCCCCTCACCAGAGTCAGTGATGAGGATTAATTCTCCTTGATTACTGGCCCCAGAGTAGGGACCCATCACAGTAACTACAGGGTCTTCAACCACTGATGTTCCAATGTCCACCCCAGGTTCCTGAACATAGCACCCTTCTCCCTGCAGGAGTGGTGGACATTCATCAAGTAGGGGTGTTATGACACTCCTTGTATAAAACCACCATAGCCTACTACACCATTTTAGGTCTTTTGTGTCACTGTTAGCAGCATATACACTGCTTTGATTGCATTTGTAGTTCTGAATTATTTGGTGTAGTCCACAAGTCAGTTCAGATAAGTATCCCTTTGGTGAGTTTTCTGATTGTTTTTCACCTGTTACATGTGCTATTGCTGATAGTCTCGTATAAATCTGGCTGTATACAAGGGTAAATCAGGCCTCAAAAATTTAGAATTCAAATAAAGACTTCCATACCACTATATCTTTTGTTTAGCCCCGCAGCACAATTACAATGGCAATAGAATTTGCTGGGATTTACTCCTAAATCAAAACTATTTTTAAAGGAAGGGACTTCAGGTTTTCACCCTTTCTACCATAACATCTTCATTACCGTCCTGGAAGAAGTACAATAAGGAGAAGGCAGGCAGGGATGTAGGTTACAAGCTTTTGAAACTGCTCAAGGATGTAGGCCATGGTGAGGCACATTTCAACCCTTGGAATATGCATCTGAGCTTTCCAAAACCTCTGATGAAGCCATTTAGAGGCCATTAAGTGAATGGAATAGGCATGTCCCACAGAACTAACAACAGTGATACAGCTCTGAGTGTCTTGCTGTTCTCAGATGTCCATAGCCAAAGCTCATTTTCTGCTCTCAGAATGAGGATGATGATCAATCCACCATTTTTATAAGGGACGGCATCTCAAGTCATGTTGTAGAAGCCTGGTATTTCCGTCTCCTGGCATGTACCATCAAGGTTGATGCCCCCACCTAAAAGGACCTATGAGTTGAAACATAATTAATTTGCTGGACCGCAGGCATTCAGTGAATCTCTACCTGCCATGCATTTCAGTCTGGTCTGCTTGTTTCAAGGCATCCTTCAGGCATTGCAGAGCTTGTATCCCAGTTTCCTTCTGCCCTCTGTGTCTAGAGACCCCACGTAAAAGAAAGAGAGACCCCCCCCCACTTGAGAAGATTGGCTCCTCAGGATGTTAAGAGGAAAAAGTAGGTTATTCTTTCCAAATGTCTTCCACCATGAAATGTGACACTGATACTAAAAACACCATTTACTCTTTACTCACAGAGGAAGTCTCATTTGAAGGCAGTATTTGCAGGATGAAGGAGCACCGAGGGTCACCATAGGGCCAGCAAAGGTATTTTGCTGCATTGGGCCTAGATATCCCTAAACCTGTAGCAGTTTCTCCAGTTTTGGAAGCTCTTGAGGATGCAGTCTCCTGCCACAAAGAAACCAACAGATTTTATAGGATTCAGAAATCCCACACGTTCAATTATAAAGGCCCTGTGGTAGATCCAGCAGTAGTGTTTGTGGATACAGCAAAGAGGTCCAGTTGATTCCTTTTCCCAGTACTCCCCCAAATGACAAAGAAAGCGGAGTGGTTTGGGAAGAAAGTATTCACAGCTGTCACACTTGCCTTCAGAGCCATTAATTGTCAAACATGCATGACCAAGTGCCAGATTGCTATCCTGGAACAAATCATGAGAAGGTTAGGGAGGTGTCCAGCCAGAGCATTAGTTATGGGGTCAGTTATAAGAAGACATGGCTGGCTGAGAAGAGCAGTTCCTAAATGCACCATTAGATAATGAGCTGCTCCTTTTCATTTTTTAAAGGAAATGGGAGAAATGAGCAATATTATGTGGTTACTGTTCTCTTCCCAAGTATGACCGAAACTTCCCCCTTAAAACATGTCCTGTATTTTGGCAGGAAAGAGATGGTTAAATAAGCAAAAAAGGGGAACGCAGTAATACAAGGAAAACAATAACTTAGAGACCAGAAGGGAAAGCCTGGTGGACTCCTGTGCTCTTCAACCCCCGGGAGCAGGCATAACTATGTGGATCTTCTCCCCTGTTCTAACAAAACTCTCAACACTCCTAACCCTATCCATCTTCCCAAAAAAATATCAGGGAGGGTAACTCAGTGTTAAAAAAAAACTAAGGGTAATTGCAACAAACAAGTGTATTCTTCATACTATATGTGAAGGTTACAGACTCCAGTTAATAAGATTTCAGGCATTCCTCCAGTGTAAAATGACCAAGCGTGGTTAATTTAGCCCACCACCATACTTCAGGAGCTTTCACTACTGTGACAATAGAACCCATATCAAGATAAGACCAAAAGTCGAGTCTACTTGAGACTTTGCCTAGTGCCCAGAAGGAAGGGCCATGGAAGTCCATCCTGGACCTTTCATAAATGAATACATACTTCACTGTCCCAAAATTCAAACCGTTGACATTTTAGGCATTTTTTTACCTCTGCTGTTACTTCAAGCCCTGATTGCCAATTTAGATCTTGAGAGTGCCCATTTGCCTCCTTGCCTTTTGAATTGGCTACTAAATCCAGGATTTTGACAAAGTCCACAGCTTCAGTAATTGTTTACCGCAAGATAAAGGGCATTCACATCTAAACTTCTCATGGTGATTGCATCTTACGGCAGTGTCAAAAGAAGAGATGGACAGAGCCCTCCATTTCTCCATGGTTTATTTATAAAGTCTTTGACTATACTTTAGCATTCCCAAAGTAACCCTCACCCCATCCAGAATAATGATATTCCTCAAGTCAGTCCTGGACCCCAGCATCCAGAAGGCTTATTTCCTCCAAGGAAAGATGGATTACTTGTTTCATTAACTCCACAAGATAGTGGAAAATGAGAGTCCCTCATCAAGAAAAATGCCTCATAGTGTGGGGTACACGTGAGAAAGATCTAGTGTTACCTAATATCCACTTTGAGCCAACACTGGCAGTCCACAGAATAGATGATTCCCTATGATATTTTGCATTTCCATGGAGCTGTAATGGTGACCCACCCATGACATACAGAAACCAGGTAGAGCCCTTCAACCAGGAAGACTCCCGATCAGATCCTAACTGCAATTTTTTTGGATTTAGCTTTATGGAATACTCAAGGAGCCTACGAATTCAAGATCTTTGGGATGAATCCCAAATGAAGAATATACGAATGTGAACTAGATGATGGCCTTGGTGTAAGCACATAAGAACGTGAAACCAGTGTGGAAAAATGGATTCTGCAAGGGACAACAGGCAACAGTATAATACTGTGGTACATCAACAAACAAGGGAGAACCTGTTATTACCCTTTGTGTGGTATAGCTATGACTACCTTGGAGATAGCCTTGCAGTCTCATGATGATACAGATGGCAGTTTACATCCCATCACAGTTGAACCTTGATGGTGAACCAGTTAATCAGATCAGCTGCAGATCCACTTGTGTGGATATTACTCAAGGATATTTTATGCTGTTTGGTGGACAGTTGGGGGGGGGGTGGCAAAATAGACTTGTTTGCCTCTCCAAGCAACAAACAAGTTCTGCTTAAGAGCACCAAACAAAGAGACATGGTCACTAGATGCCTTGCTTTCTCCTTCTTATAGACAGGTCTTGCCCTCTATGCATTCTGTACAATTCCCATGCTCCCCAGGTGATCACGATACAATGGGAGAGGAGCCAGAGATACTCTCCTAATGGAAATGGCAATAGAGAACTTTACTTGCTACCTATGTAGGCTAACTCTTATCCCAGAACCAGAGGAGCCTCATACGTATTAGTCTAGAGACTCTGCTGCTCATAGCATGGATTATTTGATCCCGTTTGCCCTGAAGGTCCCATTTTAGTGTGGATTTATTTAACATAACTGAGGAGCCTAAGAAGTCTAAGAGCAGAAAATCCTACTTATGTAAATGGAAGAGGTTTTCTCTCTTATGTGACAAAAAAGCAGGGCCCCAGCTGAGCACTGGATGTCCCTGATTCTCAGTTCTGCAGTATTTGAGTGAGCTGTTTAATGAAACACGGGTACGTTCTCACTTAGTTACAGCTTTCAGGCATTTCCTTTAGACTCATCACTGGTATGCTTGCAGCCAGTTAAACTTTTTCTCAAAGACATCTTGAATTTAAGACTACTAAGAAAGAGAATAGCTCTACTATGGGACTTAAATTGTGTCCTAGAAAAACTGTGGTCACAGACTTTTTCAAATTTATAACTTGGAAAACTGTTTTGTTACAGACCACCACATCTGCCAGGAAAGTATCAAAACTTCAAGCTGTCTTGTGAAGAGAGTCCTTTCTGTTGTTCTGTTATGACAGAATCAGCACAAGAACCATTCTTTATGCCAAAAACAAGCACAACTGTTTCTTTCAGTTGAGTTATTCATTTTCCTTTCTTCTTCTGCAACCCTCAGAATGGAGAAGAAAGAACTCTGAACTGCCTAGAGGGATGCAGGCAGCTATTACTTAGACAGAACTGCAGATATTATAAGTTCAGATCAGTGTAGATGCCCTTTGCTGTAGGGGATGAGGGAAAAGACCATGTTCAAGCAAACAAACTCCAAATGGTTCGCCTGTTGTAATATGTTTTTTTTATTTCTTCCATGGTAAGAAGTTAGAGGGAGCTCTAAGAGCCGACAGAATGAGAGTTACTTCTACGACTGTGGCCTTCCTTGGATGTTTGAATTACTTGGATGTATTATCGAATCAGTATTTCAGGGTTACATGAGATAGGAACATTATTTTAGGAAGATGAATCTTCTTTTCCTCTTTTTCTTCCTTAGCTGGGTTGGGAGAGGACTCTCATTAAGCCAATACTTTGGTAGTGGAATGCTGACTGCTTTCTCTTTTGCCATTGGGCAGTTGACTGCCAGTGGTGGATGCTAATGTCAGAACTCATGCCCCTAGTGGAGTAGATTGGCTAGTGCCACCTTGTGAAAGTATGATTAGTTATGAACAATTGCCAGTTAATAGTGTGAAACTGATAATAGCCATTTTAGCTTGAAAGTCTGGTTCACAGTGACTTGATATGCTGTACTTTAGTGTAAGTCTCACAGTCAGGAGTCTCCAAGGCTTCAGCTGAAGCTTATTATCTTTCTTTCTTTCCTCCATGAAGCTTTGTGGCATGTTTAATTCTGCACTTAGTGTTGTCTAGTAGCTCTGTTAGTGGACAGGTCACATATCCACACACCTGAGTTGAAAAATTGTCAAGATGCATAATCTGTTTCTCTTTTGTTTTCTGCAGATAAGTGTGGCCTTTTAAACATGGATTGTACTGGGAAATTTTTCTTCTTTGTTTGCACTGTAATTAGTTTTTTTTTTAATTGTTTAATAAAGTAATGTGTACACATTGTGGGATGAGCATGTATTGTTAATTTAATACCTTTCTAAACTGAAAATTAAAGAACAGCCGAATTGTTTAATGTCCTAGAATCTGTTTTAGTGTGGATTAGTTTGGTACCGTATTCAAGCCCTCCTGGTAAATTTTAAACAAATTTGTCAGAGTCTCCCTTCTGATGTGACTTTATCCTTTTCTCTGCCTTCTTATGACAGGTTTGTGATCACAACATTCTGTGTTTGATAAACTGTGTCACTCTGCATTACATGACATTACTGGACCACAAACCAGTTTTGCTGAGGCAGAGCCAGAAACCAGTAGCATTCACACTGCTGCCTGTTTCCCACTCCATGAAAAGCCATGCCCTGGCTGACTTGGAAAGGAAGTGCAGAGGAAGTGAGTGCCACAGCTAATTCAGAATGTTCCAGAGTAGATGGAAACTTTGAGAAATGGCCTGGGTGAGAAGAACAAGACCATTTATTGACAGGGTTCAATCCTGTTCGGGTCTGTTTCATATCAGCTTTCTAAAAAAGCAGTCCCCCCTCCCCATCCTCACCATTCCATGGTCCTTTACTGTGTTTGATAGGTTATGCAGTTACAGCAGAACACAGTGTGTTTTTATTTTATTTTTTGGTCTCAGAGGAATTATAAATTGTGTATATTACAGCTGCCTATGTTAAAATCTCATACTTTCCGGGACCTCTTTACTGTAAATTTTATATTTGTGAACACCTTTGCTATTGAGCTATGCATTTGCCTTATTTAGATTTATGTGACCTCAGCTCATTCCAACATTTCCGTTGGTGGCAATGAAGTGTTTCATATTAGCACACAGAATTTTCTGATTTTTTTTTTTAATGCACATCTGGTGTTAAGTCATTGACAACTGAGCAGCTATGTGTGCTAAGTTTAAGTGGTTCTACCTATGTTTTAGTAGTCTATAAAACAAATGTTAATGTCACACAGTTGTAAATTAAGGATTATATTTAATCAGTGCTTATTCTTCCCCACCCTGTTCAGGCCCCCTTGCGTTATAAAAGCTTTTGTGGCAGGCATTATTATTCTTGTTTTTTTCATTGAACTTTCAGGTTGTAACAAAACATTTTTTGCAACACATCATCTAAAAACTATATTTGCAGTTTGCAAATGGAAGCCTTCTCTCGTTATTCGGCATAGCAATCCATGACACTATTGTCATTCCAAAAACATCCAGCTTTGGAAGTAGCTAGTATAAGCATTGTGTTTCTTAAGCCAAAAAAGCTGACACGATGCTGTCCGTTTTCTGAGAATGCAGGTTATTTGTTTTCTGGGTTTGTGGGTTCATTTTCTACTCTCTTGCTTGTCTACCTAAAAACACAATTCTTTTCTTCCCTTTCTTCTCAGGTAAGATCAAACTGAGGTATTTTAGCTTGGACTGCCATTTAGTTGATCATTAAACTGGGTTGGACACTTATAGGAAAAGTAGGTTCTAAGCAGCAGCTTTTCTGAAGGAGAGCCTAACATTTTTGCCTTCCATCTCTCCACCCTACTTTAAATCAGTGCAGACCTTACAAAAGTGCCAATAGCAGAGTCCAGTGTGTCACCTCTGCTCTGGTTCTTGCTATGAATTGCACTGGTCACTATTCTGACTTTTCATCAGGAAGGGAGAGTTATTGCTGGGTTCTCAGGCTTCCTTCAGGACCACGCAGCATATTGGGTCTTTTCTTGCTCTGTATTGTTTATCTTCCTTCCTGAGTTACACCAGTAGCAAGTCCTTCCTCCATATGACTTCCCTAGCCACAGTTTTAAAAATACCAGAAGATTTCTGAGGCTGTTAAGTTTAGTGAAGCTACCTGAAAAAGATGATTGCTAATATTGGATTCCACTTAGTCTGATTAGGAGTAAACTAAAGGGGAGTGTATATGATTTTCTTTGCAGTTATTTAAACATTTGCCCTAAGCATAGCAGAAATTACTTGGGAATACTATAGTAAAGCATTATACTTTACAGTTAGAAAGGCCGAAATAAGAACATGGAAAACATCATGTTTGGGCAAGAAAAATATTATGATGCTACTCTCACTCATTTGGATAGGACCCTACTCTAATGCTCATCGGTTGACGGATAGGACCCTATTCTAATGCTCATCGGTTGACACCTTTATCCTGACAAACATTGTATCCGTGGTGGCTGATATCCTTTATACACCAAGAAAAGTCTGAAATTTAGCTGTGCATATTATTAGATTTTTTTTTTGTTTTTATTAAGATTGAGAAGATAATAAAAAGGATGGTATTACAGAATAGTATTTAGAATGCTAAATAGTTGGGATTGTCCCTGTTGTCTTCCCGTGTCATAGGCTCATAGATGTAATGTTAGGCAAGTTGATTTAGAAGTCCTTTAAAAGCCTAGCCGCTGCAGTTTAGCTGCCTGTCTTATACACAGTTACTATCTGATAATATTAGTGACCATCTAATCACTTTCATCAACAGACTAAAGAGCCCTATTGCCAATAATATACAACTCGGAACTACCAGGAGCAAAACTAATTTCAAGCAAGCCAACTTCCAACTAGAACTCAAAGCTTGCAATTGGACTCCCCTAAAATACTTACCTCTTGATGAGGCTGTTTTATACTTTAACAACAAATTCCTCCAAATTCTCAACCACCATGCCCCCACAAGATTAATAAAAACCAAAGCAAAGATTGCTCCTTGGCTATCTAAAGAAACCAAACAAAAAATGCTGCTTAGAAATAGGACTTGGGACAAATGGCGATCTACCAAAAACCTAGCTGACCACCTGATCTTTAAACAACTTAGAAACGAAACAAAGAAACTAATATTCCAAGATAAAAAAAAATACTACTGGAAATTCCAACATACACAGCGTCAAAATCCTCAGAAATTCTGGGCCGGTATCAACAAACTTCTACACCCAGGCAATTCCAAAACACCCACTCCTTCTAACCTCACTCAAACTACATCCAAGCAAATTGCTGACACTTTCAACTCATTTTTCTCAGACACTGTCACTACCCTGGCATTAACCTTATCTCCTCAGTCCACTCAAGTACCTCTCTCCCTAAACAATGAACCCCCCTCTTTCAAACTGCAACCTGTCTCAACAGATCTCATCTGTACCTTACTTACAAAGCTTAAACCTTGTACCCCCTCAGCTGACCTTATCCCAGTTGAGTACCTACAAATAGGAGCCAAAGCACTTGCCTTTCCTATCTCCATTTTAATTAACCGAACCATCACTGAAGGTACTATTCCTACTCTCTGGAAGGTCTCTCATATCATTCCACTTCACAAGGGTGGTAACTCTAACGAGCTCTCAAACTTCCGTCCCATAGCTTTACTTTCTCCACTAGCTAAAATCATGGAAAGATGTGTTCATAGGCAATTACTTGACCATCTCCTCCGAAACAATCTCCTAGCAGATTGCCAACACGGTTTTAGACCTCATCACAGTACCATCACTGCTCTCTTGTCATTCTCTGACAATATTAATAAAAATCAGAATAATAACCTACTTTCCTCAGCTCTTTTCTTAGACCTATCTAAGGCCTTTGATATGGTCAGCCATACTCTTACTAAATATCCTTAAATCCTTCAATTTAGACTCTCAGGCTATCCAGTGGTTTAATTCCTACTTAGACAATTGACAACAAGCAAGTACTATGGGAAAATCACTTATCTCTTCTTCCTATCACAATAGGAGTACCACAAGGCTCAATACTGGGACCTCTCCTCTTTTCTATTTTTATTAACAACCTAAATAAGTCCATTCCACAATCCATCTGTATACAATATGTAGACGATTCTACACTGATATGTTCAGCTCCCTCCCCAACTGAGCTGCAGGCTACTACACAAAAAGTCTTCTCAGCAGCCGAAAACTGGTTCCACCAATATTGCCTATTACTGAATCCCAAAAAGACTAAATTATTACTCTTCACACCTACACAAAAGTCTTCTTCTTTTACCTTTAATATTACCTCTAACAATGGCACTACAATATCCCCTGACCCCACCACCAAACTTCTTGGTGTCACAATAGCTCACAAACTCAACTTTGATTCCCATATTAACTTAACCATCAAGTCAGTCAATAGGAAACTTGGATCTCTCTATAGGCTTAAACCCTACCTTACAACCTTAGCCAGAAGTACTTTAGCACAAACACACCTGCTCTCTACCCTTCTTCACACCTCACCAATTTTTACAAACTTATCTAAATCCAATTTCAATAAACTCGCAACAGCATATAACAATATAGCCAGATTTGCAACAGGAGCCCCTTTCCGTACCCATCATTGCTCTAATCTTAAACAACTAGGCTGGCTAGAACGTCATAATCAAATTCTACTACAGCAACTAACCACTACCCACAAAATCTTCTATCAGCCTACTAATACTACTATACTTAGCTCTCTTATTACTCCTTATAAAAACATCTCTTCCTTACGCTCTGCCACCAAGCTTCTAGCGGACTCCTATAAATCCAACAACAAAGCTGGGAACAGTTTGTTCGCCAACTGTATTGCACCTGCCTGGAACAAGCTTCCAAGTGAAATTACTGCAATTACCTCTTTAAATACTTTCAAGAAGCATCTTAAAACTTTGCTTAATTCCCTATGGCTCTGCCCTTGTACTAACCCTGACTAAACTTTTTTTTTCTCTCCACTACCATTTCCTAGACCTTCTAATCTTCACTTGCTTTCTACAGTTCTTTTGTTATTCTATTCTCTAATGATCCATTTTACTGAGAGTGGGGAAAAAAAAAAAAAACAATTTGTACTTCTTTATTTTGCTTAAGAATTTCATTATATACAACTGCACAATTGTAAATATTTCCTTATGTATAACAAGTGATGTATCTACTGTCAGTTTGTGGAGCTTTTCTCCCTGGGCCTCTACTGAAAATGGACATATATCCAGCTAGACTAGCCCGGTCAACAAATGTAAAATAAATAAATAAATAAAAACTATTCCTGCTATCTATATGATCTGTACTTTCACTATCTTTATTCCTAAGATCAAACAAGCACTGACTACACCAAGATTTTTATTTCACATTGTATTATATGTAACCATGTTTGGTCCATTATCCTATCATATACTACAACAATCCACTGAAGTATTATTCATTTGAATATTATTGTTAGAAAATATCTAATGTGTTTAAACAGAACTGTCCTGCATTTGCTTAACTTTACCCTACATTGCATTGTCTTTTATTGTTACTAGTGTATTGTACCACTGATTTGTTTTTGTATTTTACTGTATTTTTCTATCTGGAACTTTTCTACCCAGGCCTCCGCTGAAAAAGGACATGTGTCCAGTCTGACTATCCTAGTAAACAAATGTAAAATAAATAAGTAAACACATTTACAGTTGCCTATCCATTCATATAAGATTTAAAGAGAGTGAGGGATCTACTGTGTTTGATGTGGTGTGGCACCTTATTCCAAAGACAGCGTATTCTTTGGAAGAGATATCTATCCTTGCCAACATGTCTTGTTTATGTTACAATGTAGGTTTAGGTCCCTAGACTGAGTACTTGTGGTGTTTTCAGGTATTTATTTGTTTGACATTTGTTTAAAGAGATGGTCCAACTGTATCTACAGAATCTGTTTTCAGCGGAGGCCTGGGGAGAAAAGCTTGACATACAGTGCAATACAGATACATTATAGTCCAAAAGCAATACAAGTGACATGAGGAATACTATGTAAAAATAAGTTGATAGAGCATAAACTAGGTTACAAGATATACTATGCATCTGGACAATTCTATAGAGTTATATCATTACAGACAATTTTAGTCATTCTAATAACATATATACATAGTCTGTGAGTAAATAAAGTATACAAAATTAGTCTGTAGGCAGTACAGTGTATGACATTGGTTGTTATAGTACATGAAAAATAAAATGCTGGTTTCACTTACGAAAATAATAGCTTTTAAAAAATAGTTTTATGAACATGTAGGAGATCGGAGTTTTATGAACATTTATCAGGTCAGATAGGATAAGGTTATTTGCAGCTCTGTAGGCCATACAGGGATTGTCATGTTGATGTCTGCCTGTAAGAGACAGAGTAGAGTGATAGGGCTTTTAGATGCTCTGCAAGGCTTGGGGAACTCATGGCCATGTATTTATTTATTTTTTATTTTTTTGGGTGGGGGGGTGAAATGTGTTTTTCTAGTTCGACATATGCTTGGATAGGTACTTGTAAAAGGAGACAGTGTATTTTAATTTGGGCCTGATAAGAGAGGGTTACAGTGGGCCAATGACTCTCTTGGACTGGAGGATATGCTTTGAGTAAGTAGTCAGGCTAGGCAGAAGGATTTCTAATGACAAATTATACATGGTAGCCAAAGGAGAGATCATTGTTCATGAATAGTCCCAGATCTCTAATGACAATGTCTAGTTTGGAGGAGTTGTTCCATTTATGTGAGGGAAGCAAGGATGTTTTGTTTCCCAAACAACACAGTACCACATTATTTGTATTAAGTATTACTAAGTCCGTGGTCCTGGCACCATGAATGTCCTCTTGGAGGATGTGGATATCATCTAAACTGTTGATGATAGACCCAGGTTTGCAGTCATCAGAAAACTCTGTCTGCCAGAGACCTTTAATGTCAGTGAAGTATAACCTGAAGATCAGATATCCAAAAATGGAACCCAAGTGGGCCTTTTTGAGGAGTGTGTGCCATCAATCCTGATTAATGGGGTCTTCTGCTACCCAGTCTTCTGTCAGAAGAGTTGCATAAGGGTTTATATTTAGCTGGGTCTAGGTAGGTGGCATATACTGATTTGCCTTCGTCTGGTGCCTCTTCGTCTCTTTCAGAAAAGTTAACGAGGTTATGTAGGTAGGATCTGTCCTTCACAAAGCCACATTTGTTTGGGCCAAGGAATTATAAGATGCCAATCTGAGGTTGGTAAGGCTGATTAGTCTGTAGTATCCAGAGTCAGTGGTTGGCCAACCTTTAAGGAAGCGAATCATAACATAGACTTCCCAGGCTTTAGGTACATAACCATCAATAAAGCTGAGGCTGAACAGGTTTACAAGGGAGTCTTAGGAAGTGTTTCATTTTAACAAGGAAACAGGCTTGTATGTTGTCTGGGACTCCTACAACTAGTGTTTTTGGTTTTGGAGAGGTCTTTACTCCTGGATTCCATGAGAAGAATGGGATAGAAGGGGTTGATGATGATGATTTTAGTACTTGTTATAAGTTAATTGTAAGATGAGGTGCTAACTGGATGATGTTGGGAGGGAAGAATAGAGAGGACTAAAGGGAGACGTTTCAGCTAAATATGTCCACTAGTATGTTTGTGGTATCCTCATGGTCAGAGCAGGTAGTTATTTGATATTAACTCATTACAATGCCGAGTATTGTTTTTAAAGTTCTTGACATAAAGTATTCTTTACTTATTGTTATTTCTGTATGTGATAGCAATGTTTAATATATACTGCATTACAGGTCATGACCTTTTGCCTTAACTCTCTGTTTACCCTTTTGAGGTAATTTTGGATTAACCCTCTTGAGGTCAGTTTCCTAGTGAGGGGATTTGACTATATTCTTATGGCTACGATTTTTTCTCTTGTTTTAGATTTTGTTATCAGAATTCCATCAAAATGGTTTATTTCTTAATTTGGCATTGTGTTTGTGACAGATGGGGAGATAAGCTACAGTGCATTAGTTTAAGTGGGAATAGAAGTCTGTGCTGTAAGGCTCTACTTTATTTATGGAGCCCTCACTGGGTGGGGAGCTTTTAAATCTCTTTAGGTTGGAAGCTATTGTTAGGAAGTTATCCTTGGAGAAGTGAAGCTCAAGAAGTTATAACTATTCATCAGCAAAGAGAAGCAGACATCCATCTAGAGATTCAGCACCAAGCAAATGGTAGTGAATTGAGAGGGAGAGAGTGCTCTTGCTAGTTACAAACCAGTATCACAGACCTTCAAACATCATACCAACAATACTTCAGGTCATTAGCAGGGGTTCAAAGTATCATTGCTGACCATTAGTTTCTGATCCTTACCTATTTTAGTAGCTCCCAAGGCTTTGAGTATCGACAGCCAGCCCCAGTCTTCCAATATGTAGTGTTTACTTGTTCAGTTCTAGAGGCATTGGATAAGGTACTGATGCCATTCACTGTACCAGTTTGGAAGCAGAGCCATTTCCATCATTGTTGTAGTCAATTGCTCAGCGGCAAGAGTTTGGGGGGGATTGACATTTATCCCATTATTTTTCCTTCCTTTCCCTGTTTTCTGCTTTGTCTGAGAGGCACAGGGGGGGGTGGAGGTAAGAAACTTCTCAGGTCTGCAAAATTCCCAATAGGAAGGAGGCACAGGGGGGGGGTGGAGGTAAGAAACTTCTCAGGTCTGCAAAATTCCCAATAGGAAGGAGGCGGAAGATGTTATAGTTTGAGATACACTTGCTCTACTCCCTTTACAATGTGTGTGTGCCATTATCCAGTGACATGGAAGTGGATAATTTCATGATCATTTCCACTTGGTTCTTTAATCTGTTGATACTAGGAGGTTTCTTGGCTGATGACCAACCTGTGAAGGAAGCAAATTTGTCCTGTAAAACACCTCCAGAAACTGAGAGAGACCTCTTGGCTAACTCTGTGGTTTTACTGCCTGTGCTAACTTGACCCCATCCAATAAGTTGTTGCCAGCTCCCAAAAATGCTAATATGGATGTATCATCTGCCAGAAAGTATGGTTATTTTCCTGGGGGGAGGGTGAAGGATCTTCAACTAAGCTACATATGCAGTGTTGTAGTTGCATAGAGAGCACCTACTTAGACTGGCAGGACGTAGTCAGTCTGGCTATGAGAACTCTTCACATACTGTCAGAAGACCCTCCCTTTTACTGTAGTAATGCTGCTGGCAGAAGGACTCTTTCTCCAATTCTTATCAACCGTGACAAGTGTCGTCTAACTTTGGAGAACATTCCCAGTCTATCAGTTCTAATTAATGCTTTTTGGGGTATTTTTTTATGTTTGCAGTTTTTCTTAAAATCTGTTTGTGTAGCAATGGTGTGTGTGTGTGCACGTGTGTTAAATGTAGGATCAAGTTAGTGTATTCTTTTATTACCATCTTAAGAATTTGTTTGCTCCCCTACCCTATCACTGTTCATGCACCATCTTTCTAGATTTTGGTGGTTGTTGCAGTTTAGCTTTTGGATTTGATTTCACTGTGTATATGAAGATTTTGCTTAAACTGCATCTAGAACTGTCACAGTCAAAGATACTAGAGTGGCAGCTGTAGTTTCTGTAGTTTTGGTGCTTCGATCTTGTTTGTTTTGCTTTCACTTTTTTCCCTGCTGCCTGCCAACCATCATGATCTCTCTCTCAGCCCATTTACTCACTTCACCAAGCAAGATATTTGACATGGGTCATCACTGAGGCAGCCATTAGGGTGTCTTGAACGTTTTCTACTACTGTTCTCCTGTCCTAGCTGCATTTGGCTGGCAAGGAGCTGGGGATGGTTCATATAGTGAGCTGCCCTTGGAGGACATCCTCTCACTGGTGAACAGAAAATTTTATTAAAGTAGCAGAGGTTGAATAACTCCTTTGGGGATAGCCCTTTCTTCCCTGGGATTGGCCTTCAGGTGGTCAGTATCAGTTTTGATACCAATAGGGATTTCCACCATTGGACTCTAGGCTGGACCTGCCAGCTTGATAGAACTTGCAGTTGGTGCCAGCCATGATGATGTAAGCCTGTCTGCAGTGACCCCCTGTAATATGGACTATGATCTCTGTGTCTTTCGTCATCATATGTGCTTGTATTGACAGCCATCCAGTTACTGCTCAAGTACCAGCTACTGTAGTGCTGGCTCCAGTCATTATTATTTCTGCTAGGCCTAGGGCCTCTTCGTGGCTAAAGAGTTTTTCCACTAACAGTTCTTTATTAAATCAACATATTTTAAATGTAACATGAGTTTACGTGCATGAATAGAAAAGTTTATCTGTTTTCATTCACTGTAGCATTGCATAAATTGCTCATTCCCTGCCTTCCCTTAAACTATACCCCTCCTCCTGAACATTATTCTGCATATATTGTTCCCACAAATTTCACTTTTATCTATGAAATTTGCTCCTTCTCTTTTCTAAAGATCTCACATTCAGGTCTTTTGTCTCCTTTATAATATTAAATACTTGGGTCTGTAAACACCGAACTTTCAGAATTTCGAGTGTTCTAATATTGATCAGTTTTCAGCGAATGCTGAAAATATTGAAGAAACAGAAAACTGAATTTTTTCCTAGGGAAGGAATTTGGTTGTCCGTTTCGGTTGCTTCGGTATTTTCAGCGCTGTGGTGGAAATTTACGGGTTGGGTTCAGGTAAGCGTGCGATTGTGTGGACGTGAGGGTTAGGGTGAGTTAGGGCGCGGATCAGGTAAGTGTGCGATTGTGTGGACTTGAGGGTTAGGGCAGAGTAGGTGTGTTAGGGTTAGGGCGCGGGTGAGGTGACTCTGTGATAGTGACGGACCTTAGGGTTAGGGTTTGGGTTAAGGTAAGTGGATAGTGGTGTATGTATAGTCTAGTGGAGGGTTAGGCGTAAGAGTTTAGGTGTATGTGTGTGGATTGCTGTTTGTTTGGTGTGCTTGTGTTGTGTGTATGTGTTTTGGAACAGCAAATTTTTTTCCCTAGGAAAAAATTTGCTGTTCTTGTATGTTCAATGTTTTACATTTTCGATTCATAGGGTTCGATATTAGAACACTCGAAATTTTGAAAGTACGGTGTTCTAATATATCCCCAAATACTTCATTACAGTGGGTTTAGATTTTGAATTCCATTTGCTGTTTGCTTTTTTTGGCAGCCAATAATAATACACTTAGTAAAGCCTTACTGCCTCTATGCAATTCAGATCTTGCACCCCATCTCAGTAAAACAATTTCCCTAGTTACAACCATTTCTTCTTCCAATATTTCAATCAAAGTACTCTGTAGGGAATTTTGAAAAATCTGCCAACTCATATTCCCAAAAACATGTTCCCACTTACCTTTTTCTGTCTTACACTTCTAGTGTTTGCTATTTACTTGAGGAAAAATCCTCTGAAATTCCCACCAGTGGTTCCATGGAAAACCAAATGCAAAAAAAAAAGCACTTCAACTTGTCTCCAGAATCTTCCACCTCAGACTTTGACTAGAATGAGGATCCACCCCCTCCATCAATCCAGGTGACCCAAGTTTGGGGATATCCTAGAGAGCACACTTATTCACTATGCCATCACTCTCCATCTTTTACACTGTAGACACATAACTTCCTCTCCTCTCCAACAGCAACACCTTCTCCATCTTTTACACCTTGAGACATAATTTTCTCCCTGACAGTGACACCCTCTCCATCTTTTACACCTGTAGACACACATAACCTCCTCTCTTCTCCACTCCATCATTAGCACCCTACCCTACCCTTGATTCCATTTCTCTTTCTCTTAATTTCTACATTCATATTATCTTACATAGATTTTACTTTCTCTATCCTTCTTCTCATTATTCCCATTCCTCCCTGTCCACTCTAGCTTCTTTCTCTCTCCCCCATTCTTAATCCAGCATTACACACTAAATCTGTGTATGTCCTTCCATTTCACTGTTGCAGCATTAATTGCATAGGGATCCCTTGCCAAGGATGGCACAATGTTTGGCTAGTATACCAAAGTCTTTGGGTTGTTTTAAGGTACACCATACATCACACACATATTCCTGGTGTACTGTAGGGCATAAAGGTGACGTCTGGACGTACCATCCTCAGAACTTCTTTGCCTCCAGTCCGAGCACCATCTCTAGACAGTCGGTCTGAATGCCCGTTCCATTGCTGGTTCACCAAGCCATTTCAGATAAGTACCCCATTTGGGTTTTTGTTTCTCTTCTTTTCCTTTTATATCTATTGCTTGTGGGGTTTCATGTCATCCAAGAAGGGTAAATGCCAGTATGGGAGACAGATTCCCCATAAAGACTGTCATAAGCAGTGCTTGTTTTGTCTTCAGCACTTCCCACGATCATTTGTCCTTTTCAGTTTGTCAGGCCTTTCTTCCTAAGACCTTCTGTAGTCAGCGGTCATCTTTGGCCTTGTATTTGGAGAATCCACATCTAAAGCTTTTAGTTAAAGATACAGTGGAACTTCCTGCTCTGTGGGTCAGCCGTCAAGTCAAGAAGAAGGCCAGGAAATATAGGCCAGATTCTTCTGCTGTTCAGCCTCCACTGGATGTGTCTTCCAAGGCGAGTGAAAGCCTGGAGGATCACCTTGCTCCACCGTTGGAGTCTTCTGCTGTGACCATTTTAGAGGCCGTCATGGATTCAACCTTAATCATGTCCTTGGAGGCCTTGCAGATGTCCACAGATGTTCAGAGGAAACCAAGGCTGATTATTTCCAAGAGGCCTAGGGGTGTTTCTCAAATTTTGGTCAGAGAAGAAGTCCAAACTATCATTCTTGAATGCCATCTGAGGTCTGAGCCTTCTAAGTTCTATAAGGCAGATGTCCCCTTGAAGAAAAAGCAGAAGACTAAGCATAGTTCTCCAGCTCTTAAGTATCTACCTAGTGAATGGCAGAATTTCACTCAGAGGTTGTTTAATGCTTTGATGGCTTTGAAACTTTCTCAGGGAATTTCTGTTCCAGCTCCCTCTTGGTCATCTACTGTCATTAAAAGACCCAGAGAACAGGATTTCTCTGAGGAGGAGGTGGATTCAGATGAGGAATCCCTTGCTTACTCATCTCAGATGCCCTGTCCTTTAGAATATGGATCTGAGGAAGAGGAATCTACTAGTCTTGACACTCCTTTCAAGGAAATTTCTTTGAGGACACAATCTCTAGAAAGATTTATTTATTTTTTTAAATGGGATTGTGTCCAGGTTTCTGAGGCACAGAAGAGGTATTATGAGCTTCTGCAAATGGATTCTCCTAGACCTTCAGTTGTTCCTCCAGTTTTGGCTGCTTTGTTGGATGCCTTTTCTATAGCCTCTGAGGCTTCCAATTCCCAGCTTCCTGCCCCCAATAAACTCACTAGGTTTTATAGGATGCCTGAGGACTGTAAATTTCTATATAGGTGTCCTTCAGCTAACCTTCCTGCAGTGTCTGTGACTTCTGAGAAGCCATCTCAGTTGCTGCCTTTTACTAAGTTACTTTCTTCTGATAAAGATAGCAGAACTATGGAAAGGCTAGGTAAGAGTTTATACCTCTGTAGCTTTTAGGGCCTTTCTTTCCCAAGCCTGTCAGGTAATTTCTGATCTTCCTGACTTTGAAGGGAAGGCTTCTACTCTTTCCCTGTTAGGGTCTTCTTCCCAGGTGGCTCACCATTCTATTAAGTGTAGTTATGATGCATCAGATCCTTCTTCTAGGGCTGCTGCCTTTGCTTCTGTGATGAGATATGCCTGGCTTCGGCTTCACCATTTGCCAGTGACATTAAGGCTAAGTTGCTGGATGCTCCTCTGGACAACAAACACTTGTTTGGTAAAGCTGCCATTGACTTGCTTATGTCTGTTCAGGATAAGGGCAAGGCCTTGCAGGAACTTAAACATGTTTTTGTTCCTCCTGTGCCTAAATGTCAGAGACATTATCCCAATAATTCCATACTCTGGAACAAGCTTCCCATTCACGTAAGGCAGAGCACATCACTGGCCCTCTTTAAGAAAAATCTTGAAGAGTGGGTGGGCAACATTGCGGGGATAATGTCAGTGGCCCTGCTTGACAAGGGCACTGAGAACTAACGTTGGGTGGCATGATGCCAGGGAATCTTCTTGGGCTAAGCTTATATAGACTCCAGGGCCATTAGCCTGTTACACACCTATGAACCTATAATCCTGTAAGCCAGACTTTGTAGGCAATCTTGCCTTCCCCAAGGATAAGAAGTGTGGAAAGCAGGCTCCTCCTTCTAAAGCTCCCCAGATTAGTGTGCCCCAGAAGTCTTCTTTTTCTGACAAACCAAGTGCTGTCTCTGTATCCTGTTCTTCTCAGGTGCATTCCTCTTTCTCTTTGTCTATCCCTTTCTCTTCCTGTTTGGTTAAAGATTAGACAGGACTCATGGGTTCTGTCCATTATCTGCCAAGGGTACTTCATGGTCTGGAAATCTCTACCCCCTTTTATGGGAATTCCTCAGCCCCCTCAGGAGCAGTTGCCCTTCTTCCCAGTGGTGCTTTGGGATCTCTTGACTCAGAGAGCTACTCAGGAAGTTCCAGTTTCTCAAAGGGGGGTGGGTTTTACTCCAGAATTTTTTTTGTGCCCAGGAAAGAGGGCACTTGGAAACCTATTCTGGACCACTCTCATCAAAACACCTTTCTGAAGGTCCCCTCTTTCTATATGTTGCCCCTTCAGACCCTTTTCCTTCTTTCACTTCCTCAGGCTTATATGGTCTCTTGACTTCAAGAATGCTTATCTGCATATCCTGATTACTCCCCCTTTCAGGAAGTTTTTACATGTCTTTGTTACTTCTTGGCATTTTCAGTTCTCTGCTTTGCACTTTGGCCTTTCTACTGCTCCAAGGGTATTCACCAAATTCTGTGCTCCTATGATTAATTTTTTCAGGCTAAGGGGGATCCAAGTCTTTTCCTACTTGGACGACCTCCTGTTCCAGGCATCCTCTCCAGAGACCTTGTTGCAAAACCTTCATTTTTGCCATTTCCCTCTTGCATATCCTGGGGTTCACTCCTTCTCAGGATCATATATTTCTGGGGTGCAGGATCTAGACTTTTCCTATGCTGACATCCCTGCCTCCTCCCAAGGCCCTAAGTTTCACTTCTGTTTTTCAGTCCCTTCTACTTCTGGCTTCAGTAACAGCTAGGGACTTTCTGAAAGCTCTGGAGTTCACGGCTTCCACTATTCCTGTGCTCCCATTTGCAAAACTCCACATGAGAAAACTTTAATGGTTTCTAAATTCATTTTGGCTTCAGCATTCTCATCCCCTTGAAATTTTAGATGTTCTTCATCTCACATTGCTGCAGTCCTAACACTTGGGTAGTCCGCTGTCCCTCGGTCGGCCCGAATATCAGAGTATAAGGCTGACGTCGGTCAAGGCGCATTTGACTGACATCAGAACGTCAGGGTACAAATGCGCATGACCGACGTCATATCCTCAGTCTTTTTTGCCGCATGGTCCGATGCAGAAGCAGTATTGCAAGTGCCGTTCGGCGTTCTGAAATTTTTCGAATTCGGAGTTTCAGACCGAAGTCAGAGTTGGTTAAGTACCCCGTTGGGGAATATTTTGGTTTTTTCTTGCCTCAGTGGTTTACCGGATGTCAGAAAAAGTGAATAACTGTATTTCTTGTGGGAAACAGATACCGCATAGGGATTACCATAATTTGTGTATACCTTGTTTGGGACCTGAGCACGACGTTGTTGGGTGTCGCTTTTGTGCTAGGTTCAATAAACGCACTATAAAGCGAAGGTTGGATTGTGCCAGGTTGGTCTTTGGGAAGCGGTGCAATTACAATGTGCCGTCGGATGCTCCGACGCCGGCTTCCTCAAAGAAGCGCAAGGACAAGGCAGTTAAACCTAGGTTAGAGGAGTCGTCCGAACCGGACGCCGGTTCTTTAGAAGCGTCAGTGGAACCGGTGGTTCCGACGGAGGCCTCTCTGGAGTCCCAGAGAGAAACTTTGATTTTACAGGATGTGGCCTCCCAGGAGGCAGGTCAGGCTGTAGGGGCTTCTCAGATAACTGTACTCCCCTCCCTTCCTAAGGGGTCTAGGCCCTCTCTTTCTGCTTCCAAGGCTTCTCCTAGAGGCAGGTCTAGTTTAGCTTCTGTGGGTGTCACTCCTAGTTCTTCAGGTTCTGTGCCCAAGAAGCACATGCTTAAAATGGCAGAAGATTTAATTACTTTAATTAGAGGCTCTATGCCCCCTCCTGATAAGAGGCCCAGGATGGAACCAGTGTTGGGGGATTATGAGCAGGCTTCGGATGTGTCTGAGTCTTCGGCTGAAGACTTGCAGGAGTATTCTCATTATTCTGATTCTGATGTGGATGATTCTACTCCTTCTGCTTCTCCTCCTGAGGATTTTTCTTTTTCAGAAACCCTTCACTCCATGAGAGAGCATTTTAAATGGGAAGGTCAGGACTTCTCTGATTCCAGGAAAAGGCTTAGGGAATTTTTGTTTTACCCCAGCATAGGCCTTTGGCTATACCTCCTGTTCTGAATGTGGTGGAAGATGTGTTTGCAGAGGCTTCTCTTAATCCTGATTCTTTGCCTCCTGCTCCTGTTAAACCAGATAGGTATTACAGGGTGCCTGAAGCTCATAAGTATCTTTTTAAAAGTCCTAGGGCAGACCCAGAAACTGTTAGCCAGGGGCCTAAGGGTGTTAAGGCTTCTGTTGTCAAGAATCCGGTTCCTGCAGATAAAGAGGCCAGGGCCTTGGATAGATGGGGAAAGAAAGTTTATACTTCTTCCACTCTTGCCATGAGAGCTTTGAATTGCCAGTTTCACATGTTGAAATATCAAAATTATCTCCTTTCACAGTTGAAATCTAAGGTTGATGCTCTGGCGGAAGGTATTGATTGTAAAGAGTTACAAGATTTAGTGCATGTTTCTGAACAGGTGGGTAAGCATTCTTTGCAATGTGGTTTTGATGCTGTACAGGCCTCGTCTAGGGTGGCTGCCACTGGGTCAGTTCTTCGCAGGCATGCCTGGCTGAGGGATCAAAATTTATCTGACCATGTTAAAACTAGGATTTTGGATGCCCCTTTGCAATCTGATGTCTTGTTTGGTTCTCCTGTTGAGGCAGTTTTAAAGAAAATGGAAGACAAGGCTAAGTCTATGCAGACTGTTAAAGATTTTTTGCAGGTTCAGCCTCCAAAGTTTAGTAGAAATTGGCCTACTAAGGGTGGACGTATCCTTCTTATGATTCCCAGTCTAGGGGTAGATCTAGACGTGGCAGGGGCAGAGGTCAGGGCTCTTTCAGGCCTAGAACAGGGAGTTCTCCTGCACAGTCTTCGGGTGAGGGCAGGGGTCAGTTCTTTCGTAAACAGACCCAATGACCTACCTTTTCAGCTGCCAGAACCTTCTCGCCTGGCAGCACCTTTGGGAGGAAGGTTGGCACTTTTCAAAGAAAATTGGAGTTTGATTACCCAAGACAGATGGGTATTGGATATCATACATCACGGTTACAGGTTTTATTTCCATACCTTGCCTCCTTTCAAAGGCATGCCAGACATTCCTCCTCAACAAAGAATAGAGGCTCACAAGCAAATTTCTCTGTTACTCCAAATAGGGGCCATACAGCCGGTTCCTATGCCAGAAAGGGGCCTAGGATTTTATTCTCGCCTGTTCCTTGTACCAAAAAAGGGGAACACGTGGAGACCAATTTTGGATTTATCTATCCTCAACACTTATCTGGACATTCCCAAGTTCAAAATGTTGACGTTACAACAGCTTTTACCGCTGCTGGGCAAGGATCACTGGATGGTAACTTTGGATCTCAAGGAGGCTTACCTTCATGTTCCTATCAGGTTAAGTTGCAGGAAGTATCTGCGTTTTCGGACTGGGACTTCTCACTATCAGTTCTCTGCATTGCCCTTTGGCTTATCTACTGCGCCCAGAATATTTACGAAAGTTCTGGCTCCAGTGATAGCTTTCTTCAGGCTGAAAGGAATACAAATCTATCCTTATTTGGACGATTGCCTGATTCTGGCTCAAGGAAGGGACGAGCTCCTTCGTCATTTGGAATATGTGATAGCAGTGCTCAGATGCCTGGGGTATTCTGTGAACGAAATAAAGTCCAGTCTAGTACCCTCTCAAGACATGTGCTTTCTGGGTGTAAGACTGAATACAGCATCCCAGATGGCCTTTCTAACCCCGGACAAACAAAAGAATCTTTCCCTTTACTTCCATCATCTATCTCTTCAGTCCGGGCTGACTGCAAGGACAGTCCTTCAAGCCTTAGGGTTCATGGCATCTTGTATTCTGGTGCTTCCCAATGCCAAACTGCATATGAGGAAGTTGCAATGGTATCTCAAAATGTATGGACACAGCACTGCCAGGATCTGGACACTGTCATTCCAATAATACCTTGCATTCAAAAGGAATTTTTGTGGTGGGCTCAGGAATGTCACCTAAACAAGGGACTCTCTGTGACCCGGCCAGAGGCGAGTCAAATTTTAACGACAGATGCCTCGGACAAAGCTTGGGGAGCTCATCTAAACGGAAAGTGGATACAAGACAAGTGGCCTGTCAGACTACAGCATCTACATATCAACTTGAAGGAGATGTTAGCAGTCCAGTTTGCATTAATAGCTTTCAAGGATTTACTTCTTCCAGGGCAGGTGTTGATTCTAACAGACAACACAACTGTCATGTGGTACATCAACAAGCAAGGGGGAACACATTCTTATCCTCTATGCAGGCAAGCAATGATTTTGTGGGAGACTGCTCTCAGTTTACAACTAAGTCTTCAGGCAAGGTTTCTGCCGGGAGCACAGAACTCCTTAGCAGATGTGTTAAGCAGACAAATCATGGATCCCCACGAGTGGAAACTGGATCTTCATGTATTTCAGAAATTGACAGTGTCCTGGGGAACTCCAGACATAGATCTGTTCGCTTCTCCACTAAACCACCAGCTGCCAAAGTTTTGCACAAAGAGGTTTCATCCCACAGCTTGGAAAGTGGATGCTCTTTCTTTCAATTGGAAAAATCTTCATGTGTATGCCTTTCCACCTCTGCCACTCCTCCCAAAGGTACTTCTGAAGGTCAGACAGGACAAGCCAAGGATGATTTTGATAGCTCCAGATTGGCCTCGACAGCACTGGTACCCATTACTGAGAAGTCTAGTACGGAAGCCTCCATGGCCTTTGCCTTTGATTCCACATCTGTTGTCCCAGGAGGACAGTCATTTGCTCAATGTCAAACTTCACTCTCTTCACCTAACAGCCTGGCATATTCTGTTTTAAACCATAGAGGGTCTCAACTTCCACAACAAGTTTTGAATGTGATTTTGGAAGCTAGAAGGCCTAGTACAAGGAAAGTGTACGCAGATAAATGGAAGAGATTTTTGTTTTGGAGTGCAGCTAAGGATTTGGATGTTTCTGAGCCTGATTTAAGTGTGGCTCTTCAATATCTTACTGAGTTGTTAGACAAAGGTTTGTCCTTCTCTTCTATTAAGATTCATGCTGCAGCAATTTCAGCTCACTACGACTGTGACCCACCATTGTTTTCTCATCCTTTGTTCAAGCAATTTCTTAGAGGGGCAAAGAATATAAGACCCCACGAAGGGCTCCTACTCCTGCTTGGGATCTCAATTTTGTGTTGGAGAAACTCACTCTACAACCTTTTGAGCCTGCAGCTACTGCTGAGTTGAAATATTTGTCATGGAAGACTGCTTTTTTGTTGGCCATTACCTCTGCAAGAAGGGTTTCTGAATTGCAGGCCCTTATGGCAGTTGAGCCTTTCTTAATTTTCCATAAGGATAGGGTATCTTTACGTACTAATCCTTCCTTTATGCCTAAAGTGGTTTCTAGTGTGGCTTTAAACCAAACTATTCATTTGGCTACTTTTTATGCAAATCCCCAAAATAAAGGGGAAAAGATTTTGCACACTTTAGATGTACACAGGCAGTTGCGATATTATTTGGACAGAACTAAAGGGTTCAGACAATCTCAGCAGTTATTAGTTTCTTTTGCTTTGTGCTCTCAGGGCAAGCCCGTGTCAAAACAAACTATTTCTAAGTGGATTGGATTTTGCATTGCTTTCTGTTATTCCCATCATGGCAAAGAGATTCCAGCTGGGATTAGGCCTCATTCCACTAGGGCTACTGCCACTTCAACAGCTTTTGAGGGGTGGCAACTAAGGATATTTTGGAGGCAGCCACTTGGAGTTCAGTGCATACCTTCTCTAGGCATTACCACCTTCCATTGTACTCTAAATCCAGGGCTGGTTTTGCCACTGCTGTGTTGCAGGGCATTTTGGCAGCTCCTGCTTCATTATAGTTTAGCCATCCTCCCTTACCTCTGCTTTGGGATTCTACCCAAGTGTTAGGACTGCAGCAATGTGAGATGAAGAACATAGTACAGTTTTGTACCTACCATAAATGTAGATGTTCAAGATCCACATTGCTGCAGTCCAATTTACCTCCCTCCTTCCCTCTGTAGTTTGAGGTGGTTGTGTGGGTTGGGTTATCCATCTGAGGTATATTGTGTATATTGTATATATTGTACATATTTTTGGTGTTAGGCTGGTTGGTTGTTTAGTTGTTGTCTATGGGTTTTGACCTTTCTTTTTAGGGTCTTCTGACATCTGGGGCAAGAAAAGACTGAGGATATGACGTCGGTCATGCGCATTTGTACCCTGACGTTCTGATGTCAGTCAAATGCGCCTTGACCGACGTCAGCCTTATACTCTGATATTCGGGCCGACCGAGGGACAGCGGACTACCCAAGTGTTAGGACTGCAGCAATGTGGATCTTCGAACATCTACATTTATGGTAGGTACAAAACTGTACTTTCCACCTCTTCCACGTCTCAAGCAGGGACTTCAGTAGTATATTCAGCAATTGACTCTCAGTCCAGGGCTTCTTTTTCATCCACCTCTTCCCTCTCAAGCTGTTCAGAGATGCTTCAGATGTGGAAGGGGAGCAACATTCCACTCCCTAAAGGTGCAGGGAGTCTGATCGCCTCTTCAACAGAAAGAGCACATCAACGTCAAAGAGATGAGGGCTCTTCAGCTGGCTGTTTAGGCCTTTCGTCTTCTCTTCTGTTTTCTCCCCAGGACCTCTTGGGTGTTTACAGAAAATGCCACAGTGATGTGGTATGTCAACAAATGGGGGGGTGGGGGCGAGATCTTATCTTCTTTGTTGTTTAGCTCTACTAGTGTGAGAAAAAGGTATCCAGTATCAAGTGACCCTTAAGGCGGTCTACATTCCCTCACGTAAAATTCTCTGAGCAGGTCCGTAACTCAGTACGATGAATGGATGCTTCACAAGGATGTGTTGCTGGACATTATCCTCTAGTGGGGTACTCCTCAAGTAGATCTTTTTGCCTCCCCTCTGAACAGTCAGTTTCCTCTTTTTTTTTGTGTCAGAGTCCCAAGTCCTGTGGTTTGGAAGATGGATAGCCTCTCCTTTTCTCGGAAGAGAATGTTTCTTTATGCTTTTCCTCCCCTTCCTCCTCATTCCAAAAGTCCTGTTCAAAATTCAGCAGGATGCTCCCAATCTGGTTGGACACTTCCATTTGGCTGAGTCAGCATTGGTTCCCTCTTCTTCTGCATTTAGCCAAGGGCAATCATCACAAGTTACCTCACAAGGTGGACCTACTCGCACAAGACGAGAGATCTTTCATCTATCCCCACCTGTCTACTCTTCAACTGTCACTGTGGGTGATAGGATTTTGATTTCTTATAGCCACCTTTTTTCTGAAGAGGTGCTTAGGGTCCTGTAGGAGGCCAGGAAACCCACTACTAGGAAATCCTACTTATCCAAATGGAAGGGTTTTTCTGTTTAGTGTCTTTCTCTTAACCTGGATCTAGTTTCTGTGGATGTTCCTTTGGTTCTCTCTTATCTGTGTGAATTGCTCAAGGCTGGGTTGGCTTATTCTTCTGTTAAGGCCCACTTATCAGCTATTTTTACTTGTCTACCTTTATTACCTCCTTTAGCATCTAGATTTGAAGCTAAACAATTCCGTAAAGGCATCCTTCATATTAGGCATCCCAAGAAGTCTGATTCTCCTCACTGGGATCTTAATTTTATTTTAGAAAAAATATACAAGCTCCTTTTGAGCCTGCAGCTTCATTTTACTTGCAGATTTGCTTTTGGAAGACTATACTTCTGTTAGTCGTTACTTTGGCCAGATATGTTTCTGAGCTTCAAGCCTTGATGGCTTGTCCTCCTTTTTTTGGTGTTGCATAAGGACAGGGTGTCCCTTCATACTAATTCCTCTTTTATGCCCAAGGTGGTAGATGAGTTGTCTCAGTCTATTCAATTGCCCCATTTTTTCCCTTCTCCGCAATCTACCAGTGAGAAGGTGCTGCACACATTAGATGTGCATAGACAACTCAGATTTTATTTGGATAAGACTTAAGACTTTTTATAAATCTGATCAGCTTTTTGTTTCTTTTCATCCTAAGTCTTTAGAATTGTCTGTGTCCAAGCAAATTATTTCTTCTTGGATTTCTAAAGCCATGTCTTTTTGTTATTCCTTTCATGGCAAGAGCCTTCCTTCTGTTAAGGCGTATTCTACTAGAGCTGTTGCTTCTTCTGGTGCTTGTTTCAAGGGCTTCAGTACTAACTCTTCCTGAGGCAGCTACCTGGACATCTGCGCATTCATTTACCAAGCACTACAAGTTCGATGGAATTTCCAGAGCTAGAGCTGGTTTTGCTAGGGCCATCCTTCGTGGTTTCCGAGAGAGGTCTGCTGGCCCTTCCTCCTCCATCTCTTCTTCCTGAGCTTTGGCACTATCTCTATAGTAATGAATACTGCAACAGTGAAATGGAAGGACATAGTACACTTGTGTAAGATCTTGCCATAATGGTAGATATCCTTCTCTTCACTGTTGCAGTATTCACTCCCTCCTCCCCCTGGTCCTTTTCTCTTCTGGATGTACTGATTGACACCTTTCTCCTTGGACTGGCATTACTACTGGGGCTCTCAGTTCTGAAGATGCTACATCCAGACATCACCTTTATGTCATACACTACATGAGGAGCATACATATAATGTAAGGCATACCTTAAAGCAACCTAAAGGTTTTGGTATACTGGCTGGATGTTGGGCTGCTCTTGACAGGCGATCCCTATTGTAATGAATACTCCAACAGTGAAGAGAAGGACATCTACCGTTATGGTAAGATCTTACACAACTGTACTTTTTGGGTCATTTATACTGTATGTTACATAGCCCACTCTCACTTCAGCCCTTATGCATAATCCCTTGGTACTACTTTATAAACTCTGTTCGTAGATGCTTAGTGCATCTCTCTCTGGATTATTTTTATCATTTGTTTTCCTTTTTTTTTTTTTTTTTTTTTTTTGCATACTGTTACTACTTTGATTGTATATTCTGATGTACTATGAGATGTTTTTGTCAATTTAAATTGCATCTCTTGTTTTAATCACTTGTTAATGTAAGTTTTTTCAGCAATGTAAATTACTTTTGTTTTTATTTTTACTTACTTGTTGCATTCATTGTACTGTGTTATCTTTGTTGTTGACAAATGGCCTGGTTCATGCCTGCAAAGGATCTTTTGACCAGCACTGTTACCCATTTAACACATATATAATTAAAATAAAATAATTTTAGCTGAAGTAGAATGGACCATGACGACATCCTCCAAATCCTTTGTCTCCCAAGTTGTCACCTTGGTTAGACTCCCTACACAACAGAATAGTTTGGTTGTTGGTAGAGTCAGCATAGATGAAACTCAGTGTAGTGGTTTCCATATCAGATAGGCCAGACTGGATACTCTGACCTACTAAAAAGTGAAAGTGTCTAGGTTGTACTCCAGAAATTGACTTCATAATGGCTGCACTTAAAAGAGACTACCAGACTGCAGAGTCCTGTCACCTGTCCACCCAAGAAGGCATCACAGGTGTTAGATCACCGTAAGGACTGAGCTTATTCATCTTCCATGTTCTCTTTCAGGGTAGTAAACTTCATGGCACTTTGCTCATGCTCTAAAAAGATTTGTCCCAAGATATATCCAAGGCTGAGGATGGGTTGCAAGATGAAAAACTATAGAAAAATTTTCATCCACATGTCAACCGTATCCTTTATAAGCAGTTTAACTATGTACCTTGCCCAAAACGTAGTGGATGGTTCATCCAGACACTGACGTAGCTATGAGATCTCATGCCTGGCTGTGACTAACTGAATTTGGCAAGGATACAAAGGCCATGTAAAATCAGCACCCACTTTGATTAAATCTTGTTATTTGGACAAACATTTAAGTTCTGAACTGAAAACAAAACAGAAGTAAGAGGGCAAGAGGCAAAACTTTTACAGTTAAGGAGTTAAATTTTTATCTCCAGCAAAGTACAGGACATGTGTAGCTCAGGTGTGCAGCAGCAGGACAGTAAAGGCTTTGGAAGAATTTGAAAGGGCTGCAGAGGTTTCTACAATGGCCATGAGCCCAAAGGTGGAAAACATCATTAGAAAGGTCAGGGATACTATGGTCCCAGGACGGGATCCTCAGTCTGCTCCCTGAGGACATGCATGGCTGCTCCACTCTGAAGGCAATCAGGTGTCATCTCTCCCTTTACTTTGTGTGGACTGACATCGCACAGGAAAAGTTGGTGAGGACAGTTGGATCCAGGAGTAATTCAGTACCCTTCTTTTCCCATATCAAACCTCAATCTCTTCTTTTATGCATTCCACCCCATCAGAAGGCTGCTTCACGAAAGAGGAGTTAAGCCCACTCCAAAAGAGACCAATCCATGAGGTCACACCAGACGAAGAAAAGCTAGCCGTTTACTCCTGGTTAGTTGTGGGATTTCGGGCTAATTTTTTTATCTTTGTGACCTTAATCAGTTAATGTCAGAAGAGCCCTTTCATATGTTCATAGTGCAGTTTATCCTTCCATATCAGTAAGAAGGAGATTGGATGGTTTTTTTTTAGACCTCAGAATAGCAAAGGAGTCAAGGAGGTTTATTTCCTTTCATGTAGGAGCTACCTGCTATCAGTTTTGATCCTTCCGTCTGGTTTCACATCAGCCCCTATGGTGTTTTATCAGGTGCATTGCAGTAGTTGCAGTGCATTTCAGACTCCAGGGGAGCAGAACATTTATGTACCTGACTGACTTCTGGTGGTCTCCATGATCTCAAGACTCCAGGGGCTACCTCCTAGTCCTGTTTCAGGCTTTAGGCATAACTATGACCTCCAAAATGTCCCAATTGCCTACGAGTTCTCCGCATTCTTCAGGTGCAGGGTGGAGACACTGCTGAGTTTTTGTCACATAGAGCTGAATTCAGTCAGTAAAAATGGTAGTCTCACAAGTTCTACAAAATCAACGAGTAATATCACAGCTGTTCCTCAAGTTGTTGGGCCTCATGACCGCTTCTGTTTACATGGCCCACTATGTCTAGTTTCACATGAGAATGTTACAGCTGACATTTGTGTGAAAATTGGCTCTAGATGATTGTTACTGTTGATGCGACACCCTGACTCTATATGCAAAAAATGAGGAAAAAAAGGTTGCGGATTGATGGATTGATTTAGGTTACAAGAGAACCAGTTGTTAAATCCTCTAGACTTCAACAATAAGATTTCCTGGAAGTGAGAGGATCACTTCACATGATAGATTCATGAGTTCAGCCAGTTTCTGGGTAGACCCTTTTAAGACACTATTCCAGCTTTTATAGTCACCATGGATGTTTTTGTTTTAGGTGTGTTGGGGGGGGGGGGGCATTGTTATCAACAGACTATCCAAGTAATGTGGACACAGACAGTAGCCACCCTGCATATCAGTGTTGTGGAAATGAGGGCTGTATTTCTAACCTACAGATGTTCAAGACTCAATTTCCTCAGATGCTTTTATCATTTACTCCAACAATGTTATGGTGATTTGGTACTTGAACATGCATTGAGCACCCATTCCTGTCTCCCTAGTTAGGAGACCATGAGATCTTGAGAAGGGACCTTTGTCCACAATCTTTCTTGCACACAGCCATATGTGAGAACAAGCCATCAACTTGATGGATAGGCTTAACTGGTATCTGCTGATGCCTCACAGGAGGTCTTTCAACCAATCTGTAGCCAGAATTCTGCTCTGGCATTGGTGGAAGCCATGGTATAATCAGTTTGTATCCCCAATCAGTTCCAATTACAGTAACTTATTTTCCTATATTCTTTCCACAGGTGGATGTCTTTGGGATGTACTCATGCAGGAGTGGCTCCTCGGTCTCCTTTTATGCTTTCTGTAAGATTTCTGGAGAAATCTAAGTTACACAAAGCATAAGTCAGTCTGATAACTCAATTTTTACCCCAGGAAGTATGGTTCCCCTGTTTTAGAATCCTCTTCTAGCTATACCTGCCCTTTTCTGAAACCAACCAGAAGACCTCTGACTTAGCTGTCTGGCAAGACACATCCAGTTCCTCATCTCTACATCTAAACACCTAGTTTCTCTAGTATGAGATATGGCCAGAGACCCCTCCTAATTGGACAGGGTAGTCCAGATACTGCCCTCTGCTCAAAGACCTAATACAAGGAAGACATATAAGAGTATATGGATTTGTTTTTTTTTAATCTGGATTATGGTCCAGAGTTTAGCTGCTTTCACATCTCCAGTTCCCTCTATTCTGGGATATTTACTTCACAAATTGCTGACTCTAGAGTGACTATTCTTGAGACAAAGTTCATCTCTTAACCATTTCATATTTCCTCAAGGAGCCATCTCCTTATTTCTGACATCTTTAAAGGTTCTTTACTTTTCTTCTGTGGGACTGGTATAATCCAATCCATCTCCCTGTTTGAATCAACTGCTACTACTGAACCTGGACCTTTTTTTTTTTTTAAGACTGTTTTTGATGACTGTCACTTCTCCAAGAGGATCTCTGAACTGCAAGCTTTATTTGTACATCCCCATATATTTTGTTCCATAAAGAGAGTGTCTATGAGAAAAAAAATCCATCATTTACTCCAAAAATTGCAATGCAGACAAATTTCAAGTGGGCAATTAATTTCCAGTATTATTTTCAAGTTATACTAAGATATGAAAATACATGTTAATACTGCACTGATGTTCATAGGCAGCTCATGTTTTAGGTAGATAGAACAAAATGATCAAAAGGATTCTTGGCTATTTCTATTTTATTCTGCCATGAATTTTAGTTCCAATCTATCAAAGCTGAGTTTATGAAAATGACTCCATAATTACATGAGATTTTATCATAAAAGGCACAATTACAACCTTAATAACTGATTCTTGGACTCATTCAGTCAGGGCCATGTGTTCTCTTGTTTTTTTTAAAAAATGCATCCTTGGATGATATTTGTGTAGTGGCAATGTGGGCATCACTGGATACTTTTGCAAGACATTCTAAGCAAAATGTGCTGTCTAGCTCCAAGTCATTGTTTGGTGCGGGCATTATACAGGATATTCTTCCATAAGGATCCACCAAAGAGGACAACTTGGGACTAAGTCCTGAAGGTGATCACAGTGGAGACACCAGATCTGAAAATTATGTTCTTAACATAATTGTAGATCTGGATCAGTAGTCCTATTATCACCATTTCCTCCTGCATAGATCTGACTGGCATTGCCAGCTTTAAGAGTTGTTTTGTATGTTACACATGGGATATATTGTTCTGTAGATCTTCAATCTTAAACAAGTTTTGAAATCTGGAGAAATGATCCTTTTGCCAAGAGCATTTTGGGTAAGGCTTGGGACTTTGATAGCTTGTTAAAAGGTTATACCCAGACTGATCTGACTAAGTATTGCCAGTCTGAGTCCTGAGGAGGAGGATGATGATGGAATTACCTAATGGATCTATTGTTGAAGGTCCAATGCTTTAGTAGACAGCAATTATGTATTTTATGCAATGGATCTGTTTTACCTGCTTGATGCACTTCTGCATACATTATAAATTACTAAGATCAACCTCCTAAAGGTCACTGATACCAGTAAACTACAGAAGCAAAGGACATTTCACCGAACCATCAAAGTTCTGCAGGAAAGAAAGCTTCATCTCCCCACCAAACACACACACACACACACACAGACACACCATTTAATTTGCATTCTGTGTCTAACATCAAATTTCCTTGGAAAAAGTGGAAAACTCTTTGGTGCAGTACAAGGCGGTCCTCCCCCCAAGTTAGTACAGCTTTTGAGTTACAATTTAAATTAAAGGGATGGTGTTGGGTAGTGAAGTCCTCTACATGGGAGCTGCAGGTGATAAATGTTGCCTGGTACTGTTTTATGACTTTGGCATTTTCCACCTTGTATGACTTCTGCTGATCTGCTTCAGGCAGCTAAAGTAGATCCACCTAGACTGTCATTATGATAGCCCATTATTACTTGGGCCTAATGCTCACTTTTCGGAGACACTTTTATACAGCATGCCGTTTTAAAACATCAGAGTTCACCTTTTCCTCAGAACTTCTAAGAAGTAGAATAGTTAGTACAAATGGCAAATCATGCAGTATCATGTGCATTCAGAACTCCTTATGACATTGTTCTTGCAGGAAGCAGCTTAGTTGTTTTGTACCAGTTCATATGAAGCCATACCTGGGTGAAGTGAATTTCAGCTGAAGACGATTTTTAAAGCATGGCCACAGATACTTTTTTTTTCGATATATATATTTTTTTATCTACCAGACCTTTTCTTACCACTAACTCTGTGCAGATAAACATAACTTGATTGCAGGAATGGATTGAAGAACTCTCTAAGTAACCAGCAAGTGCCTTACACCTAGTAAGGAGTACACCAGAGAATCTAAGGGGCAGTGACAGTCTTTTTCTTGATAGTCTTGGAATCATCAAGCTGGGGTGAACATTTCTTCCTCATCTTCTTAACATCCTTTTTATGTTTGCTGTACTACTGTACAAAGGCACAGCCAACATTTTTGTAAAGAGAAATATAAGCACTTTTCTGACTCCCATCTTTGTCCACACCACCCTATGGGGATGTGATGGGAGCTGACTCTTAATATACATTTTGTGACTTGTCAGTTACTCAGTAGATATATGGGTGATAGAACTAACAGCAGATACACACTCTAGAGTTAGGAGGAGAAACTGGTGCTGCTCATCCTTACCTATACCTGCACCAAATCAGAGGACTCAGATGGTGTGTGGTCACAGACCTGATTCAAACAAGTGCCTTCTAATCAATGTTTGAGTAATGAGGAAAGAAAATCCTGCCTTCATTTCTTTCTGGTTCTTAAAATGGTCAGGGTCATAAGTTCATAGGTGATTACTAGGCTAATGGCACAAGAGCCTTTATAAGCCTAGCCAATAATACCCAAGTTATGCCAGTATTGTATCGTAATTCCCCAGATATGGGATGGAGTAGTATCATTGTAGTGAGTCTTTGAGTTTTGGAGTCCTGAGTCACTATACAGACTGCCTCTGCCCATAATATATATGGGTAGTATCATGGGAGTGAATTTAAGATTTCCCATCCATTTATCCAAATTCTTTTTGAAGAGTGAGAGATGGGCTTTGTTTTACAAAGATGGGAAGTTTTTTCCATAGACAAGGTAGCTTTTGGGATACAAATCTGTCTCTCCAGCAAGTTCTGTTAGAGGCACAAATGAGGTTCAGGTCAGTGGAACACGTAACTCTTGTATAATTTTTCTTGTGAATATATAACATTTTTATCAGGACTGGACCAGAGAATGCCTTGTAGGTCAGGCATAAGTCACCTCTGAATAAACAATATAAATGAAGTAAATGGATAAGGCCTTTAGTTGGTTTGCATAAGACATATGTCTTATGCCTTGTATTTTTTTTAGTGAGAAACCTCTGGGGCCACTCCATAAGTGCCTGGTTAGATACCTGCAGAAGGGACCATTGTACTTAATTATAGGCCTGATGAGGGCCAAGTAGAATGATGCTATGACTTGCTTTGATCTTGATGCCATGCCTTTACTTCTAAGCAGAGCCACACAGAAGGATTTCTTCACTGCTGTAGCTACCTGCTGGTATCTCACCACTGGGTCTACTTTTAGGAATGTGTTATCAATATTATAATTTGAAGTGATATCTGATTTACCGAATGGTATGATTACACATTTTTCTTAGCATTTAGTCTCAGGCCATGGTTTTGACACTAGTCATTTGTCATTTATAGATGTGTGTTGGATGTCAACATCATTGAGGATTCAATGATTGGGTCCAGCTTACAGTCGTCAGCGAGTTTGGTGAGCCAGAGGCCCCCAACACTGGCCTTCACTTCAGAGAAGCATGTACTAAACGGGAGGGGTCCCAACACTGAGCCCTATGGGACACTGCTAGTATGGACGTGGTTTCACCTGTCTGGGGATGTATCCTGACAGTGGGCCAGTTTGCTATCCATCTGATGATTTAGAGGTTTATGCATAACTCAGTAAGTTTAT
This sequence comes from Protopterus annectens, assembly GCF_019279795.1. NCBI lineage: Eukaryota > Metazoa > Chordata > Ceratodontiformes > Protopteridae > Protopterus > Protopterus annectens. Next base: position 825,370,287 of record NC_056731.1, on the reverse strand, counting down.
CTATGATCCCTGAGTGGGGGATTGTGTCGCAAGATTTGGCCAGGTCTAGATAAGCAGTGTGCACCATTTTACCCTCATCTATGGCCCTGGTATCTTTCTTGAAGAAGTCCACCAGACTGACCAGGCAAGACCTTCCTTTGACAAAGCCATATTGGGTTTGGTCCAGTGTTTGGAGAGTTCCTATGTACTATTGATCAGGTCCTTGATAATTCTCTCCATGGCCTTGCAAATAAGACTGGTCAGGCTTGTGGGTCTGTAGTTCCCTGGGTCAATTGATTTGTGCAGATGGAGAACTTTTGCAGTCCTCTATTCCTCTGGGACAAAGCCCATCCAGAGGCTCTGGTTAAAGTGGGTTTCTAGTATTCTGATAGATTCTGTTTTAAGCTATTTAAAAAGCATCCTGGAATGTTGTTGGGACCCATGGAGGCTGTATTTTTGGCTTTAGTGAGCACAGGAAAGACCTGTTCCCTCATAATGAGTAGGGGATGATTGCAGGTATTTCTTTGGGTGTGGTAGGAGGTTTTGGGGGAAGAAGTTTGAACTAACCTTGTTAGACATCAGGTTTGCTATAGTTTCATGCTGGGTGCAAATGTTGCCGTTCATGATAAACTCGGCACATTGCTGAGCATTTCCCTTGAGATTATGAACATAATTAAAAAAAAAGCCTTATGGTAATCTTTCACCTAAGAGGCAATATTTGCTTCATAGTTTGCTTTGGCAGATTTGGCCAACTGTCTTGTTTGTTTGTTAACACAGGTAAGTGTCATTTTACACTGTTTTATCTGTTCCTTCTTGGCTATGGAAAGGATTTTTTCCCCTTTTGTTGAATAGCCTATTTATGCTAGGGGATCCACCCAGTTGGTTTATTTTTGCCAGTAATCATAGGTTTGACTCTGACAGGTACTGCTGCCTCTATGCAGCTGTGAATGTGGTTGTACAGTGCTTTTGTGTACAGCTCAGGGTAGGCCTCAGTGACATCTAGGTTTGGAGGGGCTTTGAAGTTTAATAAGCTGTCAGTTAGTTTGAGGTAATTGGCCTTAACAAAGTTCTTAACAGGTCTGGAGTTTGATGGGGGCTCTAGGTTAGTTTTAATACTAAAGGAGATCATTTTGTGGTCAGATCTTACCAGGGAGGAGTTAATGCATAGAAAGGAGCAGTGCCACCCCCCCCCCCCCATATTCATGAGTACTAGGTCAAGGACATTTGTACCTTTAGTCAGGGATCAAACTAGTTGCTCCAGGGTAATATAAAACCACAATGAATGATGATTACGAACAAAAAAAACCAGCTAGTAGACCAAAACATGTTTATTTTTCTCTCTCACTCTGACGTCTCAGCTACACAAGCCTTCAAAGAGTACAACTAAGCACACAAAAACACCTGCCTAAAATACACACAATAATTGAATAATTGCATCCTAATTATATACCAATAAAAGAATTAGATAAAATATCTCCAATTACAATCCACATGTAACCCTCTAAGAGCTAAAGTATTATACTTTAAAATATGAATAGAATCCTTAAAAATGTACCTGCTTTTCATACTTTCAGTATCATAAGGTGAAACATTTATTTTTTCCAAGAAAGTTCCTAGTTGCTCCAGGGTGTTTGCATTGACAAAGTCCAAAAACCTCTGAGAAAGTGAATTATGAGCTGTATAAGTCTCCCAGTTTGTGGACGGGTAGTTGAAGTCACCCATAAATTTGGTGTTAGGCTGAAATTTAAGAGATTTCAGTAGCTTTAGGTAGGAGGTGTGATTTTACTGACTCATGCTAGGGTCTTTGTAGCCAGCAAGCATATGATAGGGGGTTGCACCTATGGTTAGTTGGACACGGAGCAGCTCAAGCAAGTCATTTTGTTGGACCAGTCTAGCATTGTACTTGTCCTTTATGAGCACTGAGACACCTTCCCCCTTTGTTTTATCCTGAGATCAGGGGGATTGAAGTAGATGAAAGGCATTCATTGTAGTCTGAGATAGCTGGGGTGCTTTCCATGGTTCTGAACAATGTTTCCAAGTCTGCACACATCTCTGCATTCTCCAGGGTGAGGAGTGCCTCCAAGGAGTGCAGTTTTTATTTAAACTCCTAGCATTGAGCAGCAGTACCTTCAGGTAGTTGTGAGTGATTTTTGTTGTGTTGGAAAGTAGTGATTTTTCTTATGTTGGACAGTTTAACAACCTGGCATGGCCTAAAAAGGCAGTATGAGATGGGTAAAGTTTTTTGCTAATACCTGGTAGAAGTGGTGACAAGTGCAAGCCATCTCTGGCAAAACATCGTGGTTTGTCAATCAGGTCTTCCTAGGCTGACAGATATTGGATCCCCTTGTTGTGACGCCATAAACTAAGCCAATTGTTGAAGTCAATCATTTTTTGCTGGTACTGTGACATCATCATTGTGAAGGTAGGATGCTACTCAATGCTAGATTCATATCCGTCTGGAACACCTATTCAGAGAGCTCCATCATGTGTCTCTTCGTGTAGTCCAGTGAGGTATGTCTTAGGTCATTTATGCCCACATGGACTGCGACCATGTCATACTGGTTTAAAGACCTAAGCGCATGTATGATCTGGTGGGTCCTGGCTCCAGACAAACAGCTGACTGTGATCTTGTCCTTGTTTAGCCTGGTAAGGGGGACATCAGTATGTCTTACAATGGAATCCCCAATAACTAGAATGTTTGGCTGTATGGTGTGTTGCCTTATGGGCTTGGAAGCAGGGCTACTATGATTTTTCAGAGTTATGTGTTGTGTGAGGTACTGGGCCACTGAGGGATGCTTTTAGGAGGTCTTGGAGGTTTGAGTAGATTACAAGTGAGTACCTCCTCATATGTTGGCCTGTGTGTTTTTTCCTTAGTGCTGGTAGTGAATGCTTTGGGTGTAACGCTGACAACCTGGTTTTCATTTTTTGTGTGTGCATGTGAGAGCTTTACCTCCAATGACATTGTGTCTTGACATTTCTCACAGACCTTATCTGGGTCTTAGTGATCTGAATCAGTTTTTCATTTGCAAGAAATTTCAGCTCCATAACTTGCCATCTGTTATTCCCTTGCAATCCAAGGAAAATGTGATGTGTTCACTTTACATGAAAGATGCCTACTTTTATCTCAGGATAAGAAATTGTTACAGAAATTCCAATGGGTGTTAGCAGCCACTGTTACCAGTTGAGATCCTTCAGGTTTGAGCTTTCATTCACTGAAAAAAATCTATATGAAGCAGCCTATCTTTGTAGACAGCACATACAGGTCTTTCGTTGCATGCATGAATTCTCTCTGGTCACCTCATGACAGCAAATTTATATCCTTAACCTACTGCTACTGGATCATAGCATAAAACCAAACACAAATGTCAGCTGCTTCGCTAATTTCTGAAGTTTACTGAGAAAAGGTTGGCTTCATTAATGATCATGACCTTTCTGCCTACATCTGAAACTTGCAGCTCCTGGTAATAGTATCTGAGCTTTTCAGCAGGTCACTAGGCATGGCAAATAGATACATTAGATCTTGGTCTTTGAGGTAACAGATCTGCCCATGCTTGCCTCTGGCATGCTATCTTATGAGGTAATTATAGTGTTGCCTAAACTCTCAGTGGTCCCACATTTGTCAGGGCTTGACAGTTGAATTCAGCTCATGAAAAATACTAACTTCGGAAAAGTGGTTATTTCGCCCTTTATGGTCTAGTGTTTCTTCCTACCCACTCTTAAGACCTGTTCTTTCCTGTGGTTACCATTTCCCAAGAAGGATGGATGGCACATCATCTCAACCACTGTGCAGTACACTTTCCATTATAGATGAGCAGAATCCTTCATATTGCCATGCTAAGTCTGAAAGCACTCTGGTTAGCATTAATAACATTTCTTTTTATTTATGTTATTTTTTTTTAAGTTATGCCACTTCAGGATTCTGGCAGAAATACAACTATACTTTGGTGCATCCAGAAATGAGAGATCAAGTTTTCTCTGAAAGGAAGCCATAAACATCCTTAATCCTTAAACATTTGTCCTATATGGACAGACTCAAAAAACTCCAACTATTCTCTCTCTCATATCGCCTACTTAGAGGTGATCTCTGGTTGACTTACAAAGCCATGTCTGATCCAGCTCTGTTAGAAATGCTACATCTAAAGAAATCCCAATCTCTCCACACCACATGCTCCAGAGACCTCAACCTCATTACCACAATCAACAAAACATGCTGGAGGGGCAGGTTCATAACCCAGAGACTGCCCATGCTATGGAATAGACTTCCCTTACATGCCAAACAGAGCACCTCACTGGCCCTCTTCAAGAGAAATCTTGATGAGTGGATGGGAAATAGAAAATTCACCCCAGGGATCACTCCAGTGGCTTTACTCGACAGAGGCACTGGGAACTATGGTTGGATGGCACGATGCCAGGGTATTCCTATGGGCTAAGCTTGAAAAGGCCCCAGGGCCATTAGCCTAGTACACACCTATGAACCTATAAGAATATAACACCTTTCCTGCCATAATAGGAGTGGTAGTCACTTTTTCAGCCTATAAACGATTTGGGCATCATAAGCCACACAGACATAGCTACCTAACATTGGGAACCCCCTGAGGTGGGCCTGTGATTGGGATTCTCCTTTCTTGCATTCTAGTTTGGCTTTTCTCTGAAGCTTCTGCACTAGTCAGGGGCACATACAAACCCATTGTTTGGCACACGTCATTACATCATTCACTATGCTAAGCCAGTTTGGGTAATGTAGGAGCCCACCAGTTTTTTTTCTACTGATAGCATAGTTTTGATCTCAGACATTATGTTCATCATGGAAAGGTTCCCACATTAGTTGCCTAAAGCACCTGAGCCGTCAAAGAGTCCTTGTGACCACCACATCAAGAAGCAAGACCCACTGCGGTATATTCTATACTGTTTGAGAGAGGAACATGGCATGAAGCATTGTCATAAGCGCTAGTGGTTTAGAATGGTCATCTGATGAGGCAGAAGTGAAAATCACCAGACTTTTCTTGATATACTGAGAATGATAGTCATTGTAAGTGCCTAATACAGGGCTTCATGAGAGGATCTCTTGAGCAGCCGTAGGTGTATGCCATAGCAATGTCAAAGAGCTAAAGGAGCATAAGGCAGATATTGGTCACATTTTCCTCAAGATTAGCCCCTCTGCTAAGCAACCTTCCAGTCTGTTGACTAGGAAATGTTTGTGTTCACAGATGTTTTTGACTTCTGTGACGAGGGCCTGGGACAATGGCATCCTTTGTAATTTTTTTAGGTGTGGGTCTCAGGGTGTTGTCATCACTCACTCCCTGGATAAACAGCCCAATCATACTTTTTTTTTTTTTTTTTTTTTGGTCCTGTCTTTGTTTCCCAAAGCTGATGATCATCAGACCCTGGTGCTTCTCCTCAATGTCTGGCGCTACTTAATCCTCCTAGCCACCCACAATTAACTTCACTTAGAGCTGGGTCCAGAAAGATGATGAAAGCATCTTGGGAGTATTTTTCCCTATGTTATCCCATCCTGCACATGCTCCCATAACACCCCATGGGCTGAACGTGGATTGGGTGGACAGTTCTGAGGACAGCTGTGATCTACTGACATTGTCAAGCCTCCCTGTCCACATCAAACTGCTGTTAGGAGGGATTTCCCATATATCCTTTGCATGCTCCATTAACATCCTGTTGGTGGAGTGTATGTTGGGAAGACAGCTGGTTGTGGACATCAGCAAGCCTCCTTGCCTACCTTCAGGAAGCACTTCACAGTTATTTTTCCGGCCTTCACAGGGGAAATCTGTGTCATGTGCTCAGTGCATGTTCCCCTTCCTCCTCCCTTTCAAGGACATACAACCTACTAATTGAACCCGGACCACTTGCAATGTAGTCAAGAGCTTTATCCCTTTACACTATGTCTTTAGCTTTGATCATGGTTTTGACTGGCTTGCTCTTGAGAACTGTCCTGAGAGGTTCCTGGCTACAATTTGGTAGTTGTACTCAGGAATGAGGAAGCTTATATGTCTCCCCCTGGTCCAGCAGGGTTCATTGGTAAGCCAAGGTCTGCAGCTCTGAGCATTGCTTTTTAGGCAGTTGTCTTGTGGTTCAGTAGGGCATGTCCTAATTAGTGTGGAAGTATACCCTTGTGGAACATACCTGATGCTGGCAATGGGTCCGTTTTAGGCTTTTTAAATTTCTGTACCACAAGCAATAAGAACATCCTTGTGCACCAGCATTGAACACATGCAGTATGCCTGTTGCTTGCTGAATCACACACATACACTGGCCATGTAGGAGAATGCTGTCTGGAGATGGAAAGTTACTGCCCCCCCCTTTCTGCTTACTGGTAACAGTCAAAAGGCAGGAAGATTGTTATCTCTGCATCAGATGAGGACTATAAAACATCTTCTCCCTTCATCTCCCCACCATATAATCCCTAATTTGGACAAATCTTAAGGTTCAGAGAGTCATCTGTGCATTGGCATTTGGTCTCAGTTCCGTCAAGTCAAAATGCCTGAATGAGTATCTGCAGAAGAATGATCCTTTGGTCAACCCCCCACCATATCTCATGTTGTCCATTATCAGGAATGGCCATTTATGCAGCTTTGAAGAAGCCTGGTTATCTTCCCTTTGCTTGTAAGAATACAGATGTTCACTACAAGCTCCCATTTGAATGGAGTGTGATGTTTACCAGACACCCTGCAGTGAACTCCTGCATGATCTGTTTAACCAAGCATAAGACCCAGGAACCGCAGCATCTTGCCACCGTACCACCTGATGAGGATTAAATCATTTTGGACATAGCTAGGCAAGAGAACATTCTTCTCTACCAGATTGGGGATAACAACCCTCTGATTTCTGTCTCTGTCTCTCACTTGTTCAGTTGATAGCCTTCCCAGTGTATCAGGCAAATTGAAAAAAGCTTTTAGGCCTCTCTGAGTCTGGTTTGAAAGCACATGTGGTCAAGACTCTTGCCCACAGCCTTCACAGTGAACTGTCGTATGACTTAATGTAGCTTTGGCTATACTGATGCCATGGTGGGGGGAGTAGGATCAAGTGTGTGCTTATACAGGGTACTGGGACTGTAGCCTTGCTACATTTTGGAGGAACTTGGACAGGCCATCCTGGCTGCTTCTACTAAGGGAGATCCTCCTCAGCCAGCCCTGTCAGGACCTGGTTGAAGACCCCCACAAGATAAAGCAGGCCTTCACTACTCCATAAATCCTGAAGACCCTTTGCTCCCACCCTTGTTTTCTTTCTTTTTCTTCTTCTGATAGACGCTGCTGCTATAGAATCCCAGGAGGACCCTTAAGTATCAGACTGTTCTGCTCTCCGTGGGTAGTGCCCACCAAATTGCCTAAGAGAGTAACACCTCAAGTTTAGTAACAGCAGTCCTCCATGTTATCTAGGGCTGCCAGTAGGCAGATGGGGGAGAGGATAGATCTTTGAAGTTACCTCAGGTTATCGGACCATCAGGAAAGCGCAATAGATTCTTGATATGATCAAGGATGACCAGGCCATAGTGGTGTTAGGTCTTTCACACTGAAAAGGCTTCACTTGTAATACAAGCCATATTCATAGAGGTGTGTGGATAGGCCTAAATATATTCCTCAAAAAGGGGCTGTAAAGACAACTTTTCTTTTGGATTGAGGTTATGAGTTCTAGCATCTTAACTCCAGAATGGGTTGGAGGGCTTCCTTCCATCCTGGAACTCAGCAGTTTCAACCAGAGTTCCTGTGTGGTATTGCTGAACATTAGGGACACCTGTGGCTGCAGGTACTGTGATGTTGTCATTTGACATAATGGACATCTTTTGGAATGTCACTCTTTGGGGTCTGCACAGGAGATTGATTTATTTTGCTTTGGGTGGGCTGCAGTTTCTTTACTGAGTGATGCTGTTTGTTCTTTCCTCTACTTTAGTATTTATCAAGAGGTTGTCCATTATGGTGAAAGCCTTACAACAGAAAGCACTCCATGTGCTTCCCAGAGTAACTGTGTTTGCGTTCTTCAGCCCCAGCATATGCTACGCAACTAAGTGTGTGTGTGTGTGTGTGTGTGTGTGTGTGTGTGTGTGTGTGTGTGTGTGTGTGTGTGTGTGTGTGTCCTAAAGTGATGATGACTTCCTGGTGACCTCATAAAGACAATGTCTAGCATTCTACCTAGACTGAAAGCTATAACTGTTACAATTTCTGAATGTTGTTGTAAACCTGAAAAAGTCCTGTCTGAACCACTCTTGTAAGACTTGCTTTCATCAACATGATATGTCACATTATCTAGTGTTTCTCATTCCTCCCCATGGAACGGGTCCAGGAGGTCAGATCTTTGGGATCCTTTTTGAGGGTGTAGTGGAGGGTACTAACCCAGACCCTCCTGTGCCATTTGGGTGTAATGGGAGGGAGGTACAAGCCTTACACTGGATTTTGCATACCTGAATGGAAGTCTTGCAGCAGACTGTTGAGGAGTCAGTGAGTGCACTGTCTAGGTCATCTTTTTGCATCAGACCGTTGTCTCTGAACACTGGAATGATAGACAATCCAGATAAATCCTCACCAGTCTCAAGGGCGGTCTTCCCCATCTGCAGCCAAACCTGCCACTGGTCCTGAGAATAAATGCTTCATTGTTGAGACAGCCTGTCTGCGTTTATCCATTACTCCAAGGAAGTCATCCCCTGGGTACGGACAGCTGTGTAGTAATATGACTGTAAAAGATCATCCAAACAAAACCATAAAATCCTAAGATTTCGCATATTTTTAAATTCACCCAAAGTGAGCTTCAGCAGTCTAAGAAAAGCTTCTCTGCTCTGACACACTAATATTGGGAATCCCTCATAGCTGACATAAAATCCGTAACATCCTTTTAGGAATTCAGAAAGAAACTCAATAAATTCCTCTTCACCAAAGTAACTTGTGAATGCTTCCGTAACCAAGGTATCATTTGAAATCCTCATCATACCCACTATTCCTAGAGTCCATAGTCTCCCCATACCAGCATATCTCGGTGGTTAATACCCCCAGGTAGTACAACAAAAATGTTTCTTCTGCTTTGAGCTATACCTCCTTAGTCACCTTGACTCATTTCTATCTTCCATCTTACTTTAGAGCACTCAGTCTTTCTTCAGCCTTCCCCTGTTCTATTCAGCCCTCTCCCTTCTTCTCCCCATACTTCTGCATTTTGCTTCTAGTCTCTTCTACAACCTTCTTCTCTCATTTTCCGTTGTACTCTTTTGAACACTGTAGGTGTTGTAAATATCTAGTGATTAACCACCATTTTATAATAATACTCCATAAACTTTCAAATGTATCCAGTGTTTGCAGACAACCTACATATGTTATTTTATATTATGTGACCCTGTTGCTGCCTGCCTTTACGGTAATCCAGGCTTCTCCTGGAAATGGTCCATATGAATCAGCATTCTATCCCTGTTAATTAACTAGGTTACTAAGTAATTAATTAATAAATAAATAAGCAAACAGACTTTATCGTTTTAGCTTTTAAGATAAGCTTACATAGCTGAAATATGTTCACTTTTTATCCTGAAGTGATTTATGGTATGTTGATTGTGACTAACAGAGACACGTTTGGATGTGTGAATGGTATTGCATTTTCTTAGTAAATACATCTGAGATATGTTTGTAATGTTTTGGGACAGTGAAGGGGTAAATTCTTTACATGGACAGATCAGCTTATTTATACTTTTTCAGAAAGTCCTGGGTATCTCTTGAATTTTGTTGCTTCTTACTGAAGTTTCCTGTTTTGTTCTTCAACTGATGTTTACATACATTTCTACAGCTGATGTTTACATACATTTGTAGGTTGTCTGTAGTCTGTGAGAATTGTTGAGATTTATAGATATTTTTTAACTTCTCAGTATACATGCTTTGGAAGCATAAGTTACTCTGAAGTGTTTTACAGGTATAAATGTATCAAGTGTAGAACAGATTGTAATCACAAAGTAAGTTAAACCATTATCAAGTGTTCGAATAAGGTCTAAGATACGTCATATGTTGCCTAGGTTGGGCTGATTTATGTAGTTGGTTCAGGTGTTTCATGCTTCTGATGCTGAGGTACCAATGTTTGCGTTTGGTTTTACCTTGTGTACAGACAGTAAAAAGTAGCATTATGTTCAGTAATTGCACCCATTGGTAGACCAATTAAGCTGATTCTCTCTATTTGTAATGATAATATCCAGTGTATTATACCCTTCCTATCTATTTTCTTGTCTAGTCAGGTAGCTGAGGATAATGACTGGTTAAAACCATGTAAGTGGTTATTAAAGAGCTTGGCCAAGATGAGACTGTAATCTCCAGAACAAATTATTTTTGAATTTATATGACTAACCCTCCCATGACAGCGTCTGAGAGGATTCTAATAAGTTACTTTGGTAATTCTGTCCAATTTACAAGATTTGTGTTTTCTGCCTTAGGGAATGTTAATTATTATAATACCCCAGCCTTCACTGAAGGGCACCAATTCAGTTCTATGCGTTTTTGTCTGTCAAAGTCAGATAGATTTATCTCTTTGCTACTAATTTGAATGTTTAGCCAAATTTTCTTGATAACAACTATAGATCAGTGTGCGTGTGTATATACCTTTAAGAACCTTTCCAAGGGCTTGCACAAGTGTATAAATACTGAACGTGCGCAATCCAGTGCACTTGTATTTGACAGTAACGTTGCTGAGAACTGGAGAATGTTTGAGCAAGAGTATGACATTTTCATACAGGAAGATTTTCTGATAAAGATGACCGCACAAAGGCATTTATTCTACTTAATTTTGCTGGGTCTGAAGCTATTGAAAGGGGACGTTCATTTGTGTATACACCTGCTATCCATCCAGGAGAGGGGGAAAACGTCATATTGTTGTACAGGCTGAGTCAAGGAAGGACCCATAGTGCTTAAAATGTAAATTTAAAGAAATGTGCAACCCCCAGACAAATGTTACTATGGAAAGGCACTTATTTTATACAAGGGGTCAAAAGCATGATGAAACTTTTGCGGCATATATACCTGATTTGAGAAACAAGGCTAAAACGTGCAGATTTAGTGAATTAAAGGATGAGTTGATAAAGGACAGACTTGTGTGTGATATTAAAGATGATGCTGTGGGAAATATTTTGCCTTGTGACAGTGATTTAACTTGGAAAAAGGCCATTGAGATTTGTCAGATATATGAGCTCACAGAAAAGCAAACAAATATGCTTACAAATGAGAACAGCTCTTGAAGGCATAGTAATAAAGCTCACGTTGATGGTATGCAGCACGTTATTAAGAGAAACAGGTCCGAGTACATGGCGGCAACTGTAACCATTGCAGTACTCACTGGTAACCCCCAGAGCTTTCCAGCAAATTCCAGAGTTAGCACAGTCTCACTGAAGCATAAGAGTAAGTCAGCAAACTCAAAGCATGGGCCCCAACCTAGTTTCATTTCCAATTGTCGTAATTGTGGTGGCAGTCATGAATCTAAAAGGGAGAAATGTTTAGCTTTTGGTCACCAATACTACAAATGCAATAAATTGAATCATTTGAAAAGGTTTTGTAAATCAAAAGGCCTACATTCTTTTATTAAAAGGGAACATTTTAAGAAACTAGTTGATCAATTAGAGAGCTGCAACTCTACTCTTATGTGGATGGTGTGTCAGTGCTTCATGAAACAGTCAATACAGTAGATTTAAGGGCAAAGAATGAAGTATTTTGTACTGTTTGGATAAATGGCAAACCCATAGAGCTCAAAGTTGTCACAGGTTCCAAGTGCAGTGTTATGTCAGAAGAAACATTTGCTAGAGTGTGTTATGGTGAAAGACTTAATTTGGCAAGGTGTGCAAAGCTTGTTGCTTATGGAGGTGAAGAAATTCAAACTGAGGGCTCAGTAGTGCTTTCATGTTACTCTGCTGGAAGAAGCTGCGACTTGTTATTTCATGTGGTCAAGAGGCATGTCCAGTCATTATTAGGCTCAGGGACAGTTTGAAAATTGACTGCTTTCATTTAACAAGTCCATCATGTTAGCTTAAAAGACCACTAGTCTAATTTCAACCAGTACATTTTTCCATCTATGCTGATCATTGGGCAAAGTTCCAGTTGTATACTCTATGAAGTTAGACCCAGAGGTCAGTTCAGTTAGCAGGCCAGCACGTATAGTTCCAATAGTCATGCAGGACAGAGTCAGAGCTGAGCTAGATAAAATGGTGCAACAAGGTGTAATTTGTCCGATTGCAACTCCAACTGTATATCCCATGGCAGTAGCTCGTAAGAAAAGCTCAGATGACATCAGAATATGTATTTATCCACAAGATCTGAACAAAGCATTAAAAACACCCCATCATCCAATGCACACAGTTGAAGAAGTTGCAGCCTTGATGCCAAATGCCACTGTTTTTTTTCTGTCTTAGATGCAAAGAGTTCATTTTGGCAAATTCAGCTTGACAAGAAATCATCATTGCTCACTACAGTCAGTATTCCTTTTGGAAGGTACAGATTTTTGAGAATGTTATTTGGGATAAATTATGCAAGTGAAGTTTTTCAATGTGCAATGGAGCAACTTTTTTCTGGGCATCCTTGTGCTGTTATAATAAGTTGGTAGGAGGTCAAGGTGAAGCTGAGCATGACAGAAACCTCAGAAAAGTTTAAGAAAGGGCACGTCAAGTCAATCTTAAGCTTAATCCACAGAAATGCAAATTCAGGTTACAAGAAGTTACTTATGTTGGTTATTTATTTATTAGTTTGGGTCTACGACCAGACCTTTTAAAGCAAACAGCCATTCTCGAGATGCCAGCTTCAGACAATGTTCAAGCCCTGCAACATTTTCTTGCCATGGTTAACTACCTAGGCAAGTTCATACAAGACTTGAGCCAACTTTTACCACCGCTCAGAGAGCTGACACGTAAAGATGTATCCTGGTCTTGGTTAGAGCAAAACCAAAGACCATTTGATGTCATGAAACAGAGACTTGCTAGTCTATTAACTCTCAGATATCCTGATATTTACAAACCAGTTACTCTTTCATGTGATGCTTCAAAATTTGGTCTTGGTGAAGTCATTCTATAAGAGGATCAACCTGTTGCCTATGCATCGAGAACTCTTACCCAAACTGAGATACAGTATGCCCAGATTGAGAAAGAGCTTTTGGCAATTGTGTTTGCATGTTCGAAGTTCCATGATTGTGTTTATGGTAGACCTATCCAGATCAAAACAGACCACCAACCTCTAGTCGCTGTCTTGAGAAAGCCTATGCATTCAGCTGCAGCTTGACTGCAATGCATAATGCTGAGATTGCAAAAGTATGATTTCAGTCTTGTCTACAAGAAAGTTAAACTTCTTTATTTTGCTGATGCATTATCCAGATTGCCCAGAAACACCACAGAACAGCACGAGAATGAGAACCTTGATTTTGAAGTTATGGAAGTCAGAAATTTTTCTTTTACACATCTTGATGAGTTGAGAGATCACACAGCCACAGATCCAATTTTACAGAGTCTTAACTACTTTATCAATCAAGGTTGGCCATCAAAACAGTATAGTTTATCTTAAGAAGTGCAACCTTATTTCCCATACATAGATAAGATTTTGTTTGACAAAGGTGTCATTATGAAAGATCCTAAAGTAATTGTTCCAAAGTCCTTGCAACAAGAGTACATTACTATCTTGCATTGTGGTCACCCAGGAACTGACTCTACCAAAAGAGGGGACTAGTATTTTGGCCTTCTGTGTCGCAAGACATTGAGAGAGCACTATTGTCTTGTTCCATATGTAATAGTACAAAGCCACATAAACAGAAAGAACCACTTCAGCTAAACCAGATTCCTGAACTACCTTGGTTGAGAAGTAGCCTCTGACATTTTTGAGTGGAATGGTCAACATTATTTGGTGTTAGTAGACTCTTACTTGAATTGGTTCGAGATTGACCTACTTCCTAATCTAGCATCCAGTACTGTCATTACTAAGATGAAGCGTCATTTTACAGTACATGGTAGTCTGCACAAAGTTATTTCTGACAATGGCACACAGTTTACAAGCCAACTGTTCAAAAGATTTGCTGACGCATGGGGCTTTACTCATGTTACAAGTAGTCCTGAGTACTCGCAGTCAAATGGCTTGCGAGAACGTGCAGTTCAAAGTGCAAAACAATTACTAGAGAAGTCAAAATGAGATAATAGTGATGCTTTCCTGATATAAACATCTTGGTTCGCCTGCTCCGAGACACCTCTCGAGACAAATCAGAACCACATTACCAATCAGTTGTCAATTGTTGGTTCCATGTGTCAAGAACAACAGGTCAGTGAAAGCCACCAAACCAGAACATTACCAATCAGTAGTCAATTGTTGGTTCCATGTGTCAAGAACAACAGGTCAGTGAAAGCCAATCTGTTGAAGCATTTAACCCAGAAGTCCTAGTACAATAAAACCAGCAAACCGCTCAGTCCATTACGAGAAGTGGTAAGGATGCAAACTTCCAAAAGTTATGATCGGTTTGGTGACGTGAAGAGTATTTGCCCAGAGACGAGATCATACTTTGTGGAATCACAAAGAGCAGAGTTTAGGTGGAATCGGAAATATTTGAGACCAGGGTCTGAGCCTCTACCACAGCACATAGCCTGTGAGAAAGATTCTTTATCTCAGAGTGAGTTGGCCGGTGTTCCAATTCTAGAGGAAGTTTCAGAGGACATTCCTGTTCCTGTGACTAATCCAGAAGGCTCTAATACGAGTTGTGCACTGAAGACTGTCCCTGTTGCTAAATTTAGTCCAGATTGTTATGTTATGAGATATGATCACATCTCTAAACCCTGTAACAGATATGAAGCAACTTGGGCATGAACATTGTGTTTTGTTTCTGGGCATATCTGACTCTAATATTGTTTTTACAAAGGCAGAGTATGTAGCTCAGTATGTGTGTATATACCTTTAAGAAGCCATCCAAGGGCTTGCACTACTGTATAAATACTGAGCATGCGCAAGCTAGACTGCCATTTTGTAGTAAGCCGTTGAGATTTAAGCATGTATGTATATAAGGTCTGCCTGTTAACTAGTTTGTTTGTATTTTATGATGCTGCTATCCATCCTGATGTGTCTCTAAAGCATCTAAACGAAATACCCTGCCTGCTTGTCGTCTGTGTTAGAGAGAGAGAGAGAGAGAGACGAGTGACAACATCTATGGATCATATTGATTTGCAAAGACTTCCAGGTTCTTTATATATATATATATATATATATATATATATATATATATATATATTTTTTTTTTTTTTTTCTTTCTTACAGATATTGTGCATTAATATGTGTGCATTTAAGACCCTATATGCAGGAGCAATGAGAGGTCTTTTGAGAGGTCAGAGCACTCTCATGGTATATGGCACTAGACAATTATGCTGTCTAAGACTTTACAAGGAAATGGCTGCTTCCACTGCTTGCTTCCCAAATTGTCTCCATTGTAAATATTTGTGTCATGGATTCTAAGACTTTGGTTAACAGCTTTACTGAGCACTTTTGCTTACAGCATTACTTCAGGAGTAAGGTTTCCTTTGGTACTTTCAAGCTTTGAGATGCAACTTTAAGAGCTTCATTCTTGGTTGTACTCCAGCTCCTGGCAGTTTTATTGCTTGAGGTTTTCTCAGGTGTAGATGTGCTGAGGGTGGGTGCATTATATTAGATATATTAGATGCCCACTTACTGTAGCAGTTGCTATGGACAGAACTTTTTTTGTGGGTGATAAGTATCCTAGCTCTGTCTTCTCTGTTCAACTGGTTCCATAATACATCTATTTTCTTGATTTCCAGGAAGTTTACTTCTTCATCGTCTAGGGGAGAAATGGAGTATTCAGTGGACTCTTCTTTAAACTGTGAGGACCGTAACTCCAGTCCTCCGAACAGTGATAATGAATGCAAGAAAAGGGGGATCTACAGCAAGTCTGAAGTTGCAGGACATCAATATCTTCCCCTCACCCAGTGATCTTGGAATTTATATAGCTACTTTCACACACCTACATCTGTAGGGGGGGGGGGGTAGAGAGAGATGTGGTGACAGTGTGGAGAAATCCTTTAATGACGTTACAGTGAGTTATGAAGATTCACTGTAATTTTATCCAAATCACAGTTTATTTTTGTAGATGAGGAACTTGCAATTGCTGGGTTCATGGGATAAGTATGCTATTGTGGCATACACTAGTGATGCATGCTCCAAATTGTGACACTTCAGAGAAAAATAACCGGTCTGAGATTATAGGATATAGACAGCATTATGTATTCTGACATAAGTGGTTGGTAACTTCTTCAAACTAAAGGTACTGTAAGAGGACAGAGGAGCAAACTCAAGTAATGTGTTGAGGTAGCATTGTGTTTTTACATGTAGCTAGTTGCATTATTATTTCAAAGCTGGTGCAAATAGCAATACTGAAATTTTGTTTCACAGCATTATCTTTGCTACAGTTTAGAGCTGGAACAATATAATTTTAAGAGAAAGCAGAATGGTTATATATTTGTGTGTTTTAATCATTTTCTTACCTTGCTGTGAAAGCTCCAGCTATACTTAACATTTCTAAGATTTTCCTTTTTGTTCTTGCCTTTCCAGGATGGCTCTTACTTGGCGGAATTCCTACTGGAAAAGGGCTATCAGGTGAGTGATTAAATGACTGAATGAATGCACACTGATGGAATCATTGGCACATAACTGCCTTCATTTTCTTCTGCTGCTGTTCTTTTTTGTTATACATTCTAGTAAAAACTAGGTAACCGATAAGTTCTCTATAGAAGAACTTGCATCACAGTTAATAGCCATGCAAAGTCATTGTGATGTTTGTCATGCAGTCCCTGCTTTTGAATTCCCTCAGCAGTACTGCATATGCACTTGTAAACACAAAGTCCCCTTGGGCAAATAAATAGCAGCCTGTGCAGTCCAGAAGCTGAAAATAATTAGAGAATGTCTCATTGAAGTCATTTCTGATTTAGAAATTGCACAAAGTAAGGAAAACATATTAACCTTTGGCACGATCCACTGTACAAACTGCATTAGATTTTATCCCTGGCATTCTGGTTGTCTTATGGAAAGTTTAACTTATGAAACCTTCTTTGTGTATTTTTCATGGTAGTATTATTTTATTCTTCCTTTTTAAGTCACATGGTTAAACTTGCAGAACTCTAAAATTCCATACTCTTACGGGAATAGTACAGAGGATTCTATTGATGGATAAAGCAAACATAAACATTAAAATGATAAGCTATGTTGGATTTGCCTTAGTTCCTTTACGTTGATTGTCATTAATTTTACTTTGGTCTTGCACTTTATTTTTATGTAAGAAATCAAGGTTAAATCATTTTAAATGTCGAAAAAGGTCACATAGTAGAGTCTTGTTCTATGTAGAGCTGGCAAGAGTTGTCCTCTGATAGGCAGGAAAGCAGCAAGATTTTCCATTTGAAGCCACTAATTAGTGAGACTGAGTATGTATACTGTCGTAGCAAAATTGAGACAGATTCTTTGTTCATCTTTAGCGTAGCCAGCTTAATGCTGCAGAGACTAACTGTGATGCAGCCGTGCAGAAGTGTTTTATTTAATACTGCCCCTGAAGAGTGCTAGTGGAAACACTCTGCAGCTTGCAGTGTGAGACATTACATTGCGTAGAGCAGAAAACAGTCTCTTATTGTTTCGACACAGATATGACTTGTGCTATGACCTCTCTCTCTGGGGGTACATTTCTTCATTCCAACATTGTGCAGATCTTCCTCTGTGATTTGTTGTTGCAGCTACATTATGTACATTTCAGTAATCCACTTCATCTACTGTCCTCTGTTACGCAAAATTATTTTGCATAATTCTCATATAAACTTGTCTTTTTTTATTGTATACTTATTTTTTTGTGTACAGTTGCACCTGGGCTGAACCTAAAAATAGTCCATTTGGGTCAGAGTTGCACCTCAGTTAAAAAATATATACAAGTAAAAAAGGAGTGCGTGTATTAAATTGTAGCATAACCTTTGAATCAGATACATGCAGATAATATGTTGGTTTCAAAGGCATTTTTGCTTTTACAGAAGGACATGTTTGAAGACTTAATCACAGTTGGAAGTTATATCAGGAATACTAACCTCAGTCATGTTTTCACATAAAGTTAGACTGGTGATGGGACTGACTACGTTGATACAAAAGCATAAGATCATTGTATTTTGTCAGTAGAAAATTATGGTGTTTGGAATCTGATGTACTGCGATGAGTCTGAGGATGAAGCAAATGTTGGGACTGAAGAAAGGTGTTGCAACAAAATAAGTGTATTTGATGGTTTACTAGCCTTGTTGGTTATGGCTTTCTCTTGTGTCCTAAATGCATCCCACTTAGTTTTTTAATGGAAGCTTGGAATATTTGCAGTGTGCAGTTAACTGTCTCTAGTCTTTGTGTTACAGCAGTGTTTTCTTTTGTATGCAGTCTTTAGATATTGATTCCAGTATGAATGCTACCAGACAGTTAGATACCCCCAAAAGGAAAGAGAACAAATAAGAACATGGAAATGAGGGGACCGGTAGTAAGTCTTATGCTAAAGCATGCAAAGGCATATCTGCTTTCTTTTCTACTACCTCTTAGTTAGGCGAATGTTTCTATAAGATAATGGTCACCATATTCGACTGTTGTTGATGAGAGAATGGGTTAGCATTTACTTAAAATTGTTCTTTCAGTGGTGTTGAATAAAAGCTAGTCATGTTTTCTGTGTATAGCAACAGTAGCTTATGAGGTCTCTATACTGTGCCCACCAAACAATCCTCTCCCTGTCCTTGGTCACTAATCCATGTAAATTGTATCCAAGGCAAGAACACCACCTCTGTGGTGCATTTCTGTAATTCTTTATTTGCACATATACAGTGTGAAGGTGGTCTCCACAAATAAATAAATATATACATACATACACGCATGTATAAGTAACTTACAAGAAGGCTATTTCCATTTAGGGAGTCGTCTACTGGTCACCTTTAAGTCCGCCATTTATTAGATACCACAGTCATGGGTGTTCGGTGACCTCAAAGCAAGGTGTGTCCATAGAGGACAACTGAATATGTGGAGCTAACTTAAATGGGGTGGATGTATGTCTTGTTGGGTAAGTTTTCAGCATAAAGTATATGGTCATATAAATAACTAATCATATACAAATTCACATATAAGCAGTTATCTTGCTTTCAGCTGTTACAGGCAAAGGCATCATATTTCTTTCTCCCACTTATTACCGTTGCACTAATGACAACATGCATGACTGACTGAACAAATGCAAGAAGCATTGCCTGGAGTATTTCACTTCATCTTTTTCCAAAATTAATACAAAGACAGCAGTGCCCCACCCCCTACAATCCAGTAACCACAGTGACACTAGAGACAGAAGATATGTTTGAGTGGCCAAATGCAAAAGATATGCCCAAGTGCAATATACTTAATTTAGTTTACAAGCACTCACAGTGGCAGAAACATCTATGGTAACCACAGCTGCACTGCCAATAGCATTATATTTCAGCTTGTATCCAACAATATCACTTAAAGGCTGCACACAGTGGGCGAAATTGTTCCATCCTACAATAAACCACAGCAGCACTTAGTACAGGAGACATATCTGACTTACCAAATATACCCCCCATGGTAATGCATTTTCTTTTTATTGTATCCCCTTTCAGGGGTGTCCTGGGAGTACTTTGTGGTTACATGACTTAGTGTTGCACAGTAGGCAAATGGAGGTGGAAGGAAACAAACCCCATACCCTTAGCTACATGTATCTGCTCATTAGCAGCTCAGAGCCTTAATCCTCTGCACTAACAGCTTAGCTTCAACAGTAATACCTACAGTGCTGCAACAGTAAGCTCTCATCTCGTAACAAACAGACTTGCATTGAAGAAAGAGGACGTCTTGACTGACCAAACTGAAAAAATACTTCTCATAATAATGTGTTTCACACTATTTCCAGTTGTGATGCAGAAAGGTAGCAATCCCCATCCACAAACCAGAAACACAGAGGAGATTGCAGGCCTGTCTGACAGAGCATATGCCAGAAGTTGTTTTGCAATTTATTTCAGATTTTCGAAACTCTCCCTACAACTCACCTTGTAAGTGAGTGGTTCACATATTTGTTTTGATTTTATTCTTATCCTGAATGTTTCAGTGAGCCTTGCTTTCAATTTGTATAACCTTCTAAATTCTACCATGTATAACATTGTGTGCAGAGGTACCCCATGCTATCTGAAAAATTATTAATGTCTAATTTTTGCGCTTGTGAGGTTTGGTTTTGTAATTTTCTTATTGTAAGATATGTACACAGAATGTGCATTGGCAATGCTGGATGCTCAATTTAGAGCTTCAGAATCCTTGAGTTCACTTATGTGCTTTTTTTCTGACACGTACACTCATATCTTTTACATATCTCTTGTACTTATTCTTCTGGAACTCATAAACCACCTGGTTCTGTTTTATAACAAATTTATTGTTCTTGTTTTCCTTGTCTAAGAAGAAGAGATTACTCACCTTTCAGCAATCGCCTTATTAAACCAAAGACCTGATCTTTGTATCTTAATATGCGTCACCGTGTTAACTCTGGTAATGACACCATTTACCCTGTTCTACCACGTGCTGTAGTACAGTATATAACAAAGTATGTTTTAATTTTAACTTGATTCACTTATCCCATCAAGTAGTGAGGTACAGTCATGCCATCAAGTAGTGAGGTACAGTCATGCCATCACAAATCCATCAGTTTAAGCAGCTTATGACTGTTGAGCATGCATTTAATGCTAAATGACAACATAATTGCATTATTGCAGGCAGATATACTAGACTGCCTGGAGAGTCGAGCATTAGGATGAGAAGTGCAGTAGTTGGACATAGCTGATCTTGTTTTTCTTTCTCCATGTTTGTGTATGTACTCTATACATGTAACTCTTTTTTCAATAGTGAATATGATCACTGGAGACCAAGGGAATAAAACCCAGGACTACAGGAAAGATGTTATTACTGGAAAATGGTTTTCTCTTAAAGTTATGATTGGGAAATGCAGTACTCAGAAAATGCTTAAGATGACAAGTACTTTGGTCAGACAGTTGAGGAGTAGGAATGTTGATTTTGGAGACAGCTTGAGATGTGATCATAACACAAAGGCATATATTGTGTTGGAGAGTACAGTAAGCAGAGCTTGACTTAGGGAATCTTGGAATGATAGAGCTGTATTCAGGCACAGTATGGAAGTGAGTATATCAAGCTGGCACAGTGTAGTATGCTGAATGAGTAGCTGGATATAGCTTGGAATGGCTAGTGTAATACTCCACCACAGTTATTTGGATGTTGGAGCCCTGAGTCATTTTACAGACTGCCTCTGTCCATAATGGACATGGGCAGCACTCCGGGAGCGAATTTACAGTTATTCTTCCACTTATCCAAATTCTTTTTGAAGAGAATGATAAATAGGCTTTGTTTTACGAAGATGGCAAGTTTATTCCATAAATGAGGTAGCCTTTAGGATACAAATCTGTCTCTCCAGCAAATTCGATTAGAGTCACTAATAACATTCAGGTCTGTAAATGCTTAACGCTTGCATAATTTTTCTTGCAAATATGTAGCATTTCCATCAGGGTTGGATCAGAGGATGCTTTGTAGATCACACATAAATCCCCTCTGAATAAATGATGAGACTGAGTAAAGGGATAGGGCCTTAGTCGGTCTGCATAAGATCTTATACTTTGCATTTTTTTTTAGTGAGAAACCTCTGGGGCTGCTCCAGTTGGTGTAAGAGCCTGATTAGGTGCATGTAGATGGGATCATTGTACTACATTACTGGAATTTAAAAAAACAGTTATGCAGATGGTGGTTTATCAGGAGGGATTTCCGTTTTGGGTAGAGGATTTTAATGCTGTGGCTTCAAAAGCTGTGAAATGAGGATTCTGATAAGAAGTTATTTCAGAAGTGTGGCAGACATGATGGGATTGTAGAGTATTTTATGTAGGAGGGAGTTTGGAAGTTGTAATAATACATTTTATTCAAAAGCATAAAACAGATAATCCAGGGAGCATCAGATTACTATATCTGGAGAGGAGGGGTACTTGGTAAATGGGGTGCAAGCATTTCTGTAGCTGTATTAGATCATGCCCCATTTTCTATGACATTGACTTTGCATAAAAGAGTAAAGCATTAATATAGGCAATTTATTGACTCTTTGCAATTTGTTGTATTTCCAGAAATGGTGAGTGAAGATAATACCCGACAAGAGAAGTAACACAGCAGGCTGGTGGCTGAGAGGATTAATAACATGGGATAAATGCAGAGAATTGTGAAAAGAAAGTTTGATAGTGTGTGCAATAAGGAAAGCAGTTTGGTGCATTTTCTCTGGAAGAATTGGTTAATTATGATGCAAGCCTAGCACACTAAGAAATCTTTGGCCTGAAAGAAGAGATATAAGGGAGAGATGGCAGTAGATAATCTGTTGGAGACAGAGAGAGAGGAAATGGACTTCAAGAGGAGGGCTGTGCAGAAGTTCTTAATGGGAAATTTGCCCAGAGTACAGAGAGTATTGTCCTTGATGGTTAGGTGGACAAAAGTAGAGATGTGGACATCTCGGGTATAAAATATAGTCAAACGTCAGATAGAATAGGACTTAAGGTACTAGCAGTTTTTTAGAAGAATTTCAGCCAGCTTTCTGAGGAAGACAGGTAGTGGAGAGGAAAAGGTGTTATTGGAGGAGATTCTTAGGGAAACAGACTGATGTTCTTCATGTTTCACTGTTGCAGTCATCACATTTAGGTTATCTGCTTGCAGGTAACCCTCAGTCGGCCTGATTATCAAAGTCTTGAGTCCTGCTTTGGTTGCTGTCTCATCTTCCATGACGTCAGGTAGTCAGAGGTATAAAGCATGTAGCCGACGCCATTACATCAGTCTTTCTTGCTGTGCGGTGCCCAAAGCAGAAGCAGTTCGCAAGTGCCGAACGGCCGACTCCTGAAATATTCGTTTTCAAGTTTCAGATCCAAAGTCTTCAACTAAGCTGAGTACCCCATTGGGGATCCTTTTTCTTGCTCTAAACTGATGTCAATAAAAGTTAACAATTGTATTTCTTGTGGAAAGCAAATACCTCATAAAGATTTTAATTTGTACTGCATTCCTTGCCTATGCCCAGACCACGATGTACCTCGCTGTCGGTTTTGTGCCTTATTCAACTTCCGTACTATTCATCGTTGGTTCATTTTCGCATCTAAATATTCTGGTACTTGGTTCAATTATCCAGAAATGGCTTCGGTAAGCCACCCGACTACCGACTTTCTGAAAAAATGCAAAGATAAAGACCGAGACAGACCGCATAGGTCCAAAGCTGCAGACGACGCTTCTCCTAAGCTAGTCGCCAGTTCGCCGGTACTCAGTGAGGCGCTTTCGCCACCCCTGATACCCGCTACTTCAGATTCGCAGGCCTCTACTGAGACCCATTCAGAGTCCGGTATGCCGTGAGATGCTTCTTCAACTGTGGAACCTGCGGATGTCTCTACCTTAGATGGGTCTGGAGCCGCTGTGCAGGCCCCGGCTTCTGAGGGTGTATTCAGGCCTACTGACTTGCATATTAAACCGGCACCATCTTCTTCTTCAAGGGCTAAAACTCGATCATTGCATAGAAAACTGATGCCCAGACCCCATGGTCAGGCCCCAATGCCTAAAAAACAAGTGATAAGAATAGCTGAAGACCTTGTTACTCTAATCAGGGGAAGCCACCCTTCTCCCTCTTAGAGACCTAGGACTGATTTTCCTTCTGATTCTTCTGAGCAGGAGTCTGAAATTTCTGTTTTCTCTGATGACCAGGAGTTGCCCTTATCTACCTATGAGGATTCTGATGCAGAGGACTCCATTCCCTCTGCTTCCCCTCCAGAGGATCTCTCTTTTGGTGAAACCTTGCATACTCTTAGAGAGCATTTACACTGGGAAAGCCAGGATTACTCTGACTCCAAAAAGAGGCTTAGGGAATTCATACTCCTACCTCAACACAGGCCTTTAGCCATCCCTCCTGTACTAGACATTGTAGATGATACCTTCTTGGAATCTAGCCTGGCTCCTGACTCTTTATCACCTGCTCCTAGAAAACCTGACAGGTGTTATAGGGTACCTGACCTTCACAAGTTCATTTTTAAAAATCCTACTGCGGATCCTGAGACCATTTCGCTGGGACCCAAGGGTATTAAGGCTACTACTGCCAAAAACCCTACCCCTCTGATAGAGATTCCAGGGCCCTGGATAAATGAGGTAAGAAGGTATACACTTCTGCAACTTTGGCCATTAGGGCCTTAAACTGCCAGTTTTATATGTTAAAGTATCAGCAACATATTATTGGATTGCTTAAACAGAAAGTGATTTTGATTCCCGACTGTGCTGGAAATAAATAATTACAGGATTTAATGCATGCTGCTGAACAAGTTGGAAAACATACTTTGCAGTGTGGTTTTGATTCATTAGAGGCATCTTGCAGAGCTGCTGTCACTGGATCTGTACTTAGAAAGCATGCCTGGCTTATGGAGCAATCTTTGCCAGATCAGGTTAAAGCTAAATTACTAGATGCTCCCTTAAACCAAGACCACCTGTTTGGCAACAAAGC
Organism: Protopterus annectens; assembly: GCF_019279795.1. Classification (NCBI taxonomy): domain Eukaryota; kingdom Metazoa; phylum Chordata; order Ceratodontiformes; family Protopteridae; genus Protopterus; species Protopterus annectens. The sequence continues at coordinate 825,345,762 of NC_056731.1, read as the reverse complement.
AGAAGTACTTAAGATGGAGGAAAAAGCTAAATCTATGCAAACTGTTAAAGATTTCCTGCAAGTACAGCCTCCCAGATATAGTAGGCATTGGCCTTCTAAGAATTGGTCTTTTCCTGTCTCTTCCAGGCCTTCTCAGTCCAAACTCAGAACCAGCAGAACACACAGGCTTCAGTCCCAAGGTACTCACAGGCCTAAGCAGTGGGGGGCCGCCACTTCCAAAACTGGGAGTAGTAAGACACCCCCTTGTGACTTAACTTTAAACCTTCCAAGCCCTGCTCAACTGACTGTTCCTTTACGGGGAAAGATTGCCCTGCATGCAAAAAATTGGGAACTCATTACCCAAGACAAATGGGTTTTAATTAGTTTCCCAAGGATACAGATTTCACTTCCACTCCTTACAAAGCCCAAAAGGTTGGCCGGACCTACCCTCAAATCAGTGGGCAGAGGCTCAAAGACAAGTTCTCTCTCTTTTAGGCATCAGGGCTATTCAACCTGTCCCAGAAGAAGATTGGGGGAAAGGTTTCTACTCAAGACTTTTCCTGGTACCCAGAAAAGACAATTCCTGGCATCCTATTCTGGACCTGTCTATCCTAAATATCTTTTTGGAAATCCCAAAATTCAAAATGCTAACTCTTCATCAGCTGCTTCCCATGCTAGGCAAAAATGCCTGGTTGGCAACACTGGATTTAAAGGAAGCCTACCTGCACATCCCAATAAGGGAATCTTGCAGAAGATACCTATGCTTCCGAGTTGGTTTCATGTTCTCTGCACTGCCCTTTGGCTTATCTACTGCGCCCAGTGTATTCACAAAGTGCCTAGCTCCAGTCATTGCATTTTGCAGACTAAGAAATATTCAGATATACCCATACCTGGACGATTGTCTAATTCAGGCAGAAAGCCAGGACATACTAATAAATCATCTGGCATTTGTAAAGAAATTACTAACTTCTCTGGGGTACACCATAAACAAAAAGGAATTGCATCTAGTACCCTGCCAACAAATTGTATTCCTGGGAGCAAGCTTGAATATACAAATTTCCAGATGGCCTACCTCACGCCAGAGAAAAAGTTCATTTGACAGCCTACTTCAAACTACTGGCCACAAAGACCCAGCTATCTGCAAGCCCCGGGGTTCATGGCCTCTTGCATACTACTGATTCCATATGCAAGGCTGCATATGAGGAAATTACAATGGTTTCTAAAAAGCCTATGGTGTCAACATTCTCAAGACCTAGAATCAATGATTCCTATCATACCTTGTCTAAAGATAGAGTTCCTTTGGTGGGCAGAGGCCTGCCACCAAAACAAGGGACTGCCATTCACTCTATCCCCTGCCGCCCAAACCCTAACAACAGACACATCAGACTATGCATGGGGGGCTCACTTGGCAGGGCAGTGCATTCAGGGCAAATGGAACCCAAATCAAATGCACCTACATATCAATCAAAAAGAATTGTTAGCTGTACAGAATGCTCTGACAGCCTTCAAGGAACACATTCTTCCAGGACAATTATTGATAAAGATGGGCAAAACCACTGTTATGCGTAACATAAACAAGCAGGGAGGAACCCACTCATACCCTCTCTGCAGATTAGCCATGGCTCTGTGGAACACAGCCTTAAGCTACCAAGTGCATCTACAAGCTCAGTTCCTGCCAGGCAAGCTAAATACACTGGCACACGACCTAAGCAGAAATCTCATGGACCCACACGAGTGGAGAGTGGAACCAAAGATATTTAACATGTTTAGATACAAATGAGGGAACCCAGAGATAGATCTGTTTGCCTCCCCTCAGAACTACCAGTTGGACAAATTCTGCACAAGGACTCCCCACAAACAAGCTTGGAAAGTGGATGCCCTGTCTTTCACTTGGAAAACCTATCAGTTTATGCCTTTCTCTCTCTGCCTCTCCTCTCCAAAGTGCTACTAAAGATCAAACAGGACAAACCAAGGATAATACTGATTGCACCAGACTGGCCACGCCAACACTGGTACCCACTCTTGCGCAGTGTGACACTGCTGGAACCATGGCACCTGCCGCAGACCCCTGCCCTGCTGTCCCAGCAGGAGGGCCAGATTCTGCACACACAGCTTCAAACTCTGACCCTTGCAGCCTAGCTAATTGCCTGATCTCTCCAATGTTCTTCGTGTTTCACTGTTGCAGTCATTACATTTGGGTAATCTGCTGGCAGGTTTGCCCCCAGTCAGCCTGAATAACAAAGTCTTGGGTCCTGCGTCGATTGCTGTCTCTTCTTCCATGACATCAGGTCGTGAGGGGTAAAAAACATGCAGCCAATGCCATTTTATTCAGTCTTTCTTGCCGCATGGGGCCCGAAGCAGAAGCAGTTCGCAAGTGCCGGTCGGCTGACTTCTGAAATTTTCGCATTCGAGTTTCAGAACCGAAGTCTTCAACTAAAGCTAAGTACCCCGTTGGGGAAACTTTTTCTTGCTCCTTACCGATGTCAGTAAAAGTTAATAATTGCATTACTTGTGGGAAGCAAATACCTCATAAGGATTTTCATTTGTACTGTATTCCTTGCCTAGGCCCAGATCATAACGTCCCTTGCTGTCGGTTTTGTGCTAGATTTAACCAACACACACTGTTAAGCATCGGTATATTTTTGCTTCAAAATATTTTGGATCCAGATTTAATTATCCTGAAATGTCATAGGTTAGCAATCTGAATACCGGAGTTCACAAAAAACGCAAAGAAAAAGACAGCGACAGCCCGTCAAGTTCCAAAACTGATGACAAAGCTTCTCCTAAGGCAGTCGCCGGTTCATCGGTACTCAGTGAGGCGGTTTCGCAGCCCCTGATACCCGCTACTTTTGAGTCGCAGGCCTCTACCAAGACCCACGTGGAGTCCGGTATGCCGCGAGATTCTCGGAGTATTGAACCCGTGGATGTCTCTCCCTTGGATGGGTCCAGAGCCGCTGAGTAGGCACCAGCTTCTGAGGGTGTTTTCAGGCCTCAACATTTTTATATAAAACCGACGTCAGCTTCAAAAACAAGATCAAAAACATCTTCTAAGTCTAAAAAAATGATGCATGAGCCATGTGCTCAGGCCGCTATATCTAAAAAACAGATGATCAAAATGGCTAGGGATTTAATTACCTTGATCAGGGGTTCCCAACTCTCCCTGCTAAGTGGCCTAGGCAAGACACTGATTATGAATTTTCAGATCAGGTTTCCATTTCTTCTGATTCCTCTTTTGATCAGGAATTTTCTGTACCACCCTATGAGGATTCAGATGCAGAAGAATCCATCCCATCTGCATCTCCTACTGAGGGTTATTCTTTTGGAGAAACCTTGCATACTTTAAGGGAACATTTTCATTGGGAGAGTCAGGATTTCTCAGAGTCAAAAAAGAGGCTTAGGGATTTCCTTCTTCCTCCTCAGCATAGGCCTTTGGCTATACCTCCTGTTTTGGACATTGTTGATGATGTGTTTTTGGAATCAAGCATGGCTCCTGATTCCCTCTGGCTCCTAGTAAGCCAGACAGATATTACAGTGTTCCTGACTCCCACAAATTTCTATTCAAAAATCCTGCTGCTGATCCTGAAACCATCTCACAGGGTCCCAAAGGTGTAAAGGCCTCTACAGCCAAAAATCCTACTCCCTCAGATAGAGATTCCAGGGCGCTGGATAGATGGGGAAAGAAGGTTTATACGTCTGCAACCTTGGCAATTAGGGCCTTAACCTAACAGTTTCATATGCTTAAATATCAACAGCATGTTATGGGCTTATTGAAATAGAAAACTATGTTGATTTCTGATTGGGTGGAAAATAAAGAATTACAGGAATTGTTGCATGCACCAGAACAAGTTGGAAAGCATATTTTGCAATGTGGTTTTGATTCCTTGGAGGCCTCCTGCAGGGCCGCAGTTACTGGATCTGTGATTAGAAGGCATGCCTGGCTCAAGGAGCAAAATCTGCCTGATCATTGTTAAAGCTAAATTGTTGGATGCCCCTTTACAGCATGATACTCTGGTAATAAAGCAGAAGAGGTTTTAAAGAAAATGGAAAACAAAGCTAAATCTATGCAAACTGTAAAATACTTCTTACAAGTGCAGCCACCCAGATTCAGTAGGCACTGGCCTACTAAAAATTGGTCCTTCCTGTGTCCAATAGAGCCTCTCAAGGCAAATCCAGCCGCTCAAAAGGCTCTAGATACCAATCACAGGGTTCTTACACGTCAAAGCAATGGGATGCCTCCACCTCCAAATCTGGAGGAAACAAAGCACAACCCTACAGTAAGCAGTTTCAATGACTTCCCTCTACCATCACCAAGCACTTATCTTTTGGCAGCCCCCTTGGGGGGAAAATTAGCACTTCATGCTCAAAATTGGCAATTAATTATACAGGATAAGTGGGTATTAAACATAGTATCCCAGGGGTACAGATTTCATTTCCATACTTTGCCAATTCCAAACGGTTGGCCAGATCTGCCACAAAATCAATGGGCAGAGGCTCAGAAACAAGTTATGTCCCTCTTGGATATGGAGGCTATTTAACCAGTACCAGAACAGGAAAAAGGACAAGATTTTTATTCAAGACTGTTCTGGTACCCAGAAAAGACAATGCCTTGCATCCAATACTGGACTCATCGATTTTGAACACATTCCTGGACATTCCAAAATTCAAAATGCTGACTTTACAACAGCTACTGCCTATGCTGGGCAGGAACGCTTGGTTAGTGACTCTAGACTTAAAAGAGGCATACCTGCATATCCCAATAAGGGAATCGTGCAGAAGATACCTCCACTTCAAAGCAGGTTTTATGCATTACCAATTCTCTACACTGCCCTTTGGCTTATCTACTGTGCCCAGGCTCTTTACAAAGTGCCTGGCACCAGTAATTGCATTTTGCAGACAAAGAAGCATACAGATTTATCCTTACCTAGACAACCGTCTCATTCAAGCAGAGAACAAGGACATTCTTCTTCAACATCTGGCGTTTATAAAAAGGCTTCTAAAATGCCTAGGGTGTGCAATAAACTAAAAGAAATCACATCTAGTACCCTCTCAAAAAATTACATTCCTGGGTGCAAGCTTGAATACAGCTGCCCAGATGGCTTACCTTACGCTAGACAAACAAAGGCAACTGACTATATACTTCAAACAGATGGCAACAAGAACCCAGTTATCTGCAAGACAAATTTTGCAGGCTTTGGGGTTCATGGCATCCTGCATTCTACTAATTCCATATGCAAGACTGCATATGAGGAAACTTCAATGGTACCTAAAAAGTTTATGGAGTCAGCATTGTCACAGTCTGGAAACAATGATTCCTCTCATTCCCTGCCTACAACAGGAGTTTCTTTGGTGGGCAGAGACATGTCACCAAAACAAGGGACTGTCATTCACTCTACCCCCTACCACCCAAACCCTAACTGCAGATGCATCAGACTATGCTTGGGGGGGGTCCACCTGGCGGGAAGACGCATTCAGGGCATATGGAGCCCAAAACAAATGCATCTGCAAATCAACCAGAAAGAGATGCTAGCTGTTCAGAATGCCCTGACAGCTTTCAAGGACTTACTTCGTCCAGGACAACTACTGATAAAGATGGACAACACCACAGTTATGTGGTACATAAACAAGCAGGGGGGTACACATTCCTACCCCCTTTGCAGACTAGCCATGGCATTGTGGAACACAGCCTTGACTTACCAAGTACATCTTCAAGCTCAATTCCTGCCAGGAAAATAAAATACTCTGGCAGACGACCTAAGCAGAAATCTTATGGACCCGCACGAGTGGAAACTGGATCCACAAATCTTCAGCATGGTAACACAGAAATGGGGGAGCCCAGACATAGATCTATTTACCTCTCCCCAAAACTATCAACTGGACAAATTCTGCACAAGGATGTATCACAGGCAAGCATGGAAAGTGGATGCCCTATCCTTCAGTTGGAAAGACCTATCAGTCTATGCCTTTCCCCTCTGCCTCTTCTCTCCAAGGTCTTACTAAAGGTCAGACAGGAAAAAACAAAAATTATCCTAATTACTCTGGACTGACCTTGCCAGCACTGGTACCCAATTCTAAGGAATATGTCTCAACTCCCTCCTTGGTACTTGCCTCGAATACCTCATCTACTGTGTCAGCAGAACAATCAAATTCTGCACACTCAGCTCCAAACTCTGAACCTTGCAGCATGGCTGATCATGTAACTATTCAAACAACACCTCTCAGTAAATCTGTGATGGATGTCATTTTGGAAGCCTGAAGGCCTAGTACTAGAAAATCTTATGCTGATAAATGGAAGAGATTCTGTGCTTGAAACCAAGCACAAGGAACGGACACAGCAAAACCAAATATCCCTCAGATTTTACAATACGTGACTGAGATGCTTGACAAGGGCCTATCTTTTTCTTCAATTAAAATCCATGCCTCTGCCATCTCGGCTCATTACAACACGGAGCCTCCCATCTTTTCTCATCCTCTGCTAAAACAGTATCTTAGAGGGGCCAAAAGTATCTTAGAGGGGCCAAAATTTTAAGACCTTCCTAAAGATCACCAACTCCTGCATGGGACCTCAATTTTGTGCTGGAAAAACTCACCTTGCCTCCTTTTGAACCAGCAGCTACTGCAGATATAAAGTTTTTATCTTGGAAAACAGCTTTCCTTTTGGCAATCACTTCAGCAAGAAGGGTTTCAGAACTACAGGCTCTCATGGCTGTGGAGCCTTTTATTACATTTTATCTGGACAGGGTTTCCCTCAGGACCAATCCTTCCTTTATGCCTAAGGTGTGGTATCCAGTGTGCCTCTTAACCAAACTATTCACCTGCCAACATTTTACCCAAATCCACAGAACAAGGGGGAGCAGATTCTGCATTCATTGGACGTACACAGACAACTAAGATTCTACTTAAACAGGTCCAAATCTCTAAGAAAGTCTGAGCAACTACTGGTGGCATTTGCTTCAGGATCAGAGGGGAAGGCTATATCAAAGCAGACTATTTCTAAGTGGATAAGCCACTGCATTTGTTTCTGCTACTTGCATCATGGTAAACCTATGCCCAAGGGAATCTGGTCACATTCCACCAGGGCTGTCTCTTCCTCAGCAGCCTTTCTCAGAGGAGTTCCAACCAAAGACATTCTAGAAGCTGCTACTTGGAGCTCTGTTCATACCTTCACAAAGCATTATCATTTGCCTCTCTTCTCTAAATCCAGGGCAGGCTTTGCCACTGCAGTTCTGCATGGCCTTATAGCCACTCCTAATGCTATTTAGTTCCATCCTCCCATCCATAGCTTTGGGATTCTACCCAAATGTAATGACTGCAACAGTGAAACGCAAAGAACATAGTACAGTTGTGTACACTTACCATAAATGTAGATGTTCAAGTGTATTCACTCTTGCAGTCCTGGTTACCCTCCCTCCAGCCCCCGACTTCTACTGACTATACCTCTATTCTTGTTTACTATGCTTAAAGCTTTCTGGTGTATTTCCTTTTTGTTGGAGATGTAACCTTATATATAATTGCTTGGGGGCACCTGACATCTGGGGCAAGAAAAACTGATGTAATGGCGTTGGCTGCATGCTTTGTACCCCTGTCTACCTAACGTCAAGGAAGATGAGACGGCAACTGACGCAGGACCCAAGACTTTGATAATCAGGCCAACTGAGGGCTACCTGCAAGCAGATAATCCAAATGTGATGACTGCAACAGTGAATACACTCGAACATCTACATTTACGGTAAGTGTATACAACTGTACTTTCTCTGCTCACCCTGTTGCAGGCTGATACCTTGGTGGTGCCAGTAATATAGGAAGACCTAGAGACTGTCACGGGGAAGTTTCCCATGAGTAAAACTCAGGACCAGAGGGAATTATGTTAGAGTTGTATGATTTGGCAGGAGAGTAGATGAAACAGAAAGTGAACAATAAGTGAGGCCCCAAGTCAATAAGAGGTCCCTCACTTCTAGAAAGGAGCTTTTATTTTTACTGTCTTAAAGAAGGAAAGAATCTCCTCAGGGGTAGATTCATATAGACGCATCTCGAACCTTAATTAGGAGTACAAAATATTGATGGCATTGCTGGCATCCAGGCTGAACCAGCTATGGTTAAATAAATTCACAGGAATCATTGCAGGGTTGCCCAACTTGACAGACATTTGAAAATGCAATGAAGATGTTAATAAAAATGCAAAAGTTTCAAGCACGAGAAAATTTTGTCAGGATTCATTTCTCCACAGATGAAGAATTCACTGAATCACCGTCTAAATATCTAAAGTGGAAGAACTGATGATGGAGGGGGCAGGTATCTGTGGTATTAACAATAAATGGCTGATGGTTTCAAAAACAAAGTAAAAGATTGAGGTGAGGGCAGTGGCTGTCATCTACGCAGGAATTGATCTGAAGTAGTTTACTTCATTTGATCTTCAACCTGTGGGCACCGGATGCATATTGGATCCAAGCCGGCAACGTCACTAGCATCTGCCCTGACCTCCAAGCTCCTCCCCTTACCCATAATATACCACCACTACCTACCATACCCCAGATCTCGTTTGCCATGGCTCGCCTAAGCATTGTGATTCTTGTTAGTTTGTGAGTTAGGTTTCTATCTTTGATTAGTGTTTTTTGAGTGTGTGTACTTGCTAGTGTAGATTTCTTCTCCCCCCACCTCACTGGTGCATCGAGTTAAAGCCTTTTTCTTAGCTTTTTGTTAGCTAGGTAGATGTTCTTCATCTCACATTGCTGCAGTCCTTACATATGGGTAGTCCGCTGTCCTCGGTCGGCCTGAATACCAAAGTATTAGGCTGACGTCGGTCAAGGCGCTTAAAACTGACATCAGGACGTCAGGGTACAAAAGCGCATGACCGACGTCATTTCCTCAGTCTTTTTTGCCGCATGGTCCGATGCAGAAGCAGCGTTGCAAGTGCCGTTCGGCGTTCTGAAATTTTTTGAATTCGGAGTTTCAGACCGAATCCAAGTTGGCTAAGTACCCCGTTGGGGATTATTTTGGTTTTTTCTTGCCTCAGTGTTTTACCGGATGTCAGAAAAAGTGAATAACTGTATTTCTTGTGGGAAACAGATACCGCATAGGGATTATCATTCTTTGTGTATTCCTTGTTTGGGGCCTGAGCACGACGTTGTTGGGTGTCGCTTTTGTGCTAGGTTCAATAAACACACTATTAAGCGAAGGTTGGATTGTGCTAGGCTGGTCTTTGGGAAGCGGTGAAATTATAATATGCCGTCGGATTCTCCGGCCGCTTCTGCGAAGCGCAAAGACAAAACAGTTAAACCCAGGCAAGATGAGTCGTCCGTTCCGGACGCCGGTTCTTTAGAGGCTTCAGTGGAACCGGTGGTTCCGGCGGAGACTTCTCTGCCGTCTCAGAGGGAGACTTTGATTTTGCCGGAGGTGGTCTCCCAGGAGGCAGGCCAGGCGGAAGGGACTTCCCAAGTTACTGTACTCCCTCCCTTCCTAGGGTGGTTAGGCCTTCTCCTTCTGTTTCCAAGGCTTCTCCCAGAGGCAGGCCAGTTTCAGCTTCTGTTGGTGTCACTCCTAGTTCAGCAGGGTCTGTGCCTAAGAAGCACATGCTTAAAATGGCAGAAGATTTAATTACTCTGATTAGAGGTTCTATGCCCCCTCCTGATAAGAGGCCTAGGGTGGAGCCAGAGTTGGGAAGTTTTGAGCAGGCTTCGGATATTTCAGAGTCTTAAGCTGAAGACTTGCAGGAGTATTCTCCTTATTCTGATTCTGATGCAGATGATTCCACTCCTTCTGCTTCTCCTCCAGAGGATTTTTCTTTTTCAGAGACACTTCATTCTATGAGGGAACATTTTAAGTGGGAAGGTCAGGACTTCTCTGATTCTAGGAAAAGGCTTAGAGAGTTTTTGCTGTTACCCCAGCATAGGCCCTTGGCTATACCCCCTGTTTTGGATGTTGTGGAAGATGTGTTTGCAGAGGCTTCACTTAATCCTGATTCTCTGCCTCCTGCTCCTGTTAAACCGGATAGGTATTACAGGGTGCCTGAGGCTCATAAATATCTTTATAAGAGTCCTAGGGCGGACCCAGAAACTATTAGTCAGGGACCTAAGGGTGTTAAGGCCTCTGTTGTAAAAAATCCGGTTCCTCTAGATAAAGAAGCCAGAGCTTTGGATAGATGGGGAAAGAAGGTCTATACATCTTCTACCTTAGCTATGAGGGCTTTGAATTGCCAGTTTCATATGTTGAAATATCAAAACTTTCTTCTTTCTCAATTGAAGTCTAAGGTGGATGCTCTGGCGGAAGGCATTGAGTGTAAAGAGTTGCAAGATTTGGTGCATGTCTCTGAACAAGTGGGTAAGCATTCATTACAGTGTGGTTTTGATGCTGTGCAGGCCTCGTCTAGGGTGGCTGCCACTGGCTCAGTTCTTCGCAGGCACGCCTGGTTAAAGGATCAGAATTTATCTGACCATGTTAAGGCAAGGATTTTGGATGCTCCTTTGCAGTCTGATGTGTTGTTTGGTTCACCTGTGGAATCAGTCTTGAAGAAAATGGAAGACAAGGCTAAGTCTATGCAGGCTGTTAAGGAATTTTTGCAAGTTCAGCCTCCGAAGTTTAGTAGGAATTGGCCTGCTAAGGGGTGTGTGTATCCTTCTTATGATTCTCAGTCTAGGGATAGATCTAGACGTGGTAGGGGCAGAGCTCAGAGTTCTTTCAGGCCTAGAACAGGGAGTTCACCTGCACAATCTTCGGTGAGGGCAGGGGCCAGTCCTTTCGTAAACAGGCCCAATGACCTACTTTTCAGCTGCCAGATCCTTCTTGCCTGGCAGCACCTTTGGGAGGAAGGTTAGCACTCTTCAAAGAAAATTGGATGTTGATTACCCAAGACAAATGGGTATTGGATATCATACACCAGGGTTACAAGTTTTATTTCCATACCTTGCCTCCTTTCAAAGGCATGCCGGATGTTCCTCCTCAGCAAAGACTAGAGGCTCAAACAAGTTTCTTTACTACTTCAAATAGGGGCCATACAAGCGGTTCCTCTGCCAGAAGTGGGCCTAGGATTTTATTCTCGCCTGTTTCTAGTACCAAAGAAAGGAAACACGTGGAGACCAATTTTGGATTTATCCATCCTCAACACATATCTGGACATTCCCAAGTTCAAAATGTTAGTTACAACAGCTTTTACCTCTGCTGGGCAAAGATCACTGGATGGTGACTCTGGATCTCAAAGAGGCTTACCTTCATGTTCCTATCAGGCCCAGTTGCAGGAAGTATCTGCGTTTTCGGGCTGGGACTTCACATTATCAGTTCTCTGCATTGCCCTTTGGCTTATCTACTGCGCCCAGAGTGTTCACGAAGGTTCTGGCTCCAGTGGTAGCTTTCTTCAGGCTAAGAGGAATACAGATCTATCCTTATTTGGACGATTGCCTGATACTGGCCCAAGAAAAGGACGAACTTCTTCATCATTTACAGTATGTGATGGCAGTGTTAAGATGCCTGGGGTATTCTGTGAACGAAATAAAGTCCAGTCTAGTACCCTCTCAGGACATGTGCTTTCTGGGTGTGAGACTGAATACAGCTTCCCAGATGGCCTTTTGACCCCAGACAAACAAAAGAATCTTTCTCTTTACTTCCACCAGTTGTCTCATCAGTCCAGGCTGACTGCAAGGACAGTCCTTCAAGCCTTGGGGTTCATGGCATCTTGTATTCTGGTATTTCCCAATGCCAAACTGCATATGAGGAAGCTACAATGGTATCTCAAGAATGTATGGACACAGCACTGCCAAGATTTGGACACTGTCATTCAAATAATACCTTGCATTCAAAAGGAATTTTTGTGGTGGGCTCAGGAATGTCACCTAAACAAGGGACTCTCTGTGACCCGGCCAGAGGCGAGTCAGATTTTAACCACAGATGCCTCAGACAAAGCTTGGGGAGCTCATCTAAATGGAAAATGGATACAAGACACGTGGCCTGCCAGACTTCAACATCTACATATCAACTTGAAGGAGATGTTAGCAGTCCAATTTGCATTGATAGCTTTCACGGATTTACTTCTTCCAGGGCAGGTGTTGATTCAAACAGACAACACAACTGTCATGTGGTACATCAACAAGCAAGGGGGAACGCATTCTTATCCTCTATGCAGACAAGCAATGATTTTGTGGGAGACTGCTCTCAGTTTACAGCTAAATCTTCAGGCAAGGTTTCTGCCAGGAGCACAGAACTCCTTAGCAGATGTGTTGAGCAGACAAATTATGGATCCCCACGAGTGGAAATTGGATCCTCATGTATTCCAGAGGTTGACAGTGTTATGGGGAACTCCAGACATAGATCTGTTCGCTTCTCCACTAAATTACCAGCTGCCAAAGTTTTGCACAAAAGGTTTCATCCCTCAGCTTGGAAAGTGGATGCTCTCTCATTCAATTGGAGCAATCTTCACGTGTATGCCTTTCCACCTCTGCCTCTCCTCCCAAAGGTACTGCTGAAGATCAGACAGGACAAGCCAAACATGATTTTAATAGCTCCAGATTGGCCTCGACAGCACTGGTACCCATTACTGAGAAGTCTGGTACAGGAGCCTCCATGGCCTTTGCCTTGATTCCTCACCTGCTGTCTCAGGAGAACGGTCATTTACTCAATGTCAAACTTCATTCTCTACATCTGACAGCCTGGCATATTCTGGTTTAAACCCTGGAGGGTCTCAGCTTCCACAACAAGTTTTGAATGTTATTTTGGAGGCCAGAAGGCCTAGTACAAGGAAAGTTTACGCAGATAAATGGAGGAGATTTTTATTTTGGAGTACAGCAAAGGACTTTGATGTTTCTAAACCTAATTTAAGTGTGGCGCTTCAATACCTTACTGAGTTATTGGACAAAGGTTTGTCCTTCTCCTCTATAAAGGTTCATGCTGCAGCAATCTCTGCTTACTATGACTGTGACCCACCATTATTTTCTCAGCCTTTGTTTAAGCAATTCCTTAGAGGGGCAAAGAATATAAGACCCACACGTAGAGCTCCTACTCCTGCTTGGGATCTCAATTTTGTGTTGGAGAAACTCACTCTACAACCTTTTGAGCCTGCAGCATCGGCAGAGTTGAAATATTTATCTTGGAAGACTGCTTTTTTGTTGGCCATTACCTCTGCGAGAAGGGTTTCTGAATTACAGGCCCTTATGGCAGTTGAGCCTTTCTTAATTTTCCACAAGGATAGGGTGTCTTAGCGTACTAACCCTTCTTTTATGCCTAAAGTGGTTTCTAGTGTGGCTTTAAACCAAACTATTCATTTGCCTACTTTTTATGCAAACCCCCAAAATAAAGGGGAAAAGATTTTGCACACTTTGGATATTCACAGACAGTTGCGATATTATTTGAGCAGAACTAAAGGGTTCAGGCAGTCTCAGCAGTTGTTTGTTTCTTTTGCTTTGGGTTCTCAGGGCAAACCTGTTTCAAAACAAACTATTTCTAAGTGGATTGGTTTTGTATTGCTTTCTGTTATTCCCATCATGGTAAGGAGATTCCAGCTGGGATTAGGCCTCATTCCACTAGGGCTCCTGCCACTTCTACAGCTTTTTAAGGGGGGGTGGCTACTAAAGATATTTTGGAAGCAGCTACTTGGAGTTCAGTGCATACTTTCTCTAAGCATTACCACCTTCCACTTTACTCTAAATCTAGGGCTGGATTTGCAACTGCAATTTTACAAGGCATGTTGGCAGCTCCTAATGCTTTATAGTTTTGCCATCCTCCCTTACCTCTGCTTTGGGATTCTACCCATATGTAAGGACTGCAGCAATGTGAGATGAAGAACATAGTACAGTTTTGTACCTACCATAAATGTAGATGTTCGAAGATCCACATTGCTGCAGTCAATCCTCCCTCCTTCCCCTCTGTTGTTGAAGGTGGTGGTGTGGTTTGTGTTGTACATATTGTAAATATGGTTAGTGCACGGGTGGTTGGTTTTTGGCTTTGGCCTGTCTTGTTAGGGCCTTCTGACATCTGGGGCAAGAAAAGACTGAGGAAATGACGTTGGTCATGCGCTTTTGTACCCTGACGTCCTGATGTCAGTTTTAAGCGCCTTGACCGACGTCAGCCTAATACTTTGGTATTCGGGCCGACCGAGGACAGCGGACTACCCATATGTAAGGACTGCAGCAATGTGGATCTTCGAACATCTACATTTATGGTAGGTACAAAACTGTACTTTTTAGTTTATAGTTGTCCCCCCCCCCCCCCCACAGCCTTCCATGTGCTTGTCTGAGTGTGTAGTGAGTGGAGTGTGTTGTTAAAACTTCTTTAAAAATTTGTTTAAATTTGTTTAAAGTTTGCTCTTGTTGTGGGACATGGTGAATCTCCCCAAACAAGTGTTTAAGAGATGCACTGGATGTGGCCACAAATTGTCACCTGCTGATGACCACACTCTATGCGTGCTGTGTTTGGGTGTGGCCCATTTGAACACAGTGTGTCCTATTTGCGCGGGTTTTAACCCACACACCCTCAAGGATTGACGGGCCAAGTTAGTTATTGAAGGGCCTGCTACCTTCTCCGGAGGTGGCCGCCTCCTCTTCTGCTTTGGTCACAGCTGTTGCTGTGGCCGCCTTTCCTTCTACTCTTGTCCTTCCTTCTCCCCCCTCCCAGGCTGGGACTCACCCTTCTACTTCTAAGCCTGTGTAAGCGGAGCGCAGAAAAGGCAGAGAGAAGGAGAGAGAGAACACTGTCCAGAAAAGAGAAAGAGATCTCCGGACCTTTCGGCTCCGTCAGGACCTCCTGCTAAAAGTCAGTCTTGGCACTGTGACTCCCCTCGGATGCAATCTCCTAGATTTTCTCCAGAGCTGGAGGAGCCCATACCACACTCTAGAGCCTTGGTTCCTTGAACCGCCAGGTCGGAGTCCATGGCTTCATTGAGGTCCAGAGCATACCAAGTCCTATGCACGAGGGATTGCACGGTCCAAACCAAGTAGAAAGCACCAAATAGACCAGCAAGGCAGCACAGAGTTCAATAAATTTATTGAATACTTGTATGAATAACAGACTAGTTTCGGCAAACAGCCTTCTTCAGTGTAATACAATGCAGTCCACCCACAGCCTCTCTGAAGTCGACAGAGATAAAATGATGCAGAGGTTTATTCGCGCACAAATTTAGATGGGAGCCTTGCCAGCCCCCTCTCCCTCTGGAGGGGGGAGCTCACTTCTCTTCTTTACTCCAATATCTCCTTCTCTGATCTGACCCCCAGTTTTGGAGTACATGGATTTGAGGATGGCCCTAGTCAGGGGGTCGGCGCCGACAGTACCTGTCTCCTCAATGCCGATAGCTGTTCAGATCCAAGTGGCTCTCAGAGCCAGAGCCTAGGTGTCTGATCCGGGGGGGTGGAACTTTTTCCATTGGCTCTGACATTGTCGGGTCAAGTTCCCCCCCTTGGAGCGCCGTCTACTTCGGGCCCGGCTCTGATTCTCGGTTCGGATCCGGGGAGAGCGGTTCCCTTAATGGTGTCCCAGGAAACTCATTCTCCCTCGATGTTTGACATTGTGGAAAGGGTTCTCTCCAATGGATTGAAGTCCCTGACTATATCTTTGGACTCAGCCCCGACTCCCCCTGCTTTGTGTGTGAATCCCATCGTTTTACCACAGGGGCAGCCCGTGCTCGAGGAGCCCCAGACGTTTCCCCCTGAGGAACAAGTGGTTTGCGAGTTCCCTCTGGAAAGCCCCAGCAGAGAGATCCTTCACAAGCATACATGCAAGAAGAGGCACTTGGACTCCTTTCCCAAGTCCCTCACTGAGGACACGGATTTGGATGATGGGGAAGGTTCCCCCAGATCACCTCTCGTGGATGTCTCCTTCTGAGACATCAATGAAATCTTGTTGAGAGATTGGTCCACCCCAAAACCTTTCTCAGATGAATCTGTGTTCCTGGTGGCTTTTGGCATGGACCCATCTACTTCCTGGGTGACCCCTCCTGCAGATCCCTTGGTGGACTTGGTCACCTTGTGGGCTTGGAAGGAGCCGGACACTGTGGAACCAATCCCTAAATGCCCGGGCAAAATTTTGAGTCCCTCTACAGACCAGCATGGAATAAAGGGTCCCCTGTAGATGCTATGGTGGTAGCAGCTACCACCAAAAAGGAATTAGCTCAGGAGAGTTCCTCTGTCCATCCCCCTGACCATGAGTCTAGGATGATGGACCGCCTAGGGAAGCGGATTTGTGCGTCCGTGACCTTTTCTATCAGGGCACTGAACTATCTGGCCCACGTTACTAGACTACAGCGTGACCTGGTTAAGGAACTGGCCGAGTCTTCCCCCAAAGTCCATATCCAGGAGGACAGAGCCACGTTCTCTGCGAGAATGGCTACCTTGACAGCGGTTTCAAACACGTCCATACGACTCCTCTCACATGATACTGAAGGAGTGGCTAGGGTGGCTGGGTCTGGCGTGTCAGTTCACAGAACACTTCAAGGCATCTTTTGCAAACGCTCCTTATGACGGTTTTACCATTTTGGCAAGTCCGTCCGAGACACATTGGTCCAGAGTGAGAAAGACGGGAAGACACTGTTTGCCATTGGAATCCGCTTCTCAAACCCTTATAGATCCTTTTCCCAGAATCAGTGAGGGCAAAAGAAGATGTGGTTCCAGAAGTCTCAGTATTCCCGGAACCCTCAGAGCTCTTCTTCCCCTAGAGGCAGAGTGGGACAGGATAAATGCCAGCCCAGAGGCAGAGGGGGTCCAAGGAATTTTGGATCTCGAGAACCTTTCTCGGACAGGCCCACGCAGCAACCCTGAGGGGTTGCCCGACTGCTCTTCTCTGGAGACAGTCGGGAGTCACCTGTCATTGCATCTGGCACCATGGGAGTCCATGTCATCAGACTGTTGGGTGCTTCAGATAATTTCCAGAGGCTGTTCAATCCTGTTTCTGGTTCCTCCCACACCTTACAAACACCTCCCGGATGTACCACCCACGCAAAGGGAGGCAGCACTGCTAGAAATTTCCAAGCTGCTAGAGAAATGAGCCATCAAACCCATCCCCCCAGATCAGTCTGGATTGAGCATCTACTCCAGGTTCTTTTTGGAGCCAAAAGTTCTGGATGGTCACTTCACAGTCCATCATGCCGTACCTGTAAGAGAGTGACTGGATGATGTGCTTGTTACCCTTTGGTCTCACCACAGCCCCCAGGGTATTCACCAAAGTGATGGCAGTAGTAGCGGCTCACCTGAGGCTTCAGGGGATTCAGGTCTACCCTTACCTGGACAATTGGCTGCTTACTGCTCCCACCAAGCGTCTACTTTGTAGGACCAAAGATTATTTCCTAAAGCTTGCACACTACCTAGGGATTACATTCAACACAGCCAAATCCCTTCTAAATTCTGTCCAGGTGATAGAATACATAGGGGCATGGATAGACATGCTAGAAACAAAAATTTTACTGACCACGGAGAGAGTTTGAAATCTAAGGATGCATGTAGTCTTCGTTTACCGTTCTCACCTTCCCTCAGCAGAATCGGTCTTGAGGGCCCTAGGTTCTATGGCAGCGACCATAACACTTCTTCCATGTGCTCGATTACATATGTGAGTACTACAGTGGACTCTAGCGGTGGAATGGTCCCTGTTAGATCTTCCGTTGTCACACCCAATACACCTCAGCCAAGTCTGCAGGTCATCTCTTCTTTGGTGGATGCAGTCTTGGGAAATTTTGGAGGGATGACCTTTTGTTCCAGCTCCTGCCCAAGCCACAGTGACCACGGATGCCTCCCAACTAGGGTGTGGGGGGTATTGTTGAGGAAGGACAGTCCAAGGCATGTGGTCCCCGATCGAGACCAGTTTGCATATAAACATTCTGGAGATGAGGACAGTCCTTTTAGTGTTGCAGGCCCTCCATGCCTTTCTACCTCTGGGGACCATTGCAATCCAGTCAGACAACATGTCAGTGGTCTGGTATATCAACAAACAGGGAGGGACCAGATCTTACCCCCTTTGTCGCGAGGCTATGAGAGTTTGGGAAAGGGCGATCTCCACCGGTCATTTTCTGATAGCAACTCGTATTCCAGGATGGTCCAACATTCTAGCGGACAGACTAAGCCAGACTATTGTGATGCCTTACGAGTGTTCTCTGAATCCTTCAGTAGCAGAGCAGATCTTTCTAGAGTGGGGTTGGCCTTGCTGCGATCTTTTGCATCTCCTTCCAACGCGAAGTGCAGTGAGTTTTTTGCTCTGAATTCCCTGCCAGGGGAGTCCCCCAGAGATGCTCTAGTCCATGCTTGGCCTGCCTGTCTTCTTTATGCTTATCCTCCTGTATCCCTTATTTCAAAGTTTCTACAGAAAGCTTGTTGACTGGGGAACAGTGTTATCCTTATTGCCCTGTTTTGGCCTCACCAACTATGGTTTCCCCTTCCTTTGGTCTCTAGCTCCACCTTGGATCTTGGGTGCCATTCTGCATCTCATTTCGCACCCCTTGAGGGTCCCTCATCCAAATCTGGACAGTCTGAGGCTCACAGCTTGGCTGCTCCAGTTCCCTTAATTGCTAGGACTCCTGGATTGTCTTCTTCGGTTAAGTCTATTCTGGTGGCAGCTCATAAGTCGTCCACCAGGAAGGTTTATCATAGCAAATGGAAGTGTTTTTCCATTTGGGCCTCTCAAAGGAGTGTAGGTCCTTCCACGATCCCTGTTCTAGCTATTCTTGATTTTCTGGCAAATATTTTTCAACAAAGGGCTAGCTCATCTACAATCAAAGTTCAACTAGCTGCCATTTCTCATTTTCATGTGGGCAAGAATTCTGGTTCTTTAGCCTCTTCCAGATTGTGTAAAGCTTTCATCAAAGGTACCTTCATCTTACGCCCTCCAGTCAAAGATCCCATTCCCCCATGGGACCTTACTATGGTACTTCAAGCGTTGGTCGCTCCGCCATTTTGAACTTGCAACAACCACGGATCTGAAGTTTTTGTCTTGGATAGCAGCATTTCTAGTGGCCATCACCTCCGCTAGGAGGGTTTCAGAACTGCAAGCATTGTCTGTCAAAGTTCCATACATGATTTTCCACAATGACAGGGTTTCTCTTCACACCAATCCTTCCTTTCTTCCAAAAGTAGCATCGGAGGTTAACATCAATCAAACTATCAATTTGCCTGTTTTCTTCCCAAATTTTACAAACAAAATGGAATACAAGTTGCACTTGTTGGATGTTCATAGACAGTTATGGTTCTATTTACACAAGACCAAAACCTTTCGCAAATCTGACCAGTTGTTTGTGTCCTTTTCTAAACCTTTTTTGGGTTAACCTATCTCCAAGGTTACCATTGCCAGGTGGATCTCCCTATGTATCCTTCAGATCTACAAGGATAAAGGTTTGTCTCCTCCGGGTCAGGTTAAAGCTCACTCAGCTAGGCCCATGGCTACTTCTGTGGCCTCTTGGTTGAGAGTATCATTAGACATTTGTTCTTTGGCTACTTGGTCCTCATCTCATACCTTTATTTCTCACTATAAATTGGATTTGATGTCTAGAAGGAGAGCATACTTTGGTTCTGCGGTGCTCCAGAATGTCCTTTCTTGAAGGCCACCCAGGTATTTTAGTAGCTGGGGACTCAAATGAAATAACTACTTCAGATGAAGTTATGTACTCACCATAACATTCCGTTGAGTAGTTCTACTTCATTTGCCTTCAACCATCCCTCCCTCCTTCCCCCTGACCTTACCATATGGACAGCATTATAGCTGGTTTTAGGTGTGTAAGGTGTTTTTTGAGGTCGAGTTGTTCACTGTAAGGTGCAGCAAACTCATTCTGGGGGATGGAAGGTAGTGATGGTGTATTATGGGTAAGGGGAGGAGCTTGGAGTTCGGGGCATATGCTAGTGAAGTTTCCGGCTTGGATCCAATATGGATTCGGTGCCCACAGGTTGAAAACAAATGAAGTAGAACTACTGAGATGGAACGTTATGGTGAGTACATAACTTCTTTTTTTATTACACTCACACACCATTATCTTGAAAAGTGTTTGAATTTGATTCTTCTATGGCTATTCAGTAAAAGCTGTTGAGGGTCTCATTTATCTGGTAATGATTAGATAGTAATTATAAGGAATAAAGTTATGAGGGGATGGTCAAAAACTTGTGATCAAAATTTGATTTGAAATTGACAGTTTTATAGGATGTGTTTTGACACTTCCGTTTTGTTCTTAATGTAAAAGTTATTTTTTCACAAGATTATTTTGATGGTTGCTGGAAGAATAGAGGTTTGAAAAAATATATCAACATATTAGGCCATGTTACTGAGTAAACCGATGTCTACTACCTGGAAAAAAAGGATGCCATTGATAGTTGCTTTTTTACCTTTATTTAGAATATGGTTTCATATGGAATAGAAAACAATCATCTTCTTAATGAAAGGAATCTGACAAAGACTGAAATAATGGGACAAATTTTAAATATTGCTCTTATGAAGTTGGAAAGTTGCTGGAGTAACAGGATTTGTGCTAGCATGCATTTTGTGAAGGTTATGAAGTCTGCAACTCAAATATGTCATTGTATTTATTTATTTATTTTACATTTGTTTACTGGGAAAGTCCGACTGGCTATAGGTCCTTTTTCAGTGGAGGCCCAGGGAGAAAAGCTCCAGTAATAAAAATTTGCAAGTATGAAAATACAAATACATATACCAGGAATAGAAAATACATAAACAAGTAAGAAAGAAACAGTAAAAAGCAGTAAATTGTCATCAACATATATAGGATAAACAGTTAATAAAGTTAGAGATTTATGCAGAGATTCACAAAAGCCTGTTAAATGGATTACCTTGCTAGTAAAAGTGAGATATAAAAACTATAAGCTCTATAGTTAGAAGCATTTACTTGAGCATTCAAAAAGGAATGCATCAACCACAGTGAAAAATACAGTTTAGAGATGCAAAAAGGCAGTTTACCTATAGGTGGTGGTGTTTGTTTTACATTATTACACGTGATATTAAGCTAGTACGTTATTACAAAGTGATATTAAGCTAGTAGAGAGAGTAAAGGGGGTCTATCCAGGAGTGTTACAAGGACATAGCCAAGTGTCTTTGAAGTATGATTTAAGGAACCTTTTAAATTGTGAAATAGAGCTGTTTCCGGTTACAGGGGTTGGAAGTTTTTTCCATATTTTGGGAATGTAGTTAGAGAAGAGAGAAGGTTTCTGCATGGTTGTTGCCTTTAGTAGTGTCTAAAAGGTGTAGGTTATTTAGAGTGGAGACAGAGAGCTTTTGTATGGGTGTAAATATTTTGGAGAGCAGGAGTTTTATCAGGTTGGTGAAGAATTGCGTGTGCAAGGGTAAGTTGGTTAAAGCATAGAAGCGGAAGAAGTTCAAGTCAGTTTAGTTGTTTGAGATGTACAGTGATGAGACCTGTAGGATGCATCTGTTGCAAATTTTGCTATTTTATTATAGCAAGTTTCTAGTTTGATTAAGGGGAGGTTGGTTAGTATTTGGGAAGCATAGAGGAGGGTTGATAGGAGGTGTGTACAGGCTATGGTAGCTTTTGTTTTTATTAGAAATAGTTTTGGTATAGGAGACCAAGTTTCTTGTGGACCTTCTTGATGGTTTGGACTATGTGTATATCAAATTTCAGGTTATTGTCAATTTCTACCTCACGCAGTTGGTGTGTGATACTGTGTTGATCATTGTTTTATTTTTGGACAAGATCGTAAATAAGTGTGAAACTGAGTGATGTCTAGTTGGGCTAAAGAGCAAGAGTTTAGTTTTATTGGGATTTAGAATGAGTTTGGAGTTGGTGAGCCATGCTTTGACAGATGTGAAGGAATCTTGGATTAAGTTGTGGAGGTCTTGTAATCTGAGGCTGCACATTTTAGGTAGTGTTGCCTGCATATTGAACTACAGAGACATGAAGTGTAGAGGTGCTGAGTTGGTTTGTTAATATAGAGAAAAGTAGTGGGAGTAGAGGAGCGAGTTGATTTTGACACTGAATGGCTTGTAGTCATCCAGATGTTCTTCGTTCCCCATTGCTGCAGTCCTTACTATTGGGTGTAGTCCGCTGTCCAGTCGGCCCGAATACCAGAGTATATGGCTGACGTCGGTCAGGGCGCATTAGACTGACGTCAGTACGTCAGGGTACTAATGCGCATCACCGACGTCATATCCTCAGTCTTTTTTGCCGCATGGTCCGATGCAGAAGCAGTTTTGCGAGTGCAGGTTGGCGTTCTGAAATATTTCCGAAACCGGAGTTTCAGACCGAATCAGAGTTGGCTAAGTACCCGTTGGGAACATTTTGGTTTTTCTTGCCTCAGTCTTTAACGGATGTCAGAAAAGTGAATAACTGTATTTCTTGTGGGAAACAGATACCTCATAGGGATTACCATACCTTGTGTATACCTTGTTTAGGGCCTGAGCACGACGTTGTTGGATGCCGCTCTTGTGCTAGGTTTAACAAACGCACTATTAAGAGACGGTTAGACTGTGCCAGGTTAGTGTTTGGGAAGCGTTGCAATTATAAAATGCTGTCGGATGCTCCGACGCCCGCTTCGCCAAGAAGCGCAAGGACAAAACAGCGAAGCCTAGGGTTGATGAACCGGCAGTCCCGGACGTCGGTTCTTTAGAAGGCTCAGTGGAGCCAGAGGTTTTGCCAGGAGTTTCTTTGGAGTCTCAGGCAGAGACTTTACTGTTACAGGATGTGCCTTCTCAGGAGGTAGGCCAGGCTGAGGGGGCTTCTCAGGTAACTGTTCTTCCCTCTCTTCCCAAGGTAGTTAGAGCCTCTCCTTCTGTTGCCAAAACTTCTTTGAGAGGTAGGCCAAGTTCAGCTTCAGTGGGGGCTTCTCCTAGCATTTCGGGTTCTGTACCTAAGAAACATATGCTTAAAATGGCAGAAGATTTGATTACTATGATTAGAGGTTCTATGCCCCCTCCTGATAAGAGGCCCAGGGTGGAACCGGAGTTTGATACTTTTGAACAATGTTCAGAGGCTTCTGAGTCTTCTGTGGAAGATTTGCAGGAGTATCCTCCTTATTCTGATTCTGATGTGGATGATTCCACTCCTACAGCTTCTCCTCCTGAGGATTTCTCATTTTCAGAGACTCTACATTCCATGAGGAGCACTTTAAATGGGAAGGCCAAGATTACTCTGATTCCAGGAAAAGGCTTAGGGAATTCTTGTTTTTACCCCAGCATAGGCCCTTAGCTATACCTCCTGTGTTGAATGTGGTGGAAGATGTTTTTGCAGAGGCTTCCCTGAACCCTGACTCTTTGCCTCCTGCTCCTGTTAAACCCGATAGGTACTATAGGGTGCCTGAAGCTCATAAGTATTTGTTTAAAAGTCCTAGGGGACCCAGAAACTGTTTCTCAGGGGCCTAAAGGTGTTAAGGCCTCTGTGGTTAAAAATCCTGTTCCCACTGATAAAGAGGCAAGGGCTTTGGATAGGTGGGGAAAGAAAGTGTATACTTCTTCCACTCTAGCCATGAGGCGTTGAATTGTCAGTTTCACATGCTAAAATATCAAAATTATCTCCTTTCACAATTGAAATCTAAGGTGGATGCTTTGGCGGAAGGTATTGAGTGTAAAGAGTTGCTGGATTTGGTTCATGTGTCTGAACAAGTGGGTAAGCATTCTTTGCAATGTGGTTTTGATGCTGTACAGGCCTCCTCGAGGGTGGCTGCCACTAGTTCTGTTCTTCGCAGGCATGCCTGGTTGAGGGATCAGAATTTAGCTGAGCATGTTAAGACAAGGATTTTGGATGCTCCTTTACAGTCTGATGTGTTGTTTGGTTCGCCTGTGGAAGCAGTTTTAAAGAAAATGGAGGACAAAGCTAAGTCTATGCAAACTGTTAAAGATTTTTGCAGGTGCAGCCACCGAAGTTTAGTAGAAATTGGCCTGCTAAGGGGTGGACATATCCTGCTTATGATTCCCAGTCTAGGGGTAGGTCTAGGCGTGGTAGGGGCAGAGCTCAAGGTTCTTTTAGGCCTAGAACAGGGAGTTCACCTGCTCAGACTTCTGGTGAGGGCAGGGGTCAGTCCTTTCGTAAACAGACCCAATGACCTGCCCTTTCAGCTGCCAGTAGATTCTCGTCTGGTAGCTCCTTTGGGAGGAAGACTGTCTCTTTTCAAAGAAAATTGGGATTTAATTACTCAAGACAGATGGGTGTTGGATATCATTCACCACGGTTACAGGTTTTATTTCCATACAATGCCTCCTTTCAAAGGCATGCCAGACGTTCCTCCTCCACAAAGAAAAGAGGCTCACAAGCAAATTTCTCAGTTACTCCAGATGGGGGCCATTCAGCCAGTTCCTGTATCAGAAAGGGGCCTAGGATTTTATTCTCGCCTGTTCCTAGTACCAAAGAAGGGGAACACGTGGAGACCAATTTTGGATTTATCTCTCCTCAACACTTATCTGGACATTCCCAAGTTCAAGATGTTGACGTTACAACAGCTTTTACCTCTGCTGGGCAAAGATCACTGGATGGTAACTTTAGATCTCAAGGAAGCCTACCTTCATGTGCCTATAAGGCTAAGTTGCAGGAAGTATCTGCGGTTTCGAGCTGGAAATTCTCATTATCAGTTCTCTGCATTGCCCTTTGGCTTATCTACTGCCCAGAGTATTCACAAAGGTTCTGGCTCCAGTGATAGCTTACTTCAGGCTGCAAGGAATTCAAATCTATCCTTACTTGGACGACTGCCTGATTCTGGCTCAAGAAAAGGAAGACCTTCTACAGCATCTGGAATATGTTATAGCAGTGCTAAGATGCCTAGGGTATTCTGTGAGCGAAATAAAGTCCAGTCTAGTACCCTCTCAAGACATGTGCTTTCTGGGTGTGAGACTGAATACAGCAGCCCAGATGGCCTTTTTAACCCCGGACAAACAAAAGAGTCTATCACTTTACTTCCATCAACTATCTCATCAGTCCGTGCTGACTGCAAGGACAGTCCTTCAAGCATTAGGGTTCATGGCATCTTGTATTCTGGTGCTTCCCAATGCCAAACTGCATATGAGGAAGCTACAATGGTATCTCAAAAATGTATGGACACAGCACTGCCAGGATTTGGACACTGTCATTCAAATAATACCTTGCCTTCAAAAAGAATTTTTGTGGTGGGCTCAGGAATGTCACCTAAACAAGGGACTCTCTGTGACCCGGCCAGAGGCGAGTCAGATTTTAACGACAGATGCCTCGGACATTGCTTGGGAGCTCATCTAAATGGAAAGTGGATACAAGACAAGTGGCCTGCCAGACTACAGCATCTACATATCAACATGAAGGAGATGTTAGCAGTCCAGTTTGCATTAATGGCTTTCAAGGAGTTACTTCTTCCAGGGCAGGTGTTGATTCTAACAGACAACACAACTGTCATGTGGTACATCAACAAGCAAGGGGAACACATTCTTATCCTCTATGCAGGCAAGCAATGATTTTATGGGAGACTGCGCTAAGCTTGCAACTAACTCTTCAGGCAAGGTTTCTGCCGGAGCACAGAACTCCTTAGCAGATGTGTTAAGCAGACAAATCATGGATCCCCACGAGTGGAAACTGGATCTTCATGTATTTCAGAAATTGACAGTGTCATGGGGAACTCCAGACATAGATCTGTTCGCTTCTCCACTAAACCACCAGCTGCCAAAGTATTGCACAAAGGGGTTTCATCACACAGCTTGGAAAGTGGATGCTCTGTCTTTCAGTTGGAAAAACCTTCATGTGTATGCCTTTCCACCTCTGCCTCTTCTTCCAAAGGTACTTTTAAAGGTCAGACAAGACAGGCCAAGGATGATTTTGATAGCTCCAGATTGGCCTCGGCAACACTGGTATCCACTACTACGGAGTCTGGTAAAGAAGCCTCCATGGCCTTTACCTCTGATTCCTCATCTGTTATCTCAGAAGGACGGTCATCTGCTCAATGTCAAGCTTCACTCTCTTCATCTAACAGCCTGGCATATTCTGTGTTGAAACACAGCAGGTCTCAACTTCCTCAACAAGTTTTAAATGTGATTATGGAAGCTAGAAGACCTAGTACAAGGAAAGTGTCATGAGAAAAATGGAAGAGATTTTTATTTTGGAGTACAGCAAAGAATTTGGAGATTTCTGAGCCTAATTTGAGTGCGGCTCTTCAATATCTTACTGAGCTATTGGACAAAGGTTTGTCCTTCTCTTCCATTAAGATTCATGCTGCAGCAATTTCAGCTCACTATGATTGTGACCCACCATTGTTTTCGCATCCTTTGTTCAAGCAGTTTCTTAGAGGGGCAAAGAATATAAGACCCCACGTAGAGCTCCTACTCCTGCTTGGGATCTCAATTTTGTGTTGGAAAAACTTACTCTACAACCTTTTGAGCCTGCGGCTACTGCTGAATTGAAATACTTGTCATGGAAGACTGCTTTTCTGTTGGCTATTACTTCTGCAAGAAGGGTGTCTGAGTTGCAGGCCCTTATGGCAGTAGAGCCCTTTTGATTTTCCATAAGGATAGGGTATCATTACGTACTAATCCTTCCTTTATGCCTAAGGTGGTTTCTAGTGTGGCTTTAAACCAAACTATTCATTTGCCTACTTTTTATGCAGACCCCCAAAATAAAGGGAAAAGATTTTGCACACTTTAGATGTACACAGGCAATTGCGTTATTATTTAAGCAGGACTAAGGATTTTAGGCAGTCTCAGCAGTTGTTTGTTTCTTTTGCTTTGAGTTCGCAGGGCAAGCCTGTGTCAAAACAAACTATTTCTAGGTGGATTGGCTTTTGCATTGCATTTTGTTATTCCCATCATGGCAAGGAGATTCCAGCTGGGATTAGGCCTCATTCCACTAGGGCTACTGCCACTTCAACAGCATTTCTAAGGGGTGGCAACTAAGGATATTTTGGAAGCAGCTACTTGGAGTTCAGTGCATACTTTCTCTAAGCATTATCACCTTCCTATCTACTCTAAGTCTAGGGCTGGTTTTGCCACAGCTGTTTTGCAAGGCATGTTGTCAGCTCCTGCTTCTTTATGATTTGCCAGCCTCCCTTACCTCTGCTTTGGGATTCTACCCAATAGTAAGGACTGCAGCAATGGGGAGCGAAGAACATAGTACAGTTTTGTACCTACCATAAATGTAGATGTTCGAGGTACCCATTGCTGCAGTCCAATACCCTCCCTCCTTCCCTCTGTGTTTAGGGGTGGTTGTGTAGGTGAGGTTACATGCTGATATTTTTGTATATTTTCTTGTATATATTGTACATATTTTTGGTGCAGGTATTTTGGGCCTTGTCTTTTTAGGGTCTTCTGACATCTGGGGCAAGAAAAGACTGAGGATATGACGTCGGTCATGCGCATTAGTACCCTGACGTACTGACGTCAGTCTAATGCGCCCTGACCGACGTCAGCCATATACTCTGGTATTCGGGCCGACTGGACAGCGGACTACACCCAATAGTAAGGACTGCAGCAATGGGTACCTCGAACATCTACATTTATGGTAGGTACAAAACTGTACTTTATGCAGTTTTGGAACCGTGTAATACTAGAGTTACTAATGTTTAAGGTGGAGAGAATGTTAACTAAGTTTATTGTGATCTACCATATCAGAGGCTTTGGACAGGTCTAAGAATATGGCAGATACATATTGTCCACTGTTTGTATGTTGGTTAACAATATTAGTAAAGGACATTAGTGAGGTAGTGGTGCTGTGATATGGTTAAAAGCCATGTTGGGTGTGTGATAATAGTTTTGTGGGTGAGAAGGTGGTTCATTAGTTGGGTATGCACTACTCTTTTTAGTATTTTGGACAAGGGAGGATAGGATGGCATTAGGGTGGTAATTTGTGAAATCTGTGGAGTTACCTCCTTTGTGTAGTGGCAGTATGTGTGAGGTTTGTGTGAGTCACTGTTATCTTCTTTACCTTCTGTAAAAGGACTTCTTTTTCTGTATCTTATCACCCTCATTTATGTTTGGCTCAGACCTTGTTTTACACTCTACTTAGAAGTTATCCAGCTAGAGTCGGAAAAGTGGCTAAATTGCAGGCCTTTGTTCAGGGTTTTCTTTTGTAGTTTGAGGAATTTACAGCCCCTCCCTCACGCTATTGCAGAGGTGTTAAAACTGTCACTGCACTGAGATACCTTTGCAGAATCAATTCCTCTTGGACTACAAAAGAAAACCCTGAACACAGGCCTGCAATTTAGTTACTTTTCTGGCAGTAGCTGGGTAACTTCTAAGTACAGTGTAAAACAAGTTCTGAGCCAAACATAAATGAGGGTGATTAGAGAGAGAGAAAAGAAGCAGTCCTTTTACAGAAGGTAAAGAAGATAACAGTGATTCGCACAAATCCTATTATATGTCAATGGCATGGGAATTCACAGTTACTTCGTTATGTCTGGCATGAGTCATACAATGCATTATGGGAAAGAGAAAGGGTTGGGGAGAACAAGATCATGTAGATACATCGAGCCCCATTGGTAGCTATGCTGTGGAAAACGGGCTAAAATTACAAATAAAGTGCTTAGCGTGATTTTGAAGTGCTAAAATGGTTCAGGAAACAGAGTGAAAAAAACATTTTTTTATTTCTAGGATGGAGTTTTCCTGTAAGCAGAATTTTATCCACTGAACTACAAATGGCTTAACATTTAGTGCAGTTCATCTGACACAGAATCCCTTATGTGGAATAGTGGCAGATGCCTTAACGCAATTGAGATAAGCAACATGAGCTGTCAGTCCTTCATGTGGTGCAGTTACCATTTCAAAGAATGGGACAATCTGAAGCACAATTTCTTTCAGTAAAACAAATCCATACTCTTCTTCATCCACCAGAAATATTTCTCCTGTGTCATTTTGAATAACATCTATTAAGCCACTCTCAATACTGATGCATGTAATGCTGGGTCAGGCTGAATGATCTAAGACTGTGTCTGAAGTAACCACCACTTATAAAGTGATATGACAATAACCTGTTGCCAGTAAGTCAGAGGCTTGTCTATTTGCTAATATTTTGTTTAACGTAATTGCTAGATGGTTATTTTTTTTTTCCTCTTGATTTGTCAACTTTGTTGACTGGACCCATGCAGCTAGTGTTCAATTTTATTTGTGCCAACAATTTTATCTGTAGTGATATAGGAGATGTTTTTCCTTGTCTCTGTAGCACTTTGACATATGTCCTTTTTAGTGTGAAGTCTGCACAGTTTTTTTCTGTGGTCACTTTTCAGTTACAGCAGTATCATCATTTCATTGTTTTTTGAAAACAGGCTGCATTCAACGTTTTCCCTTTCATATTTTCTAACTTGCGTAATTGGAAAGCTAAATTATTTTTCTGTATTGTATGTCTTGTTAGTGTTGCAATTCCACCAGAGTTTTTTATGTTTTTATTTTAGCTGTATGTCTTCATGAAAGCGTAAGATAGTGATGTCATAAACTATGTTGTAGTATCCATGCAGTTTTATTTGGGTCATTGAGGCTGGTTTCCCTGTCTGTCGTTATACATTTTAAATTTATTGCCTCTTTGTGTCCACTAGTAAAATCTGTGAAGCACTTTGTTTATGACTGAGTGATTTGACTTGTGGGTTCAAGATGATGGTAACTTGATTTGTATTAATTACCAAAGTTTATGACCATGGCTGGGGAGACAAAAGGTCATAGATTTGTCAGTGTGATTAGATATTGCCAGCCATAATTGTATTTTGTAGTGTTTGATGTCTTTCCATTTCACTGTTGCAGTGTTCATAACATTAGGGATTCCCTGCCTAGGGCAGCCTGATGCCCGGCCAGTATACCAAAGACTTGGGTTGCTTTAAGGTACACCATATGTCACACATATGCTCCTCACATAGCATAGGGCATAAAAGTGATGTCTGGACATACCATCCTTAGAACTTTTTTTCTGCCAGTTCGAACGCCATCTCTTGATTGTCGGTCTGAACGCCTGTGTTCTGTTGTTGGTTTCACTGAGCCATTACAGATAAGTGCCCAGTTGGGGTTCCTTTTTGCTTGTCTTTTTGTTGCTTGTGAGGTTTCATGTCATCCAAGAAGGGTAAATTCCAGTGTGGGAGACAGATTCCCCATAAAGACCCCCATAAAGACCACCATGAACAGTGCCTGTTTTGCC
>NC_056731.1:824900815-825005815 GCF_019279795.1 Protopterus annectens | reverse complement strand
TTTCTAAGTAAATGAAAGCTGCTTACTCAGGGTGACTGTACAGGTTGTCCTGCCTTTAACTCTTACTGTTCTATCACAAGATTCTGTTCTTTAAATTGTACAGTCACAGTTGTAGACTTGCTTTATGCACCATGTGCCACCCTGCTGTGCTGTATTTTCTCGCTATTGTTGCCTTTTTAAAGGCACAGTATTTAAAATAAAATCCTATGTAAAGCCGTAAATCTCCCTATGTGAGGTCACAGAAAAGTTCATTAAACTTTGCTCAAGGTAATATCAACAGAGTGGTATTTGTGGGTCTGTCCATAGACTTTAATGGGAGCACCACAGTACATGCATGGGGCTCCATGATTTGACATCTGTGGACACACTACCACATAAGTGTACAACTGATTGCAGTGAGGGATTCAATAAAATTGTGGTGGCAGGTACCCAAAATGTTTACAAAACTTTTTATTAAGAAACTACCCACATATGTTTAGTCAGTTAGAGTAGAATATACATTGCATGGCTTAAATTGCAAAGTGCAGCAAAGTATCATTAAAACTGACACTGTACACTTTATCCACTGTAAAGCCAGCACAAATAACCAAAAAAATGGCAGCAATGAATCCACACTGAAAATAGTCAACGCAGTCCAACTCTCCACAAAGTTTTTAACTGATGGATTAAAACAGCAGCAAGTAATATTCATAAATGCTTTCGTCCCTCCAAAAGAGACTTTATCAGATAAAATAATCCCTCCCCTCCTATGTCTTATATACAATTCAGTCTTCGTTCAAGTACTTCCAATCAATTATTACTAATGCAAAATTAAATCTTAAAGAACCATTTGTTAATTTACCACTTATTTCATACTTTTGTAAAACATGAAACGTTAATACATGAAATATATCACCACAGAAAAATATCTTTTGCTCATAAAATACTTATTTTCCTTTTTTAAAAAAATATATAAAACAACCCTAAAAATAAAGTACATTTTTGTTCTTAATTTAAAACTTCAGCTTTTTCTTTCAAAACTGTGGTAACTGACACTTGGTCATGCAGTTCAGGTGGTAATGTAGCGTTTAACCTCAACTGCCAAACTAGCTGGCCTCTGCCACCCCTCTTGAATCAACTTTAATGTTTTCTAAAATACCAAAAGAAAACCTCTTAAAGTGAATACCCAGGAAAGTTTGTATAAGGCACTTGCCTCTTTCTTACTGCTAAAAATCCTACAAATGTTCATATATTCTTGTTTTAAGTGCCCTTTCCTTTTTCCCCAATATAGAAGGCCGAACAGTTATAGCATTTGGCTAAGTAAACTGTCTTACTAGTGGTACAATTCCCATTCCTAAACACTACTTTACTATGTAACATATTGTCTAAAACTAAACTTCTACTTTTAGCTTATGCATCGTGATCTCTTGAGTTCCACGTTTTCAAGTGGGTAAAAAACTTTTAAAATATCTTTTTTCTTTAAAAATTGTTAGGTAGTGATAGAATAGCTTCCCCTTTCTTCTCCCTTGGTGCATCGAGTTATAGTGTTATAGGGTAGTTAGCTTAGTTTGAATAGTAGTGTGTTTTTTTTGCCATCCCCCCCCCCCAGTGTTTCTCTGTGTGAATGTGGTGAGTGGGTGTTCTGAGAGAGAAAAAAAATAAATTTTTTCTTTAAAAATTTTCTTTCTGATAGTATGGCTGACAAGCATATTTTCAAAAGATGCACTGAGTGTGGCCCTAAATTATCCCCTGCGGATGGCCACACTCTGTGTGTTATGTGCTTGGGCATGGCCCATCTGAGTGTAGACTGCTCTATATGTGCGGGGTTCAACCCTTGCACCATTAAAGATAGGAAGGCCAAGTTGGCCCTGAAAGGCCTTCTTCCCTCTGCAGAAACTGTTGACTCATCTTCAGCTTTGGTCACAGCAGCTGCTGTGGCCGCCTCTCCTTCTTCTCTTCGCTCCAAGGCTGGGACTCAACCTCCTGTACAAAAACCTGTGGAAACGGAGCGGAAAAGGGTCAGAGAGAAGGCAAGAGAGTCGAAGGCAAGGGAACAGCGAAAGAGGTCTCTGGACCTCTCTTCTCCCGTAAAAACTCTATGGATCTGTGACTCCCCTCGGCTCCAATCTCTGAGGTTCTCCCCAGAGCCGGAGAAGACAGTTTCAGTTTCTAGGGCCGCATGGTTGGGTCCGTGGCCTCATGTCTGAGGTTGATATGGATAAAATGGTGAGGAGGTTCATCCGTACTCAGATCCAGATGGGAGTCTTGCCAGCCCCCTCTCCCTCAGGAGGGTGGAACTCGCTTCCTTTCTTCCAGCTGATATCTCCATCCATCAGGTTTGGAGTATTCAGATCCGAGGATGGCTTTAGTCAGGGGGTCGGCGCTGACGCTACCTGCTTCCTCAATTCCGACAGCCGACTGGGGCATTTCGGATCCAAGCCACTCGGAGCCAGAGCTTGAGTGTCGGATCTGAGGGAGTGGAACTTTTTTCATTGGCTCCGCCTTTGTCGGGCCAAGTTCCCTCTCTCGGAGCTCCATCCTCTTCGGGCCCTGCTCCAATTCTCTCATTGGACCCAGGGAGACTGACCTCCTTATTGGTTTCTCAGGAGTTTCGCTCTCCTTAGGCATTCACTGTGGTAGAAAAGGATCTGTCCGCTGGATCGAGACCCCTGACTGCCCCCTCGGACTCCAACCAGACC
Source organism: Protopterus annectens (assembly GCF_019279795.1). Taxonomy (NCBI): domain Eukaryota; kingdom Metazoa; phylum Chordata; order Ceratodontiformes; family Protopteridae; genus Protopterus; species Protopterus annectens. The sequence goes on along the minus strand of NC_056731.1, from coordinate 825,003,137 downwards.
CCCTTGGCTCTTGCTACAGTCCCCATCATTTTACCAGAGGGACAGCCCGTGCTCGAGGAGCCCCAGATGGTTCCCCCAGAGTCCCTAACCAAGGATACGGACTTGGATGACTGGTCACCTCCCAAAAATGTCTACTTTAGAGACATCATGGAAAACCTACGCCAACTTGGAGGTTGGTTTGCCCACAAACCTTCTTCTTATGAGTCCATGTTCCTGGAGGCTTTTGGTATGGGCACATCTATTTCCTAGGTGTGCCCTCCCGTGGATCCTTTTGTCACCTCACTGGCATGGAAGGAGCCGGACAACATGGAACCAATTCCAAAAAGACCCGACAAAATCTTATCCCCCCACAGACAGACCAGCATGGAACAAGGGCTCCCCTGTAGATGCTGTAGATGCTATGGTGGTAGCAGCAGCCACAAAGAAGGAACTTGCCCAGGAGAGTTTCTCACTTCACCTTCCTAACCGAGAGTCGTGGATGATGGACCGCCTAGGGAAGCGGGTTTACGCTTCAGCTACCTTTTCAATTAGGGAACTGAACTGCCTGGCCCATGTCACTAGACTCCAATGTGACCTGATAAAGGAGCTGAAGGAGTCTCCCCCAAAGTCAATGTCGCAGGAGGGCAGGGCCTCATTCTCTGCAAGGATGGTCACTTTAAAAGCAGTCTCCAGTATGTCCATACAATTCCTTTCACATGCTATGGAAGGAGCGACTAGGGCAGCTGGGTCCGGCGTGTCCATGAGGCACAACGCCTGGCTCAGATTATGTCAATTTTCAGAACCCTTCAGGGTGTCCTTTGCTAATGCCACTTATGACGTCTCTACTGTCTTTGATAAGACCATCAAAGAGACATTAGTCCATAGTGAGAAGGATGGGAAGACACTGTCTGCCATCGGGATCTGCTTCTCGAACCCTCAAAGGTCCTTTTCCTGGAACCAGAGAGGGCAAAAGAAGATGTGGTTCCGGAAGTCACAGTATTCTCAGGACACTCGGGGCTCTTCTTCCTCTAGAGGCAGAGGGGGACAGAATGGATGCCGACCCAGAGGCAGAGGGGGTCTGAGGAATTTTGGGTCTTGAGAACCTTTCTCGGACAGACCTGGGCAGCAACCCTGAGGGGAGGCCCAACTGCTCTACACTGGAGACAGTCGGGGGACGATTGTCCTTGCACTGGCGGTATGGGAGTCCATAACATCAGACCACTGGGTGCTTCAGATCATATCCAGAGGATACTCTATCCCCTTTGTGGGTCCCCCAAATCTCCCAGACGCCTCCTGGATGTACCACCAACACAAAGGGAGGCAGCAGCGCAGGAAATTTCCAAGCTGCTAGAAAAACGTCCATCGGAACCATCCCTCCAGATGAGTCTAGATCGGGCTTCTTCTCCAGGTTCTTTTTGGTGCCAAAGAAAACAGGGGATTTAAGGCCCATTCTGGACCTTTCTACCCTGAACCTGTCAGTTGCCAAAGAGAAGTTCCGGATGGTCACTTTACAGTCCATCATGACATACCTGGAAGAGAGCAGTTGGATGTGCTCGTTAGGCCTCCAGGATGCTTACTATCACATAAAAATGCACAGAAGCTTCAGGAGGGTCCTCCGCTTTCGGCTAGGAGTCAATTATTACCAATTTCAAGCCCTACCCTTTGGTCTCACCACAGCCCCCAAGGTGTTTACCAAAGTGATGGCTGTGGTAGAGGCTCACCTGAGGCTTCAGGACTATCCATACCTGGACGATTGGCTCCTCACTGCTCCCACCAGGCATCTACTCTCCCAAACCAGGGATTATTTCCTGACTCTTGCCCTGTGTTTGGGGATCACAGTCAATCCATCCAAATCTCTCCTAGACCCTGTAGAGGTGATAGACTACATTGGTGCCAGGATAGATACTCTTCAGTGCAAAATCTTCTTGACCTTGGAGAGAGTACAAAACTTGAGGATGCATGTCTCCCTGATATACCACTCTCATCTCCCAAAGGCGGAATCTGTGTTGAGGGCCTTAGGCTCGATGGCGGCGACCATAACTTTTCTCCCGTGTGCCCGGTTACACATGAGAATTCTACAGTGGACTATAGCTGTACAATGGTCCCTGCCACTGGTGTATCCAATTCAACTCAGTCGAGTCTGCCGGTCGTCCCTCATATGGTTGTGTTCTTCGGACATTTTGGACGACTCTTTGTTACAGCCCCGGCCCAAGCCACAGTAACCACAGACACCTCCCAACTCGGGTGAGAGGGGCATTATTTGGGCAGGACAGTCCAAGGCCTGTGGTCCCCTATAGAGACCAGCTTGCACATAAATGTCCTAGAGATGAGGGCGATTCTTCTAGCGTTGCAGGCCCTTCACTCTTTTCTTCCACTGGGAATGGTTGCAATTCAGTCAGTCAACATGTCAGTGGTCTGGTATATCAACAAACAGAGATGGACCAGATCTTACCCCCTTTGTCACAAGGCCATGAGAGTGTGGGAATGGGTGATCTCCACTTGTCACTTTCTCATCGCAACACACATTCCGGGATGGTCCAGCATCCTAATGGACAGATTAAGTCGGACCATTCTGATGCCTTACGAGTGGTCTCTGAATCTTTCAGTAGCGGAACAGATCTTTTGCGAGTGGGGTCAACCTTGCTACGATCTCTTTGCATCTCCTTCCAATGTGAAGTGCAGTGAGTTTTTTGCTCTGACTCCCCTGCCGGGGGATTCCCCCAAAGATGCTCTAGTTCATGGTTGGCCTCCCTGTCTTCTGTATGCTTACCCGCCAGTACCTCTTATTCCGAGGTGTCTACAGAAAGTTTGTTGACTGGGGAGCAAAGTGATCTTCATTGCCCCATTTTGGCCCCGCCAGGTGTGGTTTCATTTCCTTTGGATCCCATTCAGGATCTAATTTCACACCCTTCGGGGGTGCCTCATCTGAATCTGGAGAGTTTGAAGCTCACAGCTTGGCTGCACCACTTCCCATGATAGCTAGGACTCCTGGACTATCCTCCTCATTTAGATCTATTTTGGTGGCTGCTCATAAGTCTTCGACCAGGAAGGTTTATCGCAACAAGTGGAAACTTTTTCCTTGGGCCTCTCAAAGGGGTTTAGACCCTTTCACGGCTCCTGTTTCCGCCACTCTTGATTTTCTAGCTGATATTTTTCAACATGGAGTTAGTTTTGTAATGTCAAGGTTCAGCTGGCTGCCATTTCTCATTTTCATGTGGGCAAGAATTCTGCCTCTTTAGCCTCTTCCAGACTGTGTAAAACCTTTATTAGAGGCACCTTTTTGTTACGCCTCCCCCGGTCAAAGATCATGTTCCCCCATGGGATCTTACTATGGTTCTTCAAGCTTTGGTCGTTCCGCCTTTCGAGCCTGCTGCAACAGCAGATCTGAAATATTTATCTTGGAAAACAGCTTTTCTGGTGGCTATTAACTCTGCGTAAAGGGTTTTAGAATTACAGGCATTGTCCATCAAAGTTCCTTACATGATTTTTCACAAATATAGGGTTTCCCTTCGAGCCAATCCATCCTTTCTTCCTAAAGTGGCATCATAAGTCAATATCAATCAGACCATCAATTTACCTGTATTTTTTCCTAATTTTTCTAACACAATAGAATACAAACTCTACCTGCTAGATGTTCATAGACAGTTATGATTCTGTTTACACAGGACGAAAAATTTCCGTAAATCTAATCAATTGTTTGTATCTTCCTATAAACCTTTTTTTGAGGAACCTATTTCCAAGGTCACTATTGCTAGATGGATTTCTTCATGCATCCTTCAAGTCTATAAGGACAGAGGCATATCTCCTCCAGGTCAGGTGAAAGCTCATTCCACTAGGTCCATGGCTATGTCTGCGGCCTTTTGGTCTACAGCGTCTTTGGATGATATTTGTTCTGCAGCTACTTGGTCGTCATCTCATACATTTATTTCTCATTACAAATTGGATTTGACTTCCAGAAGGAGAGCATCCTTTGGTTCCGTGGTGCTCTGAAATGTCCTTCCATGAGGGCCTCCCAGGAGTTTATTAGCTGTGGACTCTGTCCCACAGGTTGAAGACCAAATGAAGTAAACTACTTCAGATAAAGAAGTTATATACTCACCATAACATTCCATCTGAGTAGTACTTCTACTTCATTTGTCTTCAACCGTCCCTCCCTCCTTCCCCTGGACCTTGGCATATGAACAGCCTATGGGCTGCAGTTATAGGTCACAAGTATTTTTTCAGGTCAGGTTATCAGTATAAGGTTCAGCAAACTCGATCTGGGGATGGAAGGCAGTGGAGGTGTATTATGGGTAAGGGGAGGAGTTTGGAACTTAGAGCAGATGCTAGTAAAGTTGCCGGCTCAGATCCGATACGGATCCGTATCCCACAGGTCGAAGACAAATGAAGTAGAACTACTCAGGTGGAACATTATGGTGAGTACATAACTTCTTTTTGCAAAGCATATTAGGTTAAGGAAATACACGTTTTGAAGATATTATGAGCAAAATATGCAGACAGGCTCAAATCACTATCACTCTACTCGGTATCATACATATTGCTCACGGGTGATCTCTGTCTCGCCTACAAGGCAATTTCAGACCCTAACCTACTAGAGATGCTCCATACCCGTAAGTCTAACTCCTCATGCACTACCTGCTCAAAAAGGCCTGAATCTGATATGCAACATCAACAAAACCTGCTGGAGAGACAGGTTCGTCTCCCAGAGGCTGCCCTGTCTCTGGAATACATCAGACAGAGCACTTCACTGACTCTCTTCAAGTGCAACCTAGATGAGTGGATGGGTAACCATAAATTTGTCCCAGGGGTTTCACCTGTTCCTCATTGACAGGGGCGACAGTACTGACTGAGGTTTTTTGGGGGGAATAAACTCTTGGCTAGGCTTGTAAGGACACCAGGGCCATTAGCTTAGTAACCTCCTGTTATCCTATAAAATCAAAAATACTGTATTAATGCACTTTTATAGTATCCAAAGTAGACCGAGTTAGAATTGCATACTTCAAATTGTCAGTGTGGTACAATTGCATAGTTTATTAGTTGTCAGGTGATATTTTAGGGCCGATTTCATTTGTTGCAAGTTATTCAAAAGCCCAATGTGGTTTGGAAGCTTGTTCATGCCTTAGGGATGGTGACAAAGAATATCTAATCATTGTAATAATTACTTGATATATTAACAATGGTTAGTTTAAGTTCTAAGGATCTTAGGGCTCTGTTTGGTACACGCCATTGGATGAGATTTGACAACGTGGGTGTTTAAGTGGAGGGTGAAGTATTTTGTGTGCTGTGAATGTCTGTAAGAGGGTATTGTGTTGAGAAACAACTCCTAGTAATTTTGTGTTGAAGTTTTCAATTTTTGTGTTTGAGGGGATAACATTAAGGTCACTGCTGGTTTGTTTTACATTTTGGGAAGGAATAGGGTTAGTGTGATTTTGTTGAGGTTTAAAAGCAATCAAAATTTATTTAACCAATTCTGTATATCGGCGAAAGCTTCCTCTGATGGTTTCTAAGGTGGGAAGATTTTGGCTTGAGAAAGTTGAGTTGTTAGTATATTGTATTATGCTGACAAGTTTTGATTCCTTATGTATGTGATTCATGAAGATTTTGAGAAGTATTGGACCAATTATGGAGAACTGGGGGGACTCCTGCAGTGACTGGAAGGAAGGTGGAGTGAGAGTAGTTGCATTTTACAGAGTGGGTGCAGTTTGTTTAAGTTCCTGGTGAACCAGATAGTTGAGGGAGTTGTGAGGTTTATAATATTTAGTCTTTAGAGTAGTTGATGTGAGACTATGTTAAAGGCTTTTGACAAGTCCAGGAAAACAGTTGAGACAAAATTACCCGAGTCTTTTCTTTGATTCATGGTATCTATGAAATGTAGTAGAGCAGTTTTGAGCTGTGATGGTGTCACAAGCCATGCTGGGTAGGAGAAGGTAATTGGTTAGAGTTGCTGATGTATGCATGTTTCAAGAACTTCAGACTGGAGGAAGAATTGCTATAGAGAGGTAGTTTAACAGTTTGGTAGATGTGAAACGTGTGTGTGTGTGTGTGTGTGTGCGTGCGTGTGTGTGTGTGTGTGTGTGTGTGTATATATATATATATATATATATATATATATATATATATATATATATATACACACCCACACACTCATATTTATATATGTGTTCGTGTGCAGATATTTATATTTGCATAGATATAGATATATATCTACATACACGTACATACATATATAGATATATAAATATATATATGTGTGTATATATATATATATATATATATATATATATATATATATATATATATATATATATATATATATATATACACACACACACACACACACACACACACACACACACACACACACACACACACACACACACACACACACACACACACACACGTATATGGGTCTATTTCAGATAATCACGTAGCTAGAACATCGAAACCCACAACAATGAGCCCAAAGCATCAATTCAGTACATCAAAGTGTGATAAATGTTTGTCAGAAATTGAGGTATAGTGGGGAGTTGGGTTTTGTTTTATATATATATATATATATATATATATATATATATATATATATATATATATATATATATATATATAAAATTAGTAGGTGGTGAGGGGGCTGCAGAGAGGTGTTGCTCCTTTTGGATGTTTTTTTTCACTGCCAACATTTTGCAGTGTTGATGGTTTGGGCTCAGTATTGTAGGTTTCGATATTGCAGCCACTCAGTTATCTGAAATAGACACCTACATTCTTATTTATTGATAGTAGTGTGTAAGCACTTCCAGAACACCAAAATACACATACATACACATGAGATGTAGAAAATATCAACATGGGATTAAGGAAGATAAGACTCCTTGAAGGCCAGTAGGTTATATTAACGTGACAATCAAGACTACTGTATATAAATATATTACAAAATACATCTGCTACAATTTGTTAACTTTGTTCCATGTGCCTTTATAGGATCATAGGAGATTACTAGGCTAATGGCCTCGGGGCCCTTACAAGCCTAACCAAGAGTTTATCCCCAAAAAGAAGCCTCAGTCAGCACTTGTCGCCCCTGTCAGTGAGGGACACAGGTGGAACCCCTGGGACAAATTTGTAATTTTTCATCCACTCATCAAGGTTGCGGTTGAAGAGGGTCAGCAAAGTGCTCTGTTTGACATGTATGGGAAGTCTATTCCACAGACGGGGCAGCCTCTGGGAGACAAACCTGTCTTCTCCAGCAGGTTTTGTTTATGTCTCATAATAGATTCAGGTCTATGCGTGATGAGTTAGACTTACGGATATGGAGCATCTCTAGTAGGACAGGGTCTGAGATTGCCTTGTAGATGAGAGACACATCACCCCTGAGCAATCTGTGTAAAAGTGAATAGAGTGATGTCGATTTGAGCCTGTCCACATAGGACAGGTGTTGGAGGCCATGGATTCTCTTTTTGAGGTATTTCAGTGGCCTTTCCAGTTGGTACAAATGTTTGGAGAAGTACATATCAAACGGGGCATTATACTCAATTATTGGTCTAATGTGGGAGGAGCATAGATGGGTAATAACCTCCTTTTTTCTGGATGCAACCCCTTTACTTATGAGATGAACCAAGTAAAAGGCTTTTCTGACCACTGCCACTACATGATGGTCGAATGTGAGATTATCAACCTGAGTGCATAGGTCTCTCACTACAGGTTGTGTGCTTAGCGGGTTGCCATTGATGTGGTAATCAGTAGGGGCTGTGTTTTTGCCGAATGGTATGATACATTTTTTGTATTTAGATTAAGGCCTTGACTTTGGCACCAGTCATTTGTTGCTGTGAGACCCTCTTGCAGTATGTTAACATCATTTGGGGAGTCACTGACAGCACCCAACTTACAGTCGTCCACAAACTTGGTCAGCCACTGGCCTTTTGTCTTTGTCTGGACCTCTGAGAAATAGATGCCAAACAGTAGGGGTCCCAGGACAGACTCCAGGGGAACTCCACTAATGACAGGTCTGCTATTGGAGGTGGAGGCACCTATTTTGACTTTGAGGGTCCTGTTGGTGAGCTAGTTGGCCACCCACTTGATGATATAGGGATTTATGACAAGTTGTGTTAGCTTTTCGATAATGCCCGAGTGGGGGATTGTGTCAAAGGCCTTGGCCAAGTCAAGGTAAGCTGTATGCACTGACTTTCCCTCATCCACGGCCTTTGTGGCAATCCCGTAGAAGTCAACCAGGTTCAACAGGCAAGATCTGCCTTTGACGAGTCCGAAATGGGTGGAGTCAAGTTCTTGGAGGTTGCCTATGTTCTTGTTTAGGAGATCCATAATAATATACTCCATGGCTTTACAGATCAGACTTGTCAAGCTAATGGGGCGATAGTTTCCAGGGTCAGTAGTGGCACCACCTTTGTGCAATGGGATGACAGTGGCAGTTCTTCACTCTGCTGGAATAAAGCCTATACTTAGGCTTTGGTTGACTAAGGTACTCAGTGACAAAGCCAGTTCTTGCTGAAGATGGTGCAGAATACATCCTGGGATATTATCAGGTCCCATGGAAGCTGCATTCTTTGCCTTGGATGGGGCCTTTAGCACTTGATCTATGGAGATTTGAGGTGTGGAACAAGTATCTGGGATGTCAAAAGGGCCTATGGGGGGACAGGGGTAAAGTTTGTGCTGAACCTATCTGCTAGCAGGTTGGCTAGGTCAACAGGATTGGTGTACTGTTAAGTACTAATTTGGAACAAACCTGGGCTTTGCCATGGAGGTTCCTGATGTAACTGAAGAAGGCTTTGTAGTTTCCCTTTGTTTTGGAGGCTAGTTTTTATTCATAATTGGCTTTGGAGGCTTTCACTAATCATCTAATTTGCTTGTTGAGGCTAAGGAGGGAGTATTGGCAATTTGGAATATGTTCCTTTTTACCCTTGGGCAACAGTTTCTTCCTTTTGCTGTAGAGCCTGTTCATAGAGGATGTCCAAACAGGTCTGTGTTTCCTTGAGGAGCAGATTTTAGTTCTGTTGGGTATGGCTGAGTCCATGCAGTTGTACAGGTGCTTGTATATTGCATTGGTGTACTGTTCAGCATAGTTGTCTGCATCCTCTGAGGTGGGTGGTGGTGTGACGCTACAGATACCCTCCCTTAGGAGAAATGTAAGTCTTTGTAATAGAAATGCTGCATAAGGATGCCACCCATCCCGTTGTCAGCGGGACACTCACGGGTTAAGCCACCTTATCCCATTGCCCGCTGTATCAAGTAGTGGGACCTGAAAAGTCCCGCTTTCGCGGTTGCACTGAATTGCCGTGAAAAAGTCGCAATTACTTCCAGCTTTTTCACGGCAATTCAGTTACGTCACCAACCCGGACCTGCAGGCAAAGCTGCTGCCTGTTAGGTCCGGGTGCTTTAATTCATGCAGCAATTGGCTGCAATTCATGAAAGGGGTGGGGATTGGGGCAGGAAGAGCCCTGCAAAGATCGTGGCTGTAGGAGCGCTTTGTTTTAAGCACTTCTACAGCCACTAAAAAAAAGACCAAGATTTTTTTTTTTTTATAACAAGTGATCCAGAGAGCCATCCTCCTCCTCCTCCTCCATCCAGCCAGCCAGCCAGCCATCCTCCTCCAGCCAGACAGCCATCCTTCTCCTCCTCCATCTATCCAGCCAGCCTCCTCCATCCATCCATCCAGCCATCCTCTTCTTCCATCCAGCCAGCCATCCTCTTCTTCCATCCAGCCAGCCATCCATCCTCCTCTTCCATCCAGCCAGCCAGCTATCCTCCTCCATCCAGCCAGCCAGCCATCCTCCTCCATCCATCCATCCATCCAGCCATCCTGCTCCATCGAGCCAGCCATCCTGCTCCAGCCAGCCAGCCAGCCATCCACCTCCTCTATCCAGCCAGCCAGCCATCTTCCATCCATCCATCCAACCAACCAACCAGACATCCATCCATTCATACAGCCAGTCATCCATCCATCAAGCCATCCATCCAGCAGCTACTCCCACCAAACAGCTAGCCAGCCATCCATCCAGCCCCAAGCCATTCATGCAGTCAGCCATCCATCCAGCTGCTACTCCCACTAACCAGCTAGCCAGTCCAGCAGCCATCTGTCATACCCATAACAGCATCTCCTTCACCACTCTGGTGGTGATGTCATGGTAGAGGGTGTGGCCAGTGTCATATTGGCCACACCCCCATGTCCCACTTTGGCCCGTTTAAAAGGTGGCAACCCTAATACTGCACAGAGAATATACCTCAGGCTATCAGATAAAACAGGAGTGTTAGCTGATAGCTAACACCTAAGGTGGGCTGGCTCAAAAGAAAGCAAAGTCAACCCCCACCTGAAACTATAACCATGACCAGCCATGATTTCCAAGTTTAAAATAATAAATAAATAAATATATTACAACTACTGTGATGTATTATAGATTGTGTGTTTAGCTATGGCAAGTAGGCCTTAAGAGCAATCATCCTTTTGTCCCAAATTTGAGTACATACTGTAAGTGCAGTTTTCCTGCAGTAATGCACACCTTATTATTTTTGACTGCTTACACACCAGTGCAATGCAACTGAGAATTTTAAGGCATTTTCCTGAAGTAAAGAAGTAATTTTTTTAACTTAATTTCCAACTAACTACAAAGAACTGATTAATTTCTAAAATAAACTCTTGAAGTTTTCTTGATTAGTAGAAGGTCCAAAAATAAGGAAAACTGAAGGATATTTAATAAATTATGTGATAGCTTTATATGCCATGTATGTATGATATCTGAATCCATTTGCTATGGAAAATTGCCTTAGATGTCCTTTTTTATCTGCCTCCCTGACTAGTTAAGTACTGGCTATTTCAATTCTACAACTGTTTAACAAATCTTCATTCAGAATTGAATGGTCATTTTTAAAGTCCACTTGTTCTGCTTTGTTGTGGTGTTGAGATAGATGTTTGCATTGACAACAGAGAATACATTTGCTCACTTGCATGTTCATATCATGCTGGAATATTCCAGTTGGCTGACAGGGGGATCCCAAAGAGATGCTGATGTGCTGTCAGCCAGCTAGGTGCACTAAGTGTGTGTGTGTGTGTGTGTGTGTGTGTGTGTGTATATATATATATATATATATATATATATATATACATATATATATACATATACATACACATACAGACAAACACACACACGTAAATATATATGTTTATATATTAACACAGATTTGTTACATGCACACCTTTTATTTTTCTTTCCTCAATATATTTCTTAACATAATCTTAACTTGCAAGTATTTTTTACATTCTTATAGTGTGCCTTCATGTATTATGCTCAATCATCGTCTTGTATTATCCTGTTCTTCTACCTGACTGCTTTCTTGTATTGGAAATGCCATTGGGTGAAGTCATGACTGGTGTTAATTCATCATGTTAACCTCCATTTAACAGATAGAAAAATAATGGTATAGAGCCGCATGCATAATTGCACTCTAGAGACATGTGTCTTCACTCCTGTATCTGTATTGCAGATTTAGATGTATTTTTATTTAACTATCCTTTGTTGACCAGGTTAGTCCCACTAGGCTAGAAACCTGTTTTCAGGGAGACCTGAGGTGGTATTTATACTATTAGGTGAAATTTGGCCAAGGCATTGGGGAACTTTCCCCTATTCTTTTTGATATGGAATCTTTTATATCTACCTGAGCTACCACCAACTCAAGCAGATGGGGCCTCAGTTTAACATCTCATCCAAAGGAGACATGCTCAGGAGTGCAGGACCCTCCTTATGCTGCACTGCAGTGTCAGTAATCGATCTACCTGGTGTGGGAATAGAACCCACAGCATTCTGCACCAAAGGCAAGTGTGCTACTTGTTGCATCACGGACACTGCATTAAGATTAAGAGCTGTTACAGTATAGTCTGGTAATCACAACTGTTAATAAACTGCATTTTGATGATGGAATACAACAAGAAAAATAATTCTGTTTAAAGTGCAAGATAAGCCAAACTAAAAACTTAGAGGAGAGTGGTTAGTATAGTTAGGTTACCAAATCTGTGTTGCATTTTTTGGGATTATCAGCCCCCCACCACCACAAAGGCACATGTGGGACACAATTCAGCAACCATCTATATTTTAGCAATGCTTCCCGCAGTTTATGCAATGGGAGTGTCAGCTGTAGTGTTCTGGAAGTGCTGTTCAGGAAACGGATTTGTTAATAACAATACTGGTTGCCCTTGTTAATCAAAACTAAGTCAGTCACTGTCTTTATATGACTGCCCATAATTTTGCTGCCAAGATGACTGGAAACTGCTGCCAAAACCATTTAAACAGTGTACATAAACTCTGTTCACAGTAGTAAATATCTGAAGTATTGTCTATTCATTTATAATAGGAGGCACTTTTTTGCCTGAAAGGTTAAATTGTGGACCAGGCTGTAGCACTGAGATATGTCATCCAGAATTATGATGATTCCTACAGTTTCTGTTTTATCTGTCTGTAGAATTCTGCCTTATGAATGTGGAGCTGCTCAGCTTCCAACTATAAAGGTGTAGGTTAATCACAATCAACTCTACTTTTTATCAATATATCCAAAGTGAATATCTGAACTGATATTAACGATGAAAAAAAGTACAGAATTAGTAACCATGTATTTTTCAGCACAAATAAGTTATTCTTTACAGCATTTTAATAGCTGAATGTGCAGTCTGAGCCCATGTTTTTAACCATGTGCTATTGTTACTAGTTCTGTTTACAGTATGGTGTTTACAAGAAATCATTGCTTATTGATGTGCATATAGAATGCTGTGTTTTAAGTATTGATCTGATGTTGTCATTTTCATTCTTCTTCAACCTGTGATTCTTGAATTCGACCCTCAGATCTGACTCTGCTGTTTTCCAAAGTTTTGGCTTCGAAACTCAAGCTCATCCCCTATCCATAATGTCTCGTTCCCCCTGATTACCTCAGATCTCGTTTACTATTCTACAAGAATCATCGTGATCTGATCTCTTGAGCTCTGCTGAGAGTTTCTAGTGGTAGTTTTGCAGGTAAGTCAGTTTATTTTTGTCTCTGCTTATAGATATCTTTTTTGAAAAAGTCTTTGTTTCCATCTGTGGTCCATTTCTTTTTGGGAGTTTATTTCCTTCCTCTCCTCCCTTCTTCTCTCTTTGTATGCATTAATGGCTGATAAACCTTTAGGATTTAAAAAGTTTACTTACTGTCAACAAGATTCCTTTATCTGATACCCACAGGGAGTGCATGTATTGTCTTGGCCATCTCATCTGGAGACCTCCTGTTCCATCTGTGAGGGGTTCCACCCTTGTGCATTGGCTGATCACTGCAGTAAGCTGGTTTTAAGTAAGCTGATTTTGAAGGGCCTTATTCCTTCCTCTGCCCCAGCAGTGACTACTACTACTTCAGGGGCTTAAACCCCTTCAAAAAGGTATAAGAAACACAGATAACGTTCCCAAGACAAGGCTGCTTCTACAACAAGCGAGCCTCCAAAAAAGGCTCCCTGAGCATCGGACCCAACATCCTCTGATCCGAGTAAGTCTGCCGAATCATCTTCTCGTACCCGAGCTCTGGCTTCTCTCTTAGAACTGACTAAGACTGCTTCAGAATCTCCTTTCGGGACATATCCCCCAAAACATTCTATACACCACCTTCAATGTCTTCCATCAGGTCTTCCCATAGCCTTTCTGGATCTGAGGCTTATGAGACAATTTCTTCAGACAGATCCAGACGAGAGTTTTACCAGCTCTGTCCCTCACTGGGTCCATGAGTCAACTCTCTCCTTTTTGGCTTGTTGCTCCTTCTGTGATCCAACCACCTGCTTCAGAGTCCTCGGCTTCAAAGGCTCGGAGAGTCTCGTTGTTGGAGCCAGTGGTGATTAGTTCTCAGACTCCAACTCCTACAGCTTCCGTGACTCACTCAGCTCTGACCACATTGAAGCAGAGTGGCTGTCGGAGCCGAAGCTTTAACATCAGCTCTGGGGGATTGACTTCGACTCCAAAGTTTTTGGAACCATCACTTCCTCTCAGGAGTCTCTGCGTTTGACAGCTCGATGCCAACTCCACCTTTGGAGCAGACTGCCAGTGGGGCTCGAGTGCTTTTTGCCCTGACAGTTTTGGCTTTGGGCAGAACGTCTTTGTTGTCTCCAGGCCTGCCTGCTTTTGAGGTGGTGGAGAGGGTTTTCTCATTATCAAGGAGATCCTTGGTTCCATTGCTTTTGGATCCACCCCTTATGTCCTCGGATACTGTGTCTGAGACCCCAGGTATGCCACCTCTGGGACAGCCAGCCCAGCAAACTCTCCAAGCCATTCAACCCTTGGAACCCCGGGTCTTTTAGGTTCATAGATTAGAACTAGGTTAACTGCCCTTGTGAGCCATTTTAAGCCTAGCCAATTATCCCTTGTGAGACTCAAACCCTGCACCTTGTGTTTATACAGCAAATTAGGCCACCCTCCCAACCCTTTTGATACTTCCCCAGAGCATCCCTCTGAGGAGGTACCTTGGAAGAGTAAGTACAAGACAAGGAACTTGGATTCTCCCCAAGAATCCGTCAAAGAAGACACCAATTTCGAGGAAGGGGAAGGGTACCTAAGATCTCCTACTGAGGATGTCTCCTTTTTAGACATCTTAGAAATCTTGTGCGAAAAAGGTGGTTGGTCTATCCAAAACTCTTACCCCGGAGGAAGCAGTGGTCTTGGAGGCTTTGGGTCTAGCCCATCTACATCTTGGGTGTCCCACCCCGCTGATGCACTTGTCAACTTAGTACAAACCAAGGCATGGAATGAGCCAGACACTGTAGAACCTATCCCTAAATGTGCAGATAGGATTCTTAGTGCCCCAACAGACCGACCACAGTGAACCAAAGGAATCTCTGTAGATACCATGTTGGTTGTGGCAACCACCAAAAAGGAGCACGCTCAGAAAAGCCCCACTGTCCATCCCCATAAAAGGAAATCCAGGGCAGTGGATATTGGCCACTTTCATCTTATGAGCGCTAAACTACCTTTCTCATTTTACTAGGCTACAGAGGAATTTAATCAAAGAGCTGTCTAGCTCTACTCCAGAGTCCATGTCTGATCAGGAATGGAAGGCCTTTTTCGGCAGAATGACTACTCTACAGTCAATCTCCAATGTGTCCATGAGGTTAATTTCCTATGCTGCAGAGGGCACCTCTAGGGCCACCGGTTCAGGCATTGCCATTATGCATCATGCTTGGATGCAGCTGTGTGACTTTGCAGAATATTTCAAGGCATCATTTGTCAATGCGCCCTTTGATGGATCATCATTGTTTGGGCTCACTGTCAGAGACAAACTCTCCCATAACAAGAAATATTGAAAGACCTTGTCTGCCATTGGAATCTGTTTTTCTACCCCACAAAGATCCTTCTCCAGGAATCAGAATGGTGGTAAATTTGTGGTTCAGGAACTCTCAAGGTATTTTTCAGGAATCCCAGGGAGATTTTTCCACCAGAGTCAGGGGGCGGGAGCAGTAATAATGGTAGACACCACCCACACAGCAGAGGGGGTCCACAAAATCATGGGTCTCGAGATTCATTCTCGGACAGGCCCTTTCACTGCTCCTGAGGGGTTGCCCGACTGCCTCTCTGGAGGCAGTCGGGAGTGCTTATCCTTGCACCCAGAAACCTGGATAGTCATCATAAATGATCATTGGATGCAAAGGATCATATCCAGAGGTTATTCCATTCCCTTTTTAAAACATTCCAAACCAAACAGATCCCTATCTGATGTTCTACCCAATCAGAGGGAATCAGCAGCTTTGGAGATTGCAGGGCTACTGAAAAAAAAAAGTCATCCAGAAGGCTGTATCAGGGATTTACTGAAGATTCTTTTTAATACCAGAAAAGACAGGGGATCTGAGGTCAATAGTGGACCTAATGTCCCTGAGCAAGTCAGTGAAAAACATAAAATTCAGGATGGTCACGGTCCAGTCCATCCTACCTCTACTGCAAATGGATGACTGTATGTGCTTGAGAGACCTGAAAGACACATACTATCATGTGAAAATGAATAGCTGCTCCAGAAGGTATCTCCGCTTCAGGCTGGGAGCCAATCACTTCCATTTCAGATTCCTCCCTTTTGGTCTCACCACAGCCCCCAGGGTGTTCACCAAATGCATGGCAATGGTCGCAGCTTACTTGAAACTGCAGGGATTCCACATGTTTCCTTACCTGGATGATTGGCGCCTCACTGCTCCAACCAGGTATCTACTCACCCAAACCAGGGATTATTTGCTACTCCTAGCTCCTGCCTTAGGCATAACCATCAACACACAGAAATTGCAATAGGTCCTGGTCCAAGTAATAAGACACATCCCAAACTCGGACCTTGCTCCCTCCAAACAGAATCTCCATTTTAGGACTACATGTAACAGAGATTCTGTCAATGCCAAGTCCACCAGCAAAATTAGTTCTCAGAGCATTGTGGTCTATGGCTGCCATGATTACCTTGTTACCTACAGCAAGACTACACATGAGAATGCAATGGACATTAGCAGTACAATGGGCCTTACACCAGCATGCTTTAAGCTATCTAGTTAAACTTTCAAGAGTGTTCAAAGACTCACTTCTGTGGTGGCTTCATTTTTCAAACATTGAACAAGGACACCCCTTTGTTCTTCTCCACCCAAACACCATGTTGAGGATGGTCCAAGGCACGTGGACATCGTAAGTGACCAATCTGCATATTAATGTGCAGGAGATGAGAGCAGCCCCTCTAACGTTGCAAGCCCTACACAGCTTTCTTCCTCTTGAGACTATTGCAATACAAGCAAACAATACGTTGATTGTGTGGCACATCAACAAGCAAGGAGGAACCAGGTCCTACCTTCTGTGTCGAGAAGCAATGGGAGTGTGGCAGTGGGTGATCTCTACCAACCACTTTCTAACTGCAGTGCACATTCCGGGGAGTGCAACTTTCTAGCAGACAGGCTGAGCAGAGTTGCTGTTGTCTCATCAGTGGTTTCTAAAACAGTCAGTTGGAAACATGATCTTTCACAAATGAGGTCAACCGTGCTGTGATATCTGTGTCCCCTCACAACATGAAATGCAGCAGGTTCTTTGTCCTGATCCCTCCTCGTGGACAGTCCCCAAGAGATGTTCTAGTTCATGCTTGGTCCCCTGGTCTACTTTACACATTCCCACCTCTACCTCTAATTCCCAGGTTTCTTCAGAAAGCATACAGGTTGAAGAGCAACAGGGTAATCCTCATTGCTCCCTTCTGGTCTTGGCAAGTCTGGTTCACTTTCCTGTGGTCTCATCTCATTTGCTGTCCATGGACATTGGAGCTGATTCCAGATCTGCTGTCCCACCCATCAGGGCAGAGGCACCAGGATCTCCCAGGCCTGAGACTAACCACATGGTTTCTCCAGTTCTGATGATGGCTAGACATTTCAGGTTTTCTTCCACCATTCAAAAGATTTAGATTTCATCCCACAAACCATCCATTAGGAAGCTTTATAAGAGCAAATGGAAAAGATTCTCCATATGGGCTCATCAGAAGCAGTTAGATCCCTTTACTGCTCCCATTCCTGCAGTTTTAGACTCCCTTGCTGATATCTTTCAGAGTGGGGCAACTTATTCCACTGTAAAAGTGCAACTGGTGGCCATTTTAAATTACCACATCAGAGAAAATGTTTCATCATTGGCTTCTTCAAAGTTGTGCAGAGCCTTTCTTAGAGGTACCTTTCTGCTTCACCCTCCTGTTAAGGATCCCACTCCTCATTGGGACCTGACTGTGATTCTTCAGGCACTAGTCCATCCACCTTTTGAACCTTCGGCCAAAGTTTATTTGAAATTCCTTTCTTGGAAAACTGCTTTCTTGGTGGCCATCACTTCTGCTAGAAGGGTTTCGTAATTACAAGCCCTTTTTCTTCCAAACCTCCTCATTTGATTTTCCATAAAGACAGAGTCACTTTACGTACCAACCCATCCTTTTTACCCAAAGTTGCTACAGAGAACAATATTAACCAGTCTATCAACCTACCAGTTTTCTTCCAAATGTTCAAAACAAGGGAGAATATATCCTTCATCTGGTAGATGTTTGTAGACAGCTGTGTTCCTGAATGATTTTGTCCTGTCCAGATAGAAAGTCTTATCAATTGTTCATATCCTTTGCTAATATCAGAAAAGGAAAAATGGTTTCCAGGACCACATTAGCCAAATGGTTGAGATTGCATCTCTTTTGTGTATGCATTTAAGGGTATATCTTTGCCCACACAAGTTCAAGCCCTTTCTACCAGATCCATGTCAACTTCTCAAGCTTTTTAGTGTAGAATCTCGATTGATGATGTAGTCAGACTCTCATACCTTTGTGTTACACTACAAGCTAGATATTACACTCAGAAATAGAGCTGCATTTGGTTCTGCATTACTCCAGAATATCCTTCCATGAGGACCACCTGAGGTTACTGTAGTTGGGGACTCTGTCCCACAAGTTAAGGAACGAATGAAAATGACAACATCAGTTAAAGAAGTTATGTACTCACTATAACATTCCATCTGTGCTGCCCATTTTTATTCTTCCTTCCCCCTGCCCATGGCTGTGAAAGACCTGACAGTTATGCATTTAGGAAGCATAGTTCCTGTTTGAGTTGCTATACCTTGTTCTTTCTCTTTTGTAGTTACCTAATTATATGCATATTTACATATATAGTATGCAGTAGGTTAGCAGCAAGCTCGATCTGAGGTAGTCAGGGGGAATGAGGCATTATGGATAGAGGAGGAGCTCGAGTTTCAGAGCCTAAGCTTTGGAAAGTGGCTGAGTCAGATCTGAGGGTCTGATCCGGGACCCGCACATTGAGGCAGAATGAAAATGGACAACAGCTTTATGGTGAGTACATAACTTTTTTCATTCTTTTTTTAAGCAAGAATTATCTTTATTAAATTATCATTTATGACATAGGCAATAATACATTTATGTAAATGAAAACAAACCATGTTGACATTTTATTTGCAAACATTATGCATCACTTATGATCTATTCAACCATTGTCAAACATTACATAGCTCATTCAAATCCTGCCTCCTTTTAGACATCATTCATCCTCCAGATTGTTATTCTGCATGTATTGCTCCCACAATTCCGATTTTTTTCTATGTAATTTACTCCTTCCTTTTTCTAAATATCCCATTTCCAGTTGTTTTATTTCTGTTACTATATTGACTACTTCTAGTAAAGTTGGTTTAGACTTTGATTTCCATTTTCTAGTAATTGCTTTTTTAAGGCCACCATAATTAGACACAGCAAGGCCTTATTTATATCTAGGCAATTCTGATTCTGTATCATAGCTAAAAAAAAATTTCCTTAGTTATATCAATTTGCTCACCCCATATCTCTGCTAGAGTAGTCTGCAGGGAACTTTTAAAGTATGCCAACTCATTGCACTCCCAAAAAATATGTTCTCATTTACCACTTTCTTCTCCATCACACCTCCCTTCCTTAGGAAAAATTATTTGGTGTCTACTTGGGGTATAAAATACCTACGCAAGCACTTCCAAGCAAAGATCCTAAATCTTCTAGACTTTGCTGCATATTTGGAAGACAAACGTATGTCCCTCTCATAAATATTGTTTCATTATTGTGCATTTATTAGTCATCTAGCTCCTGTATTTGTTGGTTGAAAAACAGTGTTGATTTTGCCAGTGCCTTAAGCAGACAAATAATTGCAAAATTTGCTTCATAATATGTGGTACTCTCCATCTCTCTTAACTTATTATAATCTGCCTTTTTGTCTGAATAATTTTATATCTTGCAAGTAAAGGTTGCAGTACAAAGCTGTGGGCCGCCTTTGAGCAATTAAAAACATTTAATTTATTATTGGTCTTGCCTGGTTTGTTATCTGCAAACAACAGTCTGCAGAGTGAACTATTGCTGTTAATGCTGTTACTGTATGTTGCATGTTTAGACTTCTGAGAAGGTAATCAATCTAAGCATGTGTGACAAGTCAGGGGTTTGGTTATTTTTCCAAGGATCATCTCTGATTAAAAGAAATCTATCCAGTTATCTGTTTTTGTACTAGTATTGCCTGACATTTTTAAGTCAAACATTACTGGCAATATTATCCTGCAAGTACAGCAATCACAGCAACATTGTTGCAAGTGTATAATAACATTTTAAAATCCCAGAAAGTTATCCGCTACTCTACATGTCAAAGAACCTATGTGATGCACTGAAACTTGTAATAATAAAATTATGTATGTAATAGCAGTTCATTCATGTATCATATGCGCAGAAAGCCAGATATGCTTTGATAAGCACATGCCAGTGTCCAAAGATAACTATCTAGTAAAATAATGAAATGTTTGCATAAGTTGAAAAAGTTATGTTTGGATGTGTTACTTTAGAGCAAGATATATGTGTAAAGATTAATCTAATTAAATGTAATGAATTGTTAGACCACATGCTTTGATCCTTTCAAGCATTACATCATGTCTAAGAATCAACTTTTTAACTTGTTCAGAAATTAGGCTAATTATTTGCAACAGGCATTCCATTTATATGTATTTCCTCATTTTATCTACAATGAAATTTGTATTAAAAACAAAAAAAATACATTTTCTGTGTGTTTTTCTGAAGTTAGGCTTGATATGTATGTGTACATACACATATAACTGTGTGTGTGTGTGTGTGTGTGTGTGTGTGTGTGTGTGTGTGTGTATATATATATATATATATATATATATATATATATATATATATATGTGTGTGTGTGTATATTAGTTGAAAGGCGTCCTGGTCACAATACAGTCAGTTGAAAACATCTTATTGCTTTCACAATCATCACAGTCACTCTTATGTCCAATCAAAACACACATGTGCACACCACTATTCGCAGACAAACAGGCACACAAACATTGCAGTAACACAAACCATGACAAAATCACACTGCAAATAGCAGTTCACCATCACAACACTATAACAAACACAACACATATTGTGCCCCCAGTGTGTGTATGTATTGTATAGGGGGTATCTTTTTCCTCTGCACTCCCCTAACTTACATATATTAACTTCATAGTCACAAGTTAAGATGCACAGACTAGTGAAATCACTACAGTGCTTTTCCACTAGCAGTAATGCACAACATAGCTTATTTGATAGATAACAGCCATAGCACCCATTACTTGCGTAAAAGTTGGCTTTTTTGGAATAAAAATGATAATCTGAGAATAAGTGATTCCTTTATAAATGATGCACAGATGTAAAAGAACAACACCTTATCCAGCTGTCTGCACATGTAATTGACTCTAAGGAAACCAGACATAAACTGAGTAGAACTGTAAATCATGAGCAAACAAGTCCAAATCACAATGCTCATGTACAAATGTTCAATGTACTTATTCTCTGTTCTGTACAACATAACACCGTCATTCACCACACACTTGATGGCATATACACTCCAACACCCTGTCTTTTGATCACTTTAACTACACTAAACTATTGATTAGTTGTAAATTCAGCCATATACACAAACATATATATAATAATGGGGACAGAATGTTGTATAATACTGTGTGTCATTACTTGAATACATTATTAAAAAGAAGATAAATTCTGAAAGTGGGTTCTTTTCTGGATGACTGATCTGTCACCATACTGTTATCTCTTTTCTTTTAGAGAAATTAATTTTGTTGTTGCTTTGCATTTGAATGTATTATTTTATTATTTTATTTACTTATTGTCCCTTACATGCTTTCTCAGAGGAATTAATCAAAGTGTTGTTTAATTAGCACTATACACAGGACCTTTTCAATATTCCTTTTTGTAAAGTTGCCTCCTTTGTTTTTAATAGTTTTGTTGTAGGCAGTAGTGCAGCCCTTGAGAGTGTATGACTATTAAGTGCATATGCAGTATCTTCTGGTACCACCTTTAAAAGGAAGCAACATCTCAGAATGTTCCTCTTCAGTATGCTACGTCTTAAAAACATGTAAAAGATACTGTAATCACAGCAGGTCAGGGTCCTGCCCCCTCTTCTTTTTCACAGTGATCATGGTTTTGTACATTAGTCTGTACCACATTCCTTGTCTGCTATATGGTTACCTGAAACTGTAAGAGTGGGGTTTATGAATCAGGGTTAAGGATCTAATGAAATGTGCACAATGTAATAGTATATATTTATTAAAAGTAGTGTTGTTTTAGGTCAGATGGATTATGAAGCTGAAAAGTGCTGTGTATCCTAGCAAAGCTGATACAATGGTTCATGATTTGATCACACATAATAGTGCTGTGTTTCAGTTTTTGTTTACTTTTGAGGACTAAGGAAGGCATTAATGTGATATTGAGTTTCATACCTTAGGGTGAATTCAGAAGGCAATTAAGCTACATGGTTTTGATATTATCATTAAAAATGCACAATGAAACCACTTACCAGATATAAAGAAAGATGTATTGGATTTGGCACTAGGGACAGTCTGGTCTATTGTGTGCATATCTGTCAGGAAATAACTCTTAATCTGCAGCCCTTTAAAGCAACAACATTCCTACAAAATTACACAATCGGAGTGGATTGCAAATCAGTAATTAGCTCATATTACTCACCATAAACATGACAGCTAACTGTGTGTCTCAGTCTTGTAGTCCCAGGCTGCTGTAATAATAAACCATTAAAATTCAGAGTTTTTGGTGTATTATTGCTTGGAGTTTGTGACTGCCTTTTAAACAAGTCTGGCAAGCTCTGCAGCAAAATGTTCTTTGGTTATTATCTAAAGTTCAGTAACTATTGCTGCCAACTTTTCTTTTTATTGGCCCAAAGGAAATGCTAAGCACTACTGTATCTTGCCAGTAAGATAAGATATTAGTTGGCCCCTCAAGACATATTTTCGTTTTTAAACTGTACTGTTACTTTTAAATGGAGAAACTCTTGATAGAAGGTCCCACTATCCAGCACAACATGCAGAAGTGAATTTTATCATCTCTGCTAAGTGGAAAACCTCTTTCAGACACATTAACAAGAACACACTACGTGTGAAACTTGGAAAGATTTGCACATAATTTTGTCAAGTAATAATGTGAGTAAAAGCAAGAAGTAAACACTGGCCATCAAAACTAGGGGCTTGGAAAACACTTCTTTTTCACTGAATGGACATGTGTAAAGTCATTGGAGTTTAATGTTACTGATCACAGATTCAGAGAATGCTTTAACAAGATGAAGCTATCCATTTCTGCCACTTCATTACATTTCCAAAAACATGTGCCCACTTACCTCTTTCTTCCCCATGTATCTAACTATCTCTCTCAACACACACACACACACACATATATATATATATATATATATATATATATATATATATATATGATTCCACTTCATATGATTGAAAGCTCATAACATCTAAATTCAAAACAGTAAGACCAAATGATCAAAAATCCAAAACATGTAAAACTCAACATTGAATCTCAAAACATTGAAAACTACAAAGCAACTATAAATAACATACCACACACTGTTTACTATGGTGAGCAGACTAAAAGTAAAAGAAATGGAAACTGTATGACAGTGAAATGCAAAATAAGAGGTATGTTCAACTAAGGCAAATAATTATTTAAGGAAAGAGTTCACCCTATGCTGTGGATCCTGTTAGATTTTCCCAGGATTGGTAAACATTGCCAGAATGGCTAACATCTGGCCACACCAGCAGCACAATGTCTTCTTGCTGGTACACGCTTATATTTAATGCTCGCATGTGTGTTTATATGTATGTGTGTGTGTATGTGTATATATATATATATATATATATATATATATATATATATATATATATATATATCCATATATGGTTCCACTTGAAAACATCAAAAACCCATAGCATTTAAATTCATAATATCTAAAACCCAAAACATCTAAAACTCATAACATCGAATCTCAAAACATTGAAAACTACAAAGCAACTATAAATAACCTCCCACAGAAGTTTTGCTACGTTTATGCAGGGGGTCAATCCTAACCCCACTGTAGTGCAACCTCGGAGTTGGTATATTTAATTTACAGGGGGTGTGGGGGGCTTGCCTCCCTGCATAAACATAGTAAACAGTGTGTGGGATGTTATTTATAGTTGCTTTGTTGTTTTCTATGTTTTGAGATTCGATGTTGAGTTTTACATGTTTTGGATTTTTGATCATTTGGTCTCGCTGTTTTGAATTTAGGTGTTATGAGCTTTCGCTCATATGAAGTGGAATCACATATATATATATATATATATATATATATATATATAAAAATATGTATGTTGAGAGAGAGAGAGAGTTAGATACACGGGGAAGAAAAGAGGTAACTGGGCACATGTTTTTGGAAATGTAATGAAGTGGTAGAAATACTGGGGAAGCAAATGGATGTAACTAAGGAAATGATTCTTTTGTGCTGGGACCCAGGATCTGAATTGCCTAGACACAGTAAGGCCTTAAGTTTAATTCTACTGGCTGCCTAAAAGCAATTATTAGAAAATGGAAACTAAAATATTTTGAAGTATTGAATATTGTAAAATAGATAAAAGAACTGAAAATGGGATCTTTAAAAAGAGAAGAAGCAAATTACTTGGAAATAAATGGAATTTGTGAGAAGAATACATGCAAAATAATGTTCAGGAGGAGGAATGAGTTTTAAGGGAAGATAGGAATTTTTGTAATTTATGTAATGCTGGACTAAATGAGAGTTGTAAAGAAACAAGACATATGTAATACATAACACATGCAAATGAGATTGTGTGCCTGTGTTTTAAGTAATAAATTAATAAAGGTGTTAAAAAGATAGCTAGATTGATAAGAGTGATCAATCTAAGTATAGGTTCATAGGTTCATACTAGGCTATCTGCCCTAGGGCATTTATAAGCCTAGCCAGAATGTGTTTGGCTTTCGCCACCCATTTTAAATTTATTTTGCTATGCCCTTTTTCGAGGTTAGTATACTGTGCCTCTGTCAAACAGTGACACATAAGTGATACCCGGGGTAAACCTACGATCTCCCATCCACTCATCAAGATTCCTCTTGAAGAGAGTCAATGAGGGACTCTGCCTAACCTGGACTGGGATTTTATTCCAGAGTGAAGGGAGCCTCTGGGTTATGAATCTGTCCCTCCAGCATGTCCTATTTATTTCAGTGCTGAGGTTCAAGTCTCGAGCGTAGCTCGATGGGATTTGGATTTTCTGAGGTGCAGCATGTCCATTAATTCCGGGTTGAACATGGCTTTATAAGTCAGGCACAGATTGCTTCTGAACAGGCGGTATGCCACTGAGTAGAGCTGGAGTTTCTTTAACCGGGCAGCATATGGCATCTGTTTGAGCCCTTTGATCCTCTTGGTGAGGTACTTTTGGGGTCTTTCCAGTTGCTGCAGGTGTCTGGTAAGGTACATCCCAAAAGGGGCATTGTACTCAATTATGGGCCTGATGAGGGATGAGTAAAGAGGCACGATGACCTCCCCTGATCTAGATGTGAATCTCTTCATGATTAGGTGGGCTATATAAAATGTTTTTCTAACCACTTTGGCCACGTGGTTGTCAAATGAGAGATTGCTATCAACTTGGGTCCCCAGGTCCCTAATTACTTCTTCTGTAGTTAATGGATTACCACCTATGTGGTAATTTGTGGGCACTTTGTTTTTGCCAAAGGGGATGACTATACACTTTTGGCATTTAGCTTGAGGCCATGGCTCTGGCACCAGTTGTCTGTTTCTATGAGGCCCTTTTGGAGGATGCTTGTGTCGGCTGGAGAGTCGATTATGGCGCCCAGTTTGCAGTCATCTGCGAACTTGGTCAGCCACAGTCCTTCCGTGTTGGCCTGTACCTCCGAGAAATATATACTGAACAAGAGAGGTCCCAGGACTGAGCCTTGTGGGACGCCACTTGTAACTGGTTTGAGTCTGACATGGCTCCAGCAATTCTAACCATGTGGGTTCTGTCCTTGAGCCAGTTTGCAATCCATCTAGTGACATAGGGGTTTATATTTAAGCTGGTGAGCTTATCTATAATGCCCGAGTGGGGTATTGTATCGAAGGCTTTTGCGAGGTCCAGGTAGGCTGTGTGGACCACCTTCCCTCATCAATGGCCTTGGTGACTGTTTCAAAGAAATCAACCAGGTTTAAGAGGCAGGATCTGCCCTTAACAAAGCCGAACTGGGTAGGATCCAGTGTTTGTAGGTCCCCAATATCTTTATTTATGAGGTCCATGATGATCCTTTCCATAGCTTTGCAGACCAAGCTAGTCAGGCTTATGGGGCAATGGTTTCCAGGATCCATTGAGGCACCACCTTTATGGAGAGGGACCACTGTTGCTGTATGCCACTCTTTGGACACATATCCTGTAGTAAGGCTGAGATTGAACAGTAGTTTTATGTTTGGGTTTAGCTCTTCTTGGAGCTCATGAAGGACGAGCCGGGACACCATCTGGTCCCATTGATGCTGTGTTTTTGCTTTGGAGAGGGCGGCTCTTACCTGAGCATCTGAGATGTCAGGGGCAGCACTCTGCTGGGATAGATATTTGCCCTTTTGGTGGGGAGGGGGGTAGTTTGTGCTGAACCTGTCAGCTAGGATGTTGGCAATGTCTGTGTGTTCGGTGTATTTTTGTCATTTTGGACTAATTCTGAGCATATCTGGGAATTACCACCTAGGTTCCTAACATAACTAAAGAAAGCCTTGTGATTATCCTTAGTGTCCTGTGCAATTTTTCTCTTGAAGCTGGCCTTAGACAATTTTATGTGTGCCCGTAGTTTTTTGCTAATACTGATCAGTGATGCCTTCCCTTTTTGGGATTTTGCTCTATCATTTAGTAGCTTCCTCCTTCTATTGTATAGTTTGTTTATGGCTGGGGTCCACCAGACAGGACATCTGCCTTTGGAGGATTGGGTCATGGTTTTATTTGGAATCGCATGATCCATGCATTCCTGAAGGTGTTCATAGAATGCGTTTATAAAGGATTCTGCGGTCTGGGCCGTATTTTCCACAGGCCCGGGGGCTTTGAAGGATTCCACCTCAGTTTTGAGGAGTGTGAAATTTGCTTTAGAGAAGTTTTTCACTGTGGTTTTCTGGGCAGAGGGTGGGGTCGGGATGTGAATATCCAGTGAGATTAGTTTATGGTCTGATCTTACCAGTGAGGGATACACTTCTGGTCTGGAGCATAGAGTCCCCATGTTGGTGATGATCAGGTCCAGTATGTTTTCCCCTCTTGTGGGAGTGGTAACAAGTTGTTCCATAGCATTTGAGTTTATAAATTCTAGGAACCTTTGGGCTAGGGTGTTGGAGCTAGAGTAATGCTCCCAGTCTATGTTTGGGTAGTTGAAGTCGCCCAATATAATGGTGTTTGGAGAGACCTTCATATTTTCCAGTGTTCTCAGGAAGGTCGAGTGGGGTTCCTGGGTTTGGGAGGGTGGTCTGTAGCAGGCTATAAACTGGAAGGCAGTTTTACCCACTGTTAGTTGCACATGGATAGTCTCTGATGCTTCGTGCTTTGCCACCAACCTGGAGGTGTGGGTATCTTTGATGAATATCGATACTCCCCCTCCTTTTGTGGTTTGGTCCAAGTTTTGGGGCCAAAAAGCATGGTATGAGGTATAACCTGGTAGTGCTGGGGTGCTACATTGTCATACATTGAAAAAGGGTTTGTTAACCTGAAAGCTTTGTTGTTTTGTTATAAAGGTCTATTTTTATACTCAACTGTCGTTGTTCTTTGGATTTATCTTTGATATTTGGTGCTTTGCTAAAACAGTGCTGGGGTGCTCTCAGGAGCCCTGAACCAGGTTTCTGTTACTGCACAGATATCGATGTTCTCCATGCTAAGGAGAGTTTCGAGTGCGTGCATCTTGAGGTTTAGACTTCTGGCGTTGAGTAGCATTACTCTTAGTTTCTTATCCCTTGTGATACCTATGGAGGTGGGTTTGTCTTTTGAGCCTTGCCTAAAAAAGGCACTATGGGGGTAGCAAGAGCCTTTGCCAATATCCGAAAGCCCAGGGGTGACAGGTGCAAGCCGTCCCTAGCGAAGCATCGTGGCTTGTCGAGCATATCATCCCAAGCTGACAGGCATTGGATCCCCTTTGAATGACACCAGTACTTAAGCCAATTGTTGAAATTGATCATCTTGTCTTCATATTGTGGCATCATTCTTGGTGAGGGTAAGATGCTACTCAAGGTCAGGGTCATACCGGCCTGGGCTACATGCTCAGAGAGCTCCTTTATGTCTCTTTTCATGTAGTCCAGGGAGGTGCGTCTCAGGTCATTCACACCAGCATGGACAGTGACTGAGTCATATTTGTACTTGCCTTGGAGTGACCTGAGTGCTTGTGTTATGTGGCGGATCCTAGCGCCCGACAGGCTGCTCACCGTGACCTCTCCTTGTTCAGCCTGGTGAGCGGGACGCCAGTGTGCCTGATGATAGAGTCACCTATTACAAGTGTATCAGGTGTGTTGTTTAGTCTTAAGGGCTGTGACTGTTTGGCACACTGGCTTTGTGAGATATGTGTTGCACGTGTTTTGTTTTGGGGTAGTTGCTGCTTGGGTGTCTGCTTTGGAGGTCTCTGCTGCTTGGCAGATCTTTATTTAGAGCCTCCAAGTATGTTTTTGTGTGATTATGTGTCTGGTTTGCTGTCGTGGTAGGTCTATGTGAGACTGGAATTGTAGTGAGTGTGGTTTCCTTCTCCTCCTGACTGGTTATGCCAGTACTGAGTTGAGAGAGCTTAGCCTCCAGTTTGGCTATATGGTTGCATCTCTCACATGTGTTGGAATTTGTTGGGAGGAGGAGAGGGTTGTCTGTGTACATGAGGCAGTTGTAACATTGCCTCAAGATTCCCAGATTCACCAGCTGGACCGGAGAGGAGATTGACAACTGACCTTTGGACATGCTAGAATAATATTGGGAATTTCTTAATAATTGAAAACCAGGGCCAGTGGGGAGTGAGGGTGTAGTGCTTTTAATTTTTAGTGCTGACTTATATAATTGCTTTAGTGAGCAAGTGCCAGGTAACTTAAGTGCAATGTGTTACAGGTAACTTAAATGCAAAAACGACAAACAGTAACTTTCTTTCAAGTGAAACAAGGAAATAAGTACAGTAAGCAATGCAGATATCACTAGTGATCCACAGAAGCCGCATATTAGGTGGAATTAGCGTTCCAGGGAAATAACAAGCAAACAAACAACAAGCATATAAACAAAGCTAGATTCAGCAGGCCTGGATCTAGTCTATGCTACAGCAAACAAGGTGTACCAATTTCAGTAAGATACAGTTCAAATATTCAGGCACTATATGTATATATAATACCTTTAAAATAGTCACCTGTAAATTTTTTGCTTGCTATATTTTGACTGTGAATACAGAATAAAACAATGAAAAAAACCAGCCCCTTTGCTTTTAGTTCAAATCTTCTTACCTTTGGAAAATGAGTCTTTACTCTGAGAAGATAGGCAGGTATTAACTTTTCAGGTAGAATCCTAGCTTTTTATTTAGAGTTGAAAAGCAGGATGTCTCGGTTGATGCTGCTTCAGAGGTCAGACTTGCCCCTTCTTTATAGTATAAGGAATATCAGTACGGTTTGAGAAGCATTTTTACCAATTTCTTTCAGTTAGTATCCTACTTGTGATCACCAGTTTCACCGAACCTGAAAAATGTGGTCAGGCAGGCAGTTAGGTAGAAAGAAAAATGCAAAAAAAAAAAAAAAAAACAAACAAAATAATTGTATTAGCCACTCACAGTTGTTAAATTCATTTTTAGTTTGATGAACAAATTTTGAAAGTAAGAGCTATTGCTGTAAACAGTGTTATATGATTATTAACTTACTGTACACTGATTGTAATGAACCAAAAGCTTGTTTTACTGCCTTGTTCCAAGGATTTAGGTAGATATGGGGCCAGATTCCAAAAGACTTGCTTTCAGTGTAAGTTACATACTCTGGTGTAAGACCTCTCTATAAAGGTATGGGTAAAATATGTGTGTTGCACATCACATTCTAATTTGCACATGCATTCCCTTGCACAGAAATGCAGTTTTTGATACTGCTGTGTGTATTCTAAAGTAATATGACATTGTTTTTTTTTTTTTGCAATGTTACAGTCTTAAGTGAGGTCTTTAACAACCTGAACTAAGGAATCACTGCAGTTTTTTTTTTGGTCCCATTTTTTATGGATGCTTTTAGTTGTACCACATAAATTTATCTTCAGTAATGCTGAATATTTAAACTTTCTGAAAGTGGGATATCATTTTACCTTGAGGTGCAAGTGACCTTACAATTTGTGATATAATGTGATGAGTTGGTGGGTGGATGGGAGGACAAAACAGCTCTTAGCAGCTAGCCACTTTTGGGCTTAGTATACTATAAACTCTCTATTTTTTTTTTCACTAATGTACAAAATCGAACATTTTTATGATGACAAGGAGTGTTTCTGAATTTGCTGCATTTTGAGTTATAGCAGCAGGTCCACTTTTATGTCATTTGTTTACAAACACTGTTGATCAGCTAGTCTTTCTTTGCTGGTGGTAGTCAGTTTACCTCGTTTAGATATGATTTGATTAAAACTAAGGATAGTACTCGACAACCTAGACATTTACAAATTTTAAAAACATAAGTTTTCGAAGCTGTAGTTACTTACCATGGTTTTAAATCATCTAGTATTTCACAAACCCTAGTCAAAGCAGGTGCATTACCTTTATAAAGGTCTACTAATACATTTTAGTTGCTTCTCTACCCTAACTATTTTTATGCTATTATATCAGTCCGATTAATAAATGTAACATGTTACTTCTAATTTTGGTATTGACTTTTTTCACATCTCTTCCCATGATACTTGAAGGACTGTGAAGTGATTGTTCCTTAAAAAATGCATAATCTGTGTAAAAGTTAAAAATAAGCATTGTACTACGTTTAGTGTACCTTGCTTATTGTTATTTGAAATACTGTGTTCATCAGTGCCAACTGAAGTAATACTGTTGACCATTTTTTTTTTTTTACCTCTCTTGACAGGTCTAAAAATGGCCCACTGCTATCAGCCCACCCTTTTGGGTAATAAATAAACAAAAGTAACTTCTACACTGATCAGCTTGGGACTTAAAACTCCTTCTGTTACGTAGTTATTTATGTTTGACTGTGCTGTCTGGTTTTCATTTCATTTGTGACCGTATGCATAATTCTGCTCGTTTGTGGAGCTAGGTAGTTCAGAAATTTTGTTTTATCCATTATGCAAATTAAACATTTGCTGACTGACCAGTACTCAGAGCTCCCATACACAAACTGCAGTGTAACAAAACTTTTAACATGTGTTATTATTTATTTCCAGTTTGATAACCGGGGAGGTACACTGTGCCCAAAAGGCCCATTTTCAGTGGAGGCCCATGGAGAGGAGCTCCATAATAAAAACAATTACAGAAATTAAAACAAGCAAACATAGAATCATACATTTGTACAAATTATCCATAGAATAATGCAAAATAACACATACATGTGAAATATGTGAATAATATCATTTTTTACAATCAAATTCAGAGAGCCATTTGCATGGAGAGCCATTTGCACAGAGTAGAGATGGGAGCCTGTGTACAGTATTTAAATAGTAAGCACACAGGGGAGAAAAATTCAATATACAGTTGAAGTGGGGGGGGGGGCTGTAGAAATAGCAGAAAGTAGAGGCATTTGAAGGAGGACATGTCTATGAGTCATAAGAGGGATTTAGGTAGGAAGGGTACAATTACATTCCAGTTTTGGGAGCGGTGGGAGTAGAGCAGGGATTTAAAGTGTTCAGAGTTTGTAGTGATTCTTATCAGGGGTGGGAGAGAGTTCCATTTTCTGGCCAGTGAGTAGGAAAAGAGAAATTGGCCAGGGGTCGTTTAGGTTTGTATACAGAAAGCAGATTTTGTTGGGCTGATCTTAGGGGTCTGAGCATACAGTAGGTTTAAAGATTAGGTTTAAAGATTAGTTTGTGGGCTGTAGTAAGTTGATGGTAGTCTGGATGATTAGGAAGCTCGAGCCACTTTAGACGTTGGAGAGAGGTGCAATGGTGGGTGCAGTGAGTAGATTTAGTAGCGAATTTGGCAATTTTGTTGTAGCAGCTTTCTAATTTTGAGGAGATGGAAGCTGAGAGGTTAGTTAGAAGTGGAGCACCATACAATAGGGAAGGTAGTGGGTAGGAGGAGGCGAGGGTTTGCCTTGTAGCAATAGAGAGAAAGTGAGTGTTTCTATATAGCATACCAAGTTTCTGATGAGTTTTTTGATATTCAGTTGAACATGTGTATCAAATTTCAGATGTTCATCAATGGTAACACCAAGAAGTTTGGCAGAAGGAACAACTTCTATAGAGGAGTGAGTATGGCTGGTGATCTTGAAGGGGTGCTTGTCAAGAGGATGGGCTTTTGTGGGGGAGAAAAGAAGGATTTTGGATTTATTGGCATTAAGGGAGAGATGATTTTGAAGCATCCAGTTCTCTGTAGTTGTGAAGGTCAATTGGGTTTTAGTCTGGAGCTCAGGAAGGCTAAGGGCTGAGCATACTAAAGTGGAGTCGTCAGCATATTGCACTATTTGAGTGTTTGGAATTGCAGTGTGAAAATTATTGATGAATATGTTAAAGAGCATAGGTCCGAGTATAGATCCCTGGGGTCTCTGATAGGTGTAGGTATGAAGGTTGAAGTACCAGTTTGCCATTTCACAGCTTGGGATCTGTCAGAGAGATAACTTTTGAACCATGAAAGGGTATCTAAGGAGAGATTGAGGTTAGAAAGGTGATTGAGAAGATGGGTATGTGACACAGTGTTGAATGCCTTGGATAGATCAAGAAGGACAGTGGAGACAATTTCTCCAGCATCACGGGCATGGTTAACAATGTCTAAGAAAGAGAGGAGAGCAGTTGTAGTACTATGACCAGGACGGAAGCCATGTTGTGTAGGGGTGAGGAGTTTGTTATTGAGGAGGTGGGGCATGAGTTGCAGGTGAATGCATTTTTCAAGTACTTTTGAAATTGGGGAAAGAGTGGCTATTGGCTATCTGAAGTTAGAGATGCTATTGTTTTTGCCTCCTTTGTGGAGGGGCACGATGTAGGCGATTCTCCATAATTTGGGGACGTAAGATTCCTGAATGGATCTATTGATGAGAATGCTGATGGGGATGGCGATACCATCTGCACTATCTGCATTATTAAAGGAAATACAGAAAATTGGCACTGTTCCCTGTAAACAGGATCATCATCTTAAGTGATAGCTGACTGATTTTGGAAACTTCGGTAATCAGAAAGTCACAGCAATATGTTGAGCATTCTAGTAACAAAATTCACTGGGGAGGAGACACCTTACCATATTCATAGAATAAAGAAATCTAAATTACAAAACCATTAAAGTCAGAACAAAGTGGTATATGATCTTATATTGGATTACCAAATTTCAGTAGAAGTTGTGGAAAGTCACTGTGGTCGAGATCATGGAAGCACATATTACATCTCTCATGAGGTGAGATGTTAAGGATGGGAAGATCTGTGTAGATGAGAGGAAAATGACAGAGAATTTACAGCAAGTAGGATAAGGTGATTGGAGACTGAAGGAAACATGATTTAAGCTATTTTTGTCTTAGTTCTGTTACTTTGCTTTACTTTACAAGGTTGAAAAGGAGATAGTGATTAAGGAAAGGTGCCTAATTTTCATAATAAAACGTATTTTTGTGTGCTACTGTAGCTTAATCCACCCACTTTCTTCTGATCTGTTGTATGCCATTTCACAATGAACTAGTTATAATATTCTGAAAACAAACTGTGCAAAATGCAGTACTCTCCTACTTGGCTTTTTAATAAAATAAAGACTTGGCACTGTGTGTGTACATCTTTGTGGATTTGCATTTATAATGAACTGTATGCAGTAACAGTCTCCAAAGAAGCTGATCTTTTGTGATGTTACCTGTTCAGCATGTAAATGCACATAAGTAAATATACTCCTTCAGGAATTTGGTTTACATTGTTTAAAATTACACTCATTCGGGATGCTGTACCCATTACTGTTACTTTGTCATCAGATCTGTGTCATCTTTAAATTTGTTGCTGCTTGCCAGATGTGTATCTTCATGTATCTAGTCAGTTTTGTAAGCTATTTGTTCATTCATAATAGGCAGATTCATAGTCCCTTTTCAGTTATGCCCCAGGCTATATATATATATATATATATATATATATATATATATATATATATATATACACGCACAAAATATGTGAGAATAAAGTTGAGGCATAGTTACAGCCAGATAAATGATTTAACATGGACAGGCTTAGGTGGTATATTTTTATAAGTAAATTTTGACTATTTGCAAATTTATACTTTATATTCAGAAGTTAGTTATACATTTAAATTTGTTTTCTGTGGTAGAACACGGATCCAGGTGGACCATTTTTCAGGGCATCTCAGTGAATAAAAGCATTTCAGTGACTGGCCTGGATAAGTGGTATCATGATATACACAGAGAAGATAAGTGAAAATATATTCAGCATTTGATCTTTTGGCAAGAGAGATTCGAAGCCTTTACAGAGTGTGAGCAAGAGATAATAGTCAGTTAATATAATAATACCATTGAAAAATTAAACTTCGGAATATGTTGAAGAAGTGCTCCTATACTTGTATGATAAAACACTCAAAGGTGTAGTATATTGAAGTGGTTGTAAAATACCATTTTGCAGAAACTACGTTGTTATAGAATAACAATACAAAAGTAAAAGGGAAAAAAACAGAGAGCGAGAGAGAGAAAAAGAAAATGAGGGGTAAGGTGAATTTGAGGGAAGAAGGGATACGATGTCATAGTGTAACTTTGTGGTTTGTAACATATTTGAAAGACATGAGAGCTTTCAGCCCATGAAATTATATAATGTAAAATGACAAACACCCTTCATAGATAGTGCAAAAATATAGCTGTTCTTTTATATAGCTGTTCTTTTTATTGACAGAGATGCAGAGAAACTAGATTATATGAAAGTTTTATCTTGAAGGGAGGGTTTAGGCAATTTGGTCAGGGTAAAGAGCTTTAGCATCTTATTCTGGATTGCATATGGCAAGTTATCAGAAGATATAGGCAATGCACTTGAAGTATTTGTTTTGAACTGTATATGAGACATCATCCAGGAGAGATTACCTAAGGAGATAAGGAACAGCCAAGTTTCTGATGGTGGTAATAAGAGTTCTAGACTGTTGAACCCCACCTGTAGAAAGTAGGCCTTTCTGAAATTGAAAGGATGAATGGGGGGGGGGGGGCTCTACACAAGCTTAGGGAACCTGGATGTTTAGGCCACAGTTTGTAGACATCGGTAGTAGTACTTAATTTTGTGGCTTGGGAAACAGCAGACGTTTGTGTTAAGTAATGTACATTATATTGGTACAGAAAAAAAAAACTCTGCAGCCTGTGTTTATGAGAGCATTTTTAGAATATGCTGGAAAACATAGTGATTTCTGGAGTCCGGTTTATGAATTTACAAACTTTGTTTTGGGGATTACACCATTCTTGACAATGGATCAGAATTAATCAGGTTGGTTAAGCAGAATGTGATTTTAGTATATTTAGTGCTAATGCTGGATGCAGAATGGTACTTATCTGTCTAAAGGAATGTATGGTTGAGATAGGGATACAAAGCAATAATAAAGATGAGTAAGGCAAGGAAAGAGGAGAGTCTTTGATTTTGGCCAAAAGACCACTGAGATTTTGAAAAATTGATACTAAGGTAAGTTGTGTTACTAAGCCAATTCAAAGGTATTTGGCCACCTAGTGGATTGTTTTCTCATTTTTTTGTTAATGAAAGTTTTACATTTCAAAAACGCCACAAACAATTGAAGACATAAATAATATCAGTAGTGAGCACACACATTAACTATACACATTATATTCAAGAAAAAGATATCAGCTTTGTCATGTTAAGTCATGGAACCTTTACTGCTAATGACCGAATTCCAAAAGACTTGCTGTTGGTGTAAGTGACTTACTATGGTGCAAACCTGCCCCAATTTCAGAAGACTTGCTGTTGGTGTAAGTGACTTAGTATGGCATAAGCCTGTCCTGATTTCAGAAGACTTGCTCTTGTTGTAAGTGACTTAGTGTGGCGTAAGCCTGCCTCAATTTCAGAATACTTGCTCTCATTATAAGTGAGTTAGTCTGGTGTGCGGCCTACCTGTAAAGCAGGCTTAAACCAGAGTAAGTTACGTATGTAGAAAACAAGTCTGTTAGAATCATGGCAGGATAACACCAAAGTAAGTTTCTTACAGCAAGAACAAGTCTATTAGCATCAGGCTCTGTTTCCTAATATTCCCAAAGAACCATTGTGTTAACACTACATTAAGTCTAACCCAGTCCTTTGTTTTTAAATGATAGTCTCCATTAAACATAAACTCCACTTAAGTACTGCTTTACACCATAATGTATGTTATACGAAACAATATCATCACATAAAAAACAAAACATTTTTTTTTCATGTGGGAAACAGATATTTCCAAAATGTTTTGATATTCAAGAAGTCATTCTTCTATGTCATCATTGACATGAAGGCCATTAAATGATTTGCTGCCTTGTTACTAAGCCCATCCATTGACACTGCTTTTAAATGCATCCAGATCTAATGGTGTACCGCTTTAACAGAAAAATTATTGTAAATGGTATTAAATTATTTGCAGACATACTTGAAGAATGTGTAAAATAAATTTCCAATTGATAATATCATCATACGCCCCTATTCTTTCTTGTTATTGTCTTTCAGTTATTTGTCAAAGCTCAGAAAAAGCTGGAACTTTGTTTTTAATTATTCAGAGTATTCATATAAAAATAAGCTCATTCATTCTGACATCAATGTGCTGTACATACTTATAAGAGAATAATTTGTGGCAAAATATCTGTTGCTGTAAGCCTGATGGTGAAAGGGCCAACCAAGCGAGTGCCACAAAAATAAAATTTAAAACCCACCCAGTTGGGAGCTGTGCCCCCCTCCCCAAACACCCTAACTAAATATACCAACGCCGAAATTGCACTACAGTGGGGAAGAGGGCAAATTCCTGATGGCCCACTGTTTCTTTTCTCTTGGAACATTTTTGCTTAAATGCATGTTTGATGAAGTGAGGCTTCAACTAATAGAGTTCAACAAAAGGGTATTTGATGATTATGGTTTTCGACGAAGTGAAGAAGACCTGGTGAAAGGTAATGCCTGTATGTTTGAAGGGTGAGATTTAGAGTAAATTGAAGTACAGAAGATTTTTGCTGGCATGCTGTAATCCAACCTACACATTGAGAGTATTCTGCATGGGATGGACAGCTAAGAAGGAAGATGCTTAAACAGTAGTTAAGTGGCTTTGTCCATATTCATCCCTTCATATGGAAGTCTTACAGCCTGGAAGGAGGGCCACCATGTATTGAGTCACTTGGCTTACGTTTTTATGAGTTACTTACATGAAGGGGATCCATGATGAAGTTTACTGCACTGAAACAAAAGTAACCCTATAAAAAAAGCACACTTCAGTTGCATTGTAAGTTTAAAACAAAAACACAGTAATCACCTTGATAGCTGAAGGACTCCAAAGAATGTGCATAAATCCAAAAACAAAAACCAGAAGTCCAACGCTGAGTAACTTATTTAATAAAATGTATAACAAAGCTTTCAAGTGAAACTCTTCATCAGTGTATAAAACTTAAGGCTACACACCAGCCTTGGAAGAAAAAAAAAAAAAGGAAATATTTTTTTTTATTTTTATTTTTGCAGGGGACGAAGTGTCTTGAGCCCCCCTTCTGCCTTACTTAACCATAGAAAAAATTCAAACCTTATAGTAAACTTGTTTCCACTGTCCTTCTGCATTCTGCTGCTGAAAATTGTGTATTTGAACTTTTACCCGAAGTTCAGAAATGCAGAATTAAAGCAAAATTTCCTATTTCCCGCTCTTATTCCCTCAAATGCAAGCAAAATCAACTGTGGCCACCATCATTAAATAACAGCTGTTAATGTGGTTCACTGTTGGCAGTGTGATGATTAAGGATGCAACAAATCTGACTCCAGTAAAATTACACGTTCCCACATGAAAGCATGTAAGGTAGCAAAAAAGTGGTATAGTTACAAGTGGTTGACACATTTGTTGATAAGTGGCTTTAGTGTGAAAATTTAATATTGGGGTTTGTTTCACAGCAGTTTGTTGTAGTGTAGAAACCAGCGAAGTACCTTTTCCCTCCCTTTCTTCACTGTGGTGCGATCATGGAGTTGGTATATGTAATTTAGGGGTATTCTTGTATGTTTCAGTTGTGCTTAGCAAATAGCTTATGCTTGAAAAGGGAAAAGTGACATCATGGCCCTAAATAATGTTATTCTAAATCACTTTGAATTTTGCCTTTTACACAGCCAAAACAGTTTTTGGTTATATTATTTTGTATTACAATTCTTTTCCTGCTGTAGACTGGTGAAACAGAGCAAAACAGAAAAATAACCCAACATTAATGATGCAGAAGCAGCTATATAAAAAGGTTTAAACATCCATATGGTGGAAGAAAATGAATAAACATCTGTCATAGTAAACAATATAGTAAGAAAACTGAAGACACAGGCAATGCAAGTAATAAATGACACAGTGATGATGGTGCATATCTGTACAGACACATGGCTATTGTAAGGCGTCTGGAGATATAGATGTCAGATGCAGTTCAACCATTATATGAATGATGAACACAGTGAGCAGCCAAGTGTATAGAAAGGTAGTAGGGCAACAGTATTTTATGTTTCAGGTTAAAAATTTATTAAACCATGCTTATGTCGATACTTAGATTACCACTTTTAAAGAAATAGTATGTAGTTTGAATGTCATGTAGAGAAAATTAAGTATGTTACCATCTAAAACTACATACTAATATTTTTAGACTTTTTTGAGCCTACCGTCATGCTAGCCACAGTAACCATCTGGTCTTGCTTCTAATTTTGTTAACCTTTTCTGATCCATTAATTTACCCTGTTAGAGGAGAATGTCATGCTAGAAAAAAGTGATGTCTTCATGTTGTGATTCTGAGTATTTCTCTTAACCTGTCCTTGTATTCTGTCCTCCTCAGATAGTCATGCAGTTGGATGTAGCTGCTAGAATTGCCTGGGCTTTGATTTATGCCTATAAACTCTGTGACATGCACATGTGCTCCTGATGTTGTCAGCTTGATATTTTTTTAGGGGAAGGGGGTGTTGGGACCAGTGTTATACATCCATTCATCCACAACCCTTTTTTCCCATTTTTGCATATGGGGTTGGAGTGTCACTTCAGCAGTGACAATCATCTAGAACCAAGATTTATACTGCCGGGTGGCTAGTCCTGCCACTTTTGTTCGTCCATACCACACACTTGCATGCACGCTTAAACCTATGACCGATTTAGTGTGTCCAATCCACCTACTGAATGTCTTTGGAATGTTGGAGGAAACCTGAGCACCCAAAAGAAACCCACACAAATATAGGGAGGACATGTAGACAGCACAGAAAGCACTCCAGCTGAGAATTGAAACGGGAAACCTTTTGCTGTGAGGCAAGAACGTTATACATGTCCAAAAGTTAATCAACCATAGCTGCTTATTTTCTCCCCTCATCTAGCACTTTTTGCCACCTACTATTTCCTCTAACCCAGGTCGCCAGTGTTACTAGCAAAGATTTTCTTATTGTGCTGTTATGCTGGAAAACTATGTTAGCATTTAAACTTTTCTACTAAAATTATTTAAACTGTTTTAAAGTAGAAAAACATTTTATTGCACTGAAGATGCATTTTATTATATGAAAACTGACAAAATGAGTGATGTGCCATTTTGAGTATTTCTGCTCAGGATATTATATTCAGGCTAATGTTCTGCTTTAATTTCTTTCTGAATGTTCTGTCAGAAGTCAGTGATGCCTTGGCTGGAAACTAGGACAGTTGGTCCACTGCAGATATGTTAACAGGGTTTAAATAGCTGGATGATTCTCTAACCTTCTTAACGATCTTCGTAATGATCTGAGCATATTTTTTTGTATCAATAACACCAGTCAGCTGGGAAAAATAAAGTTGTCTCCGTTCATGCACACACAATTATGTACAAAGGCAGCAAGCTGCCCTCACTAAACAAGCTATGCATTCATTCTTGAGAATTTGAGTCCTGACTGTCTTGCCAGTTTTCACTAGTATAGATTGCTTATCATAGCACTTTATCAGCAGGGAGGGGATGTGGGTTAACCACTTCACTCAACTTTACATCCCAGCTCCCAGTCTGTCAGTAAACAGCTGTTTTTTAATCTATACCCTGTATGCCATAGGACTGCATTACAGATTTCTGACAAAACCAGTATTGTCCCATCAAACTACACAAGCTGCACAGACTTATGATGCCTCTCATCTTTCTGTGGATGTGTCTATGCAGGCATAGTGCCAGATCAGTTTCTTTCATATTCTTTGAGTAATCTCTTAACTTCAGTCAAGTCTTGGAAATGGCATCTGCATCTCCAGGATGCAAATGAACATGATGTATACATACATATATGTATGTATATGTACACACAGACATATATGTGTGCATATATGTATTGTTTTTTAAATGATTTTCTCATCCAGAGCAGTATGTAAATGCCACTAAAGTATGTGGTACTTAAATGTAGCATACAAAAACCATCCGAGTTTCATACAAAAGAATACATCTGATTGTCTGACTATTTACCATTTCATTTACAAATCTTCAGGCATTTTTAGCTGACACATTCTGATAGAAGATATGCTTTATGAAGAACTACGTTTGCCTTTAAGTAATGCAAGATTGCTGTCAGTACTGAAACATAAACATAATGATACATTTTTAAAGTAAGCATAACTCTACAGTCTTGGTGAATAGAAGACAGGGCCATGTACTCTTTGTGGAAATGTCAATGTGTAAGGGGCTATGCAGGCATTTGTACGTAGCCCCCATCAAATAATCCATTATTGCTTCGTAGAAATATTTGTAGCTCAGATAATGGCTTTTTAAGACACTTGACATACTGCAGGAAGTGATATGCACTCCACCCTACTGTTAAAAGATGATTATGATTTTCTCAAAGAACTCTCTCAGACTGTGAATTTGTTTGTTTATTCTTTCCATGGTTTATTTTTTAGTAATAGTGGAAATCTGTAGAATTTTGGATATGGCAAAATTTATCTTATCACTTTTAATTCTGTCCTGCCTTTCTTGTCTTGGATTTTTTTTTTTTTTTGGTTGGTTCAACAAGCATTTCCTTGTCAGGGGGTTTAAAATTACCACAACTTTTTTCACGAACAAACATGATATATTTTTTAAGCATTTGTTTCAGTTAACATTGAGCATTTCACTGTTGTAGGATGCCACTCATTCTAAAGTCCAC
This sequence comes from Protopterus annectens, assembly GCF_019279795.1. Lineage (NCBI taxonomy): Eukaryota > Metazoa > Chordata > Ceratodontiformes > Protopteridae > Protopterus > Protopterus annectens. The sequence goes on along the minus strand of NC_056731.1, from coordinate 824,961,894 downwards.
ACTGGGACATATTTCTAAAGAGCTGAAATATATGTATTTCAGTTTCTAATGCCAGAGACATTCATCTAATTCAGTTTCAGTGCTTCAGCTAAGATTTGAAGGAATAGTAAAACATTTATTACTTTTGTTTACACAAACTATTCTCAGTCCTTTGTAGGGTGCATTCAAACTGTAGTGCCATATTCTACCAGTCATTATAAATGCTGTAACATTTAGGTCACGACTGCCTGCAAGAATTCCTCAATACGTGTTGCTGTTTCAATTTAGCAGTATTATTCTGGTCATTTGATGCTCAAAACAGAGCTCGCACATTGTTATCTTATGCCTTATTTCTGGGATATTTTTCTGTCTGATTCTGTGGACTTATTAAAGTTATCTGCCTTGCACCCAAATTTCCTTCACTTATTTCAGTAATAATATATTCTTTTCTGAGACGATTTTAGGGATTTCTTTATTAAGATACCGGCATTTTTGTGGCAGGTTCTTGGGTATACTGTACAGATCTGTATGTACAGTGGATATAAAAACTTAAATTAAAGTTAAAATGCCAGTTTTTTGTGATATAAAAAGAGACCACAATAAAACATTTCTAAACTTTTCCCACCTTTAATGTGACCTATAACCTGTACAATTCAATTGAAAAACAAATCTGTTTGGGGAAAAATATAAAAAAATAAAAAGTGTACAATAAGCTGGTTGCACAAGTGTGCACACCCTTAAACTAAGAATTTGTTGAAGCACCTTTTGATTTAATTATAGCATTCAATCTTCTTGGGTACACACCTGCCATCAGTTAAAGAGATTCTGATTAACCCCAAATAAAGTTCAGCTGTTCTAGTAGGATTTTCCTGACATTTACACAGTTTCCTGCTACAGCAAAAGCCATGGTTTGCAGAGAGCTTACAAAGCATCAAAGGGATCTCATTGCTGAAAGGTATCAGTCAGGAGAAGGGTACAAAAAATTGCCACAGGATTGGATATACCATGGAACACAGTGAAGACAGTCATCAAAAAGTGGAGAAAATATAGGACAACAGTGACATTGCAAAGAACTGGACGTCCCTCCAAAATTGATGAAAAGACAATATGAAAACTGGTCAGGGAGGCTGCCAAGACACCTACAGTAACACTGAAGGAGCTGCAAGAATTTCTGGAAAGTACTGGTTGTGTACTACATGTGACAACGATCTCCAGTATTCCACATATGTCTGGACTATGGGGCAGGGTTGTACGACGGAAGCCTTTTATTACGCACAAAAAATTCCAGGCCTGGCTAAAGTTTGCAAAACAATATATAGTCTCCCAAAAGCATGTGGGAAAATGTGTTATGGTTTGATGAGACCAAGGTTGAACTTTTTGGCCACCATTCCAAAAGGTACATTTGGCGCAAAAACAACACTTTGTATCACCAAAAGAACACCATCTCCATGGTGAAGGATGGTGGTGGTGGCAGTATCATGCTTTGGGGTTGCTTTTCTTCAGCTGGAACTGGGGCTTTAGTCAAGGTGGAGTGAATTATGAACAGTTCCAAATGCCAGTCACTTTTGGTCCAAAACCTTTAGGTGTCTGCTAGAAAGCTGAAGATGAAGTGGAATTTCACCTTTCAACACAACAATGACCCCAAGCATACATCCAAATCATCAAAAGAATGGCTTCACCAGAAGAAAATTATGGAATGGCCCAGCCAGAGCCCAGAACTAAATCCAATAGAAAATCTGAGGGGTGACCTACAGAAGGCTGTGCATAAGAGATGCCCTCGCAATCTGACAGATTTGGAGCACTTTTGCAAGGAAGAGTGGGCAAATATTGCTAAGTCAAGATGTGCCATACTGATAGACTCCTACCCAAAAAGACTGAATGTTGTAATTAAATCAAAAGGTGCTTCAACAAAGTATTAGTTTAAGGGTTTGCACACTTATGCAACCAGCTTATTGTATGTTTTTTATTTTTTATATTTTTCCCTAACAGATTTGTTTGTTTACAATTGAATTGTACAGGTTATAGGTCACATTAAAGGTGGGAAACATTTTGAAATGATTTATTGTGGTTTCTTTTTTATATCACAAAACCTGGCATTTTAACAGGGGTGTGTACACTTTTTATATCCACTCTATGTATGGATTCTTCTGTTTTTGCTGCATGTTTCTTTTAGAATCTCTAAGAACAACCATGAAACACACGTTATGCTTATAATGCATCATTCCACATAGAGGATGGCAAAAGGTGAGGGGGTTTTGTCCAGCTTATTTATCCCCACTATGAGATGTTTCTGTATTCAAATCTTATTGCCAGTGTCCTAAATTCATCAGCTCAGCAAATGATTGTTACCTTCCGAAGGTTATCCCAAACATCCTTAAACCCTTAATTAAATCTGCTGTACAGCCTTCGTGGCAGGCCGTATGCATTGCATGAAGAAGTAGTTTAGCGATAGTCCAGCCTCGGCTATATTCCATACTTCCATTTTCTTTGTTTTTTTCTTTCTGAGAATTTATTGCTCAAAAATACGCATCTTCAAAAATGTTTCCTCGTCTGATGTTATAAAACTGTGATTATGTTCCATTTATTTTTCTTGCTTGCTTTCTGATTACCTTTAATTGACTAAATCCTTAACTCCTTAAGTAGAGCTTTTGAAGTGATAATGCTGAATTATTTTGGATTTCCTTTAGTAAAACCATTCCTCCTACATTGCCAATACTTGTAAAGTTATACAACACCCAAGCTGAATATGTTATTTAGTGCTGAAACTATTGCCCACAGTTTTTATACTAGTGATATTGTATCATCACATCTGCTCAGGCATACTGCTGTTTCAGCGCCTACTAATTCAAAAAGTGCAGAAGCTATATTCCCCCGTTTGGGCTACTGAATGTGACTTATCTCATTTTTGTACATGTTCAGCTGCTCTTGTGAAAGCATACAAGTCACACTGTTGTAAGCCAGTCGTATCCCGTTCTGCTGTGTTACTGTTTACCTTAACTGCTTTCCAGCCTTCTATAGATTTCCTTGCTGATCTACCAATTTATTTACACACATTGACATCATTTCAGGAAATTATTGTTACACTTAATTATTTCTTGAAGGTATTGTTTCCATATCACAATATCTTACTTTTTGGTGTACATCTCAACAGTCCTAAATTTCGAAAGAATACTTATCTCAGTTTTGTAAATTATGATTCCATGATAAATCAGTAGAGCTATAGAACAAAATAAATAACTTTGGAGCTATGGATGTAGACTTTGAATTAAAACAAGGAATTTATGCTGGGTGCCAGAGTGTAACAGCTTCAGTTTACCTTTTTATTTTAAAACCTTTATTCAGTTGTCACTTAGGGCGGCCACAGTGGTGCAGCGGTTAGCGTTGTCGCCTCACAGCAAGAGGTTCTCTGGTTCGATCCTTGGCTGGGGTGCCTTCTGTGCTGAGTCTGCATGTCCTCTCTGTGGTCGCGTGGGTTTCCTCCGGGTGCTCTGGTTTCCTCCCACATCCCAAAGACATGCTGTAGGTGGATTGGACACGCTAAATTGGCCCTAGGTGTGAGTGCGTGTGTGTATGTGCGCCTTCTGTGGAAGGTTGGGCTCCAGGCTGGCAACTCGACACCGTAAAACTCCACTGCCAGTCATGAGCAGACAGGTGATCCGCTGTGGCGACCCCTAACTGGGAAAAAGCCGAAAGAAGAAGAAGAAGATTCAGTTGTCACTTAAGATATAGACAAACATTCATTTATGTAAAAGAAAACGGACCATGTTAACGTTCATAATTACAAACATTATACATCTCATATATCCTTTTATACAATTATCAATCTAACATAACATAAATTGATCAGTTCTTGCTTAAACCTCACTACCCCTTCAAAACTTTACTGCGGCTATAACAGCTTCTTTAGAGAAAATTGATAGTGCACTAAGTTGAGTATTTTCCTGGATTTGTTTGTGCTATATGTCTTTCACCTTGTTTATTTTCCTATGTTATAAATAATATTTACCAGTCACTTGACTGGATTCAGTCTTTTACACTGTGACTTCATTTTGCCCCCACATACATTATAGTTTATCATTATCTGCAAACTTTCAGGTCTTGAATTTTAGACCATCCGCTGTTCCACTGGTAATCATTTTTAATGAGGATTTCTGCACCCATTTCCAATTCCTTTGGTAGTCTTGTCTGTTACTACAGGGTATGTGCTGATTATCTTACTAATTTGAACCATAAAGTCTACCCAGTTTATATTTCTCTTCCCAGTTTTATATGCTTAGTTGCATAGCCTGTCTAGTGGATGGTTTATTTGTGATTGGGTAAGCAATGTATTTAAACAGGTACTAATTTCAGTATTTTGTATTCTGAGGAAGTCATCTACCAGATGAAAGCGCTTAATATTGCTGTGTTTGCTTACACTGTTTATCTTGGATGAATATTGTCTGTATTTTTCTGGATTTGGAGTTTTCTGCTTATAAAGGATTTACCACCTACCAAGCGTCGCTTTTGTCTTGCAACAGCTGCCTTTTATTTTTCATTGTTTGTAAGACTCTACCTGTTTTCCTTGTTTGTTGTCATGGATGGAGGCGAGCAGATGCGTGACACTGGTGATGCAGAACTGCAGACTCTACTTAGATCTGTATCCACTTTAACTGCAACAGTTTCCGATTTATCTAAAAAAGTGGACAAATTAATGTCTAACCCTCTTTATTTAGGGTCGAATGACATTACTAATTCACAGGGCTCAGAGACTAGTGATTTGCTTATTACACCAGCCCAAAGAACGGGCCTTCACAGCAACCAGGAAGTTGACTTAGTTCGTGGTAACACCAATGGTTTTAGCTGTAACACACAGGCTCAGAATGTTTCTGTCGATAGGCAGGAAGTGACTATTAATGTATCGGTTGAGCAATGGCTTAAAACCGAAACTGGTCTTAATTGAGTTTCTAACTTTAGTAATAATCATGTTAACCCAGGTACATTGGATCAACAAATTTCCAGTTTTAGAGGGCTACTTCTGAAATATAAAAAATTGCAACTGGAAAATGAATACTTAACTGAGTGTACCAAAAGAGAGCAGGTGCCTAAGGGGCTCCGTTTATGGAAATTTCCCACTGGACTGGAAAAGGACTCACACCTTCATAAAGAACTTCTACAATTTTTTAACAGGCAAGGGTGTGAATTGCTTCAAATTTTGATATCTGACAATAACCGTAAAATGTCATTGTTATTAAGGGAGATTAATACTTTAGATTTAAGCATTAAAAATGACTTCTTGTTTGAAATGAAATGTAATAATTTTAATGCTGTGTTTAATCATGTTGACACCAAACTAATTGAATTAAAGACTAGGAAGGAAAGGAAATTATTAAGGGATAAAGTGGACTATCAGAATGGTAGAGCATATCCAGATCCACCGAGGGGACAACAAAGTTTTTCTGTTAATAACATTTCTTGTACTGAGGATAATGAAATTGAAGAGCATGCACAAGGCAATAGTGGAAATGTTTCCCCTTTAGAGCAACCTCCTTTACGAAGGTCGGAGAGGTTACAGAACCAGAGACAGGGGAGGCAGGATTACTACAGGAATGGCAACAACCCTGGGATGGGTTCCTGGAGGGGGAGATGGGGTTCATACAGGAGATAAACCCTGACAACAATTTTGACAACGATAACAATAGTGGTCTGGTACTTAATGTTATTAGCAATAATAACTGTGATTTTAACATTTATAACTACAGCCAGGTCCGAGTTGACACCAGGTGGGCCAAATTATTATCCAAGGGCTTTAATTTTGTTCCTATTAAGGAAGGGACGCTCACTGACTCTGTTATACAACTTAAATTATTTACAAGAAAACTTAATTTGTCTTTACATTTTCACGATAACAATACTATTACTGGCCATTTGGATATACGTAGGCCTAGTATTTTTTTACCCCCATCACACCCCCTAGTACAGCTGTTTGAGAATCTATGTGAAGCTGATATCAGGAACTTATTAGTGAACAAGTATAAAAAACCTGGTCAAGCTAACTTGGACTGTGATGAGAGAAAACTATTAAGTGAAATTTTAGAGCATCGTGACATAAGAATAATGAAACCTGATAAAGGTGGGGGCATGGTAATTATGAATGTGGTTGATTATAACAGCAGGATGATGGAACTATCTTGAGGTCTCACGAAATGAGATTAATATAACATATCGTAATATTGACTTGGAATTGGAACAGCTGTTATTAAATGGGCAAATAACCTTAGAAACCCATAATTATATGCTTATAAGCCATCCTAAAATACCCACAATTTCCGGCATACCAAACATTCATAAATCCTTAGAAAACCCACCATTAAGACCAATTGTGGATGCAAAAGCCTCAAAAACTTATAGTATTGCTAAGTTCATTGACAATATGACCAAAAACATTCTAGATTCACGTAGTCTTGTGATTAGGGACTCATGGGACTTTCTTACTAAAGTTAAACAGGACATGTTTTTTGATAGTAACATATTAGTCACTATTGATGTTTGTGATCTTTTTTCAGTTATTCCACATCAAATTGGCCTTGAATGGTTTTATGACTATTTATGTACCAATTCAACACTTAATCATAACACCATTCTGACTTTATGAACATGTATGGAAATAATAATAGAGAATAATTTTGTGACCTTTGAAGGGCATCTTTTTAAGCAAAAACAGGGTGTTGCTATGGGTGTGTGCTGTGCTCCAGTGTTTGCCAGCATTGTCTTGGCACAATGGGAGGACCTATTTGTTACCAACTCGGAATTTAGGACTTCATGGGTTTTGTATGGGCGATACCTAGATGATATAGTCCTGTTCTAGAAAGATAGTGAGGACGACCTGAAGAGGTTCTTCACCTATATTAATGGAACTACAAGTTTTCTTAAGTTTACTATGAATAGCAATGTAGAACTGATTAATTACTTAGATGTTACCATCAAGAAAGACTTTGAACATAATTATTTTGTTTCACAACTATATAGGAAACCTACCTATTCAAATTCACTATTGCATTATACAAGCACACACCCATTGCACCAGAAAAAAGCCCTAGTTAAGGGCCAATATGTAAGACTGGCCAGAATGGTGTCCGACTTTGCGGATTTTCTTAGTGAATGTGAAATATTAAAAAAACATGTTTTGTAAGAGGGGGCACCCTGAAACCTTTGTCATAGATATTTTTAATGAAGTTAAGACTAAAAGAATGAATGGTCATTTTCTTGCACTACTAGGGCAGGTGTCCACCAAAGTCATAATGACTGTAAACCTTTAAATTTTGGATGGGTGCTTACTCTTACTTACACATCCAATTTTTATGACATTAAAAACATTATTTCCAAATATTGGAAAATATTTGATGTTGACCCTGAATTATCAGAGAAATTTGGTATTGAACCGCAAAAAGAGACACTTCCCTTAAAGGATTGTTTGAAAAGCAAAAAATTTGACATCCACAATGGTGGTACCTTTAAGTGTGGGAGGTGTGCCCAATGCCCTTATGTTATGGACAGAGAAAAAATCAAGCTCAAAAACTTTGGATATATTTCCAGTTCAAAAAGGATGTACTGTTACACTAAAGGGGTTGTGTATTTGGCCTTGTGTAGATTCTGTGCAAGTTTCTATGTAGGTAAAACTAAGAATGCCCTAAGATTAAGGATTTATCAACATTTATATGATATCAGGAATAAAAATGAAAAGAATGCATTATATAAACATTTGGTTAGTGAACCTACCCATTCCTTCCTGTTCTTTATATTGGAACAGGTAGATCTGGGACCTCGTGGGGGACCCTTGAATGAGTATTTGGAATGGCAAATTAGGCTTGATGCTTATCATGCTCCTGGGTTAAATGATAGAATTTCTTTATCTTCTCTGTTGAAATTAAAATCTATGTTTTTTATTTAGTTCTACATATTGTTTAGGGATGTTTTAAACTTTTTATATGTATTATTGTTTTATATTTGGCTTGCATTAAGTATTTGCAGCCTTGTTAATGGGGGAAATGATGTCAGTTTATTTGTGATTGGGTAAGCAATGTATTTAAACAGGTGCTAATTTCAGTATTTTCTATTCTGAGGAAGTCATCTACCAGATGAAAGCGCTTAATACTGCTGTGTTTGCTTACACTGTTTATCTTGGATGAATATTGTCTGTATTTTTCTGGATTTGGAGTTTTCTGCTTATAAAGGATTTACCACCTACCAAGCGTCGCTTTTGTCTTGCAAAAGCTGCCTTTTATTTTTCATTGTTTGTAAGACTCTACCTGTTTCCCTGTCTAGTGGATGGCTTTGGCATCAGCCCCTGAAGATTTGACTATGCTGCACCTTTTTGTCAGGAAGCAAGAGGTTAAACCCCAGCATGCTAATAAAACTGACTGTTGCAGCCTTGTCCCCCAGCTAGTACAGTAATCCTAACTGTCCAATAGACAGTATACATTTAATTCACATCACTGTGACTAAAATTAACTATCAAGCAGCCCTCTCAGTGCTTTCTGCCTTAGTTTGTATCACTTGGAGGCCCACCTGTTTATTTGCATCTCTATACATTCCCCTTCATTGCTAATGTATCTCCCTACTCTAATCTGTGCACAAACTGATTACTAATCAGCAAGTCAATGTGAAGACACACTCCCAACCTCAATAAACTTTGCTGTCTCCTCTCATTCACTTTACAGGTAGTTTGACTTATTACTTACCCCGTCTGAGGCCTTCACTGATTTCCACTGATTGCCTCTCTGGTTTCTTTGTATTCCACCTGGTTTACACCCCTTGTGCTATCTTCCTCCCCCAATACAAAGTATATATTAGAATCCTGCTGAGCATGGAGCCATCTTTATATTTCTAGTCTCCCACCAGGACACAAGTGCTCTTCAGCAATTACATTCTGCTTGCCGGTAAGCCATTAGACCTTAGGAATTTGTTTAAAGTGGTCAGATTTGTAAAGTAATACTTACTTTTTTCTCTTGTCTTGGTTGGCTCTGCCCCGCTTCATTCACCCTCGCTAACGCTCGGGCTCTCTCCACTCCCCTGCCCCCTATTCCCTCCTGCCCGCACTACCTCTACATTTATAGTAATCACAGCCACACCCACAGCTCACACTCACATCTCCTCCACCAATCACAGCTCCTCAAGTCATATCACATTATACCACACCAACTTGCTCCACACAAAATACTCCCAATCACTCTCATTCCCACTAGGCATTTTTTACATCACCCACACTACTTCCAAATCCACTAATAGTGCAACCCTATAATTCCTATTCAAACCCCCCCCCCACCTAGAAACAACTTAAAATTTATAACCATGACTATCACACAACTAAGTCTAGTCTGCCTTCTCATAATTCTTTACAATACCACAAGTTATCACTCTAGCAATATCCCTAAACTTAGTAGCACAACACTACATTATGCACTCTTGTATACAGACACCACACATTATAATAATATCTGCCCACAGTTATTCAAGAACTACATAACAGACCAATTCAGAACTAAACACATATGCTCTCATTCCTACTCCAAAAAAACATAATACTTTCTCACACTCCTCACCAAACTCCAACATCTGTCTAACCATTTTAACTCCAGGCTCACCATAAGTGGGGATATCCACCCCAACCCAGGCCCAAATCCATCTTGTCCAACACAAACTGCTTCAACACAAATGTCAGAACATAACACCCCCACTTTCTTCATCCCTGGCCAAATCAACAACAGCAGGAAAACCATCTTTTAATGCTAAATATTAATATTAGAAGTATCAAAAATAAAATACCTGAACTCCAGGCCACAATAGCATACTACTCCCCAGACATAGTTGCTTTAACAGAAACCTGGCTAAATAAAAACATAGCTAACTCAGAAGTTCTCCCTTCCGGCTACAATATCATTAGACAAGACAGACCACTTCGTAAACTGGGTGGAACTGCCTTACTGTACAAGTCCAACTTAACTGTCCGTCAATTACCAAACTCCTACCCCTCCCCCAATAATTGGGACATACTTATCTCACAACTTCAACTTCACCCTAAAAAGGTCATCACCACAACTGTGATCTATATTCCACCTGGTAATACACCTGCTAGCCTTTAAGACTTCTTATCCTGGTGTTCTTCCACATACTCACAAGAAACCCTTATTTTGGGGGACTTCAACCTAGATTGGTTCACCTGTATATCAGAACCACCAAGTAATCTAATAAATCTCCATGGCTACCAGCAGCTAGTCCAAATTCCAACTAGATGTGATAAAAAATCTAAAAGGGAATCCATCCTTGACTGGGTCCTAACTAACAACCCCACATTGTACCCTCACACAGGCAGTCTCCCAGACACCTTAAGTGACCACAACATAATATACTTTATACGTAATAGAACAAGCATATGCAAAACCACTAACTATATATCCACTAGAAACACAAAAAAATTCTCTCCTGAGGTCCTCAACACTTTATTCTGTAACTGTGACTGGACCCCCCCTAAAAACCCTCCCACTTGACCAGGCTGTAGCATATTTCAACAAAACATTTCTACAACACCTAGACACTGTCACTCCATTGTGCATAACCAAGGTTAGAACCTCTACAAACCCCTGGCTCAGTAAAGAAACCAAACAAATCCCCACGTCCAGAGACACTGCCTGGCTTTACTATAAAAAAAACACAAAGCCTAACTAAGTACTAAGAACTGCGCAACCGTGTAAAAAAATGCATTAGGCTGAACAAAAAATCCTACTACACAACATTACAAACTAAATACCAACACAACCCCCAAAAATTTTGGAAAAATGTAAACCAGCTACTGAAATCCACCCAAAATGCTACCCTCAAACCAACCACACCTGACACTAAAGTTCCCATCGAAACACAATTCAACTCTCACTTTGTGAACTCAGTTCTATCTTTAGTCACAGGACAGTTCCTTCCTCACTAGCCCCTCACCCCAACACAAATAACACTAATACAAGCTTTACCCTCAAAACAGTTTCCACCACTTCAATCAAAATCATGCTGTCCTAGCTAAAAACCTCATCAACAGCACCTGACCTACTCCCCAGCTATTTCTTGAAACTTACAGCAGATGCTATTGCTATCCCAATCTCCACTCTCATAAACAGATCAATTGTTGAAAACTATGTGCCCAAACTCTGGAAAATATCCTATGTTACACCCATACATAAAGGCTGGACCTCCACTGAACTTAATAACTACAGACCCATTGCTTTACTCTCCCCCCTGGCCAAAATCCTAGAAAAATGCATCCATACCCAGGTGCTAAAATATCTCCTAGACAGCAACATCTTGTCACCTACTCAGCATGGTTTCAGACCTGCCCATAGTACCACTACAGCTCTCCTCTGCTTCACAGACACAGTAAACCATCTCAAAAATGAAGGCCTACAAGTGTCCACTTTTTTTTTTGGATATGTCCAAAGCATTTGACACAGTCTCACACCAAATCCTGCTAAACAAACTAAACCAATATCATCTATCAAATTCCACTCTTACCTGGTTCCAAAGCTACTTAACTGACAGGTACCAAGCTGTGAAATGGGAAAATTCTCTCTCTCCTCAGCTGCCCAGAACTATAGGAGTCCCACAGGGTTCTATCTTAGGACCACTACTATTCACAGTATTCACAAATGACCTCCATACCTCCACACAGCATGCATCTATAATTCAGTATGCAGATGACACTACCTTAATCTGTGCTGCACAAAACATTCCCACCCTCCTGCAAACAACTCAACTACCATTCTCTGACGTTGAAAACTACCTTACCAAAGCCCAACTTATCCTCAGTCCAAAGAAAACTCAGTTTATGATTATAACCATTTCTAACAAAAACACTAACAGTCAATTTACTATCTACTCCACAAATGCTTTTCCAATTGCTCCAGTGGCACAGGCTAAGCTATTGGGAATAACCATAGACTCCCACCTAAAATTTGATAGTCATCTCAACTTAACTATTAAAAAAGTACATGCCAAACTGGGGCCACTCTACCGTATCAAACCATTTCTTACCAACAACACAAGATCAGCCATTGCTAGCTCCCAACTTCTATCCACCCTACTCTATGCATCTCCCATTCTGACTAATCTCAACAAAACTGAACTAAGCAAAATGGAAGCCTGCTATAACAGAATTGCCTGCTTTGCTGCAAATTGCTCATATAAAACTCATCACTGTACTGCTTTGAGACAGCTCCACTGGCTTGAACTGCCCAACCTCCTAACCTACAATCTGCTCTGTCTCTGTCATTCTATCTATTTACCTCCCCAATAAGTGTCCTGCCCTCAAAAACCTAGTACAACATCACTCAGCCAAAAGGCCTCTTAGATCATCAAGCACAAATTACTAATAGAAATCACCAACAGCTACAATAGCTTTGGATATGCACTATATAGTAGTTCAGTGGCTAAAAAATGGAACTCTGTCCCTACTAGCATTCAAAACACATTGTCCAAAGCCTCCTTTAAAGACCTCATCAGGCAACATCTCAAGCAAAGTTGGCAGTGCCATGATTGCTCCCCAGGCATGTGAAAGCGGATAACATATACATACTAAATCTAGAGCACTTGATAATAGTTTTCAATCTTACTCACAAACACTGGCTAATCTACAATGTATGTACTGTACCTGTGTACTATGTATGTATTCTACCTATGTTCCAAATTTCAGCTGTACACCACAAATTTATTAATTACCTTTATTTTTAAAATTAATATTTTTTTGTTCTCTCCACTGTAACTGTTTATGTGCAGCATACCACTGTAAAAACATGTCTCTTGTAACTTGTGTCTATACTGATCATGTCTAAATAACTAAACGTGTCTGTATATTTTCTTTGTGGAGCCTTTCTCCCTGGGCCTCTGCTGAAAAAGGGCCTTTTCGGCTCAGTCAGACACCCCTGGTTAACAAATGTAAAATAAAATAATAATAATATAAACTGACTCATATTCTTTGGCTTTGTTTTTGAAATACAGAGCACCTCTTTGGGCTGAATCCACATCTTATGCTATTTACATAACCCCATGTCTGAATTCTTATATATGGTTACATCTTCAAAAGAACATATTTCATAAGGCAGTTTGTTCCACACTAGCATTATAAATTGTAACGTTCAACATTTGTATCACTGTTACAGCAGCTTAAGCTATAACAGTTATATCTTGCAAAGTTTATGGCCACCAGAAAGCTTTACAAAGCTTCAGGACACCTTTAACATGCACTAAGCACTGTGAGGATTGAAGAAAGCCACATAAAAGGAATGGTCATGGCACCAAAAGTACACTCCCTCTTCATGTTTTGTGGAACTGATGGACAGCTAACGATCCTACAAGAGTGGTTAGAATAAGTATCGTTCAGGTAAAACCTTTATATTACATCAGTTTTCTACGGAAAAGCTGTGTTTTTTCTTTTAATTTTTATGGTTTATGTTAGGAATTTTTTTCTTGTTATGGACTGTCGTGTCTTGTAAAGTGGTTTTTATTGGGTAAATGCTTGTGTGGAAAATTCCATAAAAATCAGTTTCAATATATTTATTTTACGTATCTCTGTAGAATTCTTATTTGAGGGCCAAAATATTGTGCTTTTGGGGACTGCCACTGACATTTTTATCTCAAAACCTTAAATTTTCTGTCAGGAAATTTACCAGTTGAACCTGGTTCCACCAACCCGTTTCTAGCTTTTTTTTTGGCTTAATCATGGAACAGTTATCAGTCTCCTCAGTTCTTCCTTCTCCTGTCTGCAAGAAGGAAAATTTCCCACAGTACCCTCGAGAGTAGAGTATGTGTATTCATTAACTTTCACCACAGACACACTAGGTCAGTCAATGGTCTTCTAAACTGGACTTCAGGGAGTCATAGCTAACTTTTCCATACTAGCATCTTTTATTGATACTGAAACCTGTAGTATATCAATGGATTTCATATATAAGTGAGTTCTTATCTAATTTATGCAGAGGTGGATAAATACTTGTGTTAACTACTAAGCTGTCTATATTTATGGGGGGTCTATATTAGTTCGCCGAAACTTATTTTCAGAGAACACCTCTTCGTCAAACCATATTCAGCTAAAACCACTTCTGCCATTCGCTGAATCTTTCCAAGGGCAATGAAACAATTGCCCTGCAGCACAATAAAACCCACAACTAACCAAATGAAACCCACCCAGGTGGGTGGGTGGGTGTTATCCCCACACCCTATATACCAACTCCGAGATCGCACTACAGTGGGGAAGAGGCCAAAGTTCTGTAGTTGACCCCCAATTCACTGAATTTTCCAAGGCAATGAAGTAGTTGAAGTAATTTTTGCTGAATATGGGTTGACGAAGAGGTGTTCACTGAAAATAAATTTCAGTGAACTAATATAGACCCATTTGTGGCAGTAATATTTAGCATGTTTCCTCTTGTTTTGCCTTTTTCCAAGTGGGTTAAACCACGAAAAGACAAAATATCTAAAATTCAAGCTCAAAATTGTTCTGTGCTGAGAATTTTTCCCTTCATTACTTGGGTAGTTAAACTCTCCTAATGACATAATTTTGTTGAGTCTAGTCCCTTGTCTGTGACTACTAAAAATCATGATGGGTTATTATGTTAATTGATGGGCTGCTGTAACTGACTATTAGATGCACTTTTTCATTTTTAATCAGTCCTTTCTACAGCCACAACTTCAGAGATAACTTTATTTAGAAGTAGTAACTCACCTCCCCTTATAATTTTTTCTTAAAGATTCAAACTTATAATCTTGGAATATGGTATCCTTAGAATCCTAGGCCTATACTGTTGCCAAAATCATAAACTTCTTGTATCTCCAAGTCATACAGTTCATGATATTTATTGCTAGTACATCTAGCATTGCATTAATAACTTCTGACAATGTTATTATTATTATTCTATTTTCATTGTTTCCTGAATATTACTTGGACCTACTATTTCACCTAAGTTGTTATTTTCCTGAATATTATTTCCACCTTCTAGTTCACCTTTATCAGGGATTTTGCTCAATCCAGCAAGGGCTCTTCATTTTGGCTTTTTTATTTACACTGTCTAAGTTCTATGCTTGGTCTAAGTAATTGCTGTTGTGTAGTGTTATGCCATATAGAATACTGACAATCTCAGGATATAATACAGATGACACCTGAGGTCCAGAGTTTTCAAAAAAGATATTGTAATGATGGAGAGTAAACTACAGAATTTTCAGATCCAACAGTATTCTTGCAAGAAAAAATTTGCCCCAGTCTAAACTCTGATTAATGAGAAGCATCATTAGATAGATCAAGATTGATTTGCATTGAGTTAGCCAGTCATTGTATTTTTATTGATCAAGTCTGTACTAAGGTGTGACACTGATAAATGGGTTTTCTTTTTCTTTTGTGTATGTTTTCTTTTAGCTTTACTAGCTTTTTTGATATCGTGTCTAGGGTTATGCTGTTAGTAGTGTGTAGTGTATTGTTTGATCTCTTGGTGTTCTTCCTACTTATTACTTTAGCCCTGGAGAAAACAATTTTACAATAGTTATTATTAGCAATATTAATATTATTCTTACTATGTACCAGTAGCTTAGACTTTGTCAGATCATAGAATGAGTTATTTCTGCTGTGCGATTACTACAAGAATACTATAGTATGTTATCTAATCTTTTTTTGTTTTGAAGTACACATTAACTAATCAAGTTGTGTATAGTTCATAAAGAGTGAGTTGATAACATGTTCATTATTTTTATATATACTCCACAACTAATACTTTGTCAAAAATGTATGTTTAAGAAAATCTAATTCATAACCTGTGTCCATGACATCATCTTATTATGATTTAATGCAATGATCCTTATGCTATAATGCAGGGATGCAGAAAGGCCGCACCAACTAAATTCTGTTGTAAAAAAAAAAAAGAAAAGAAAACTGCCTTTTAGAAAAATTTACATTGTCTAACGACAAAAGCCAGTAGAAGAACTGAGGAGCAAATTGTTACCAAAAATGATAAATAACTACTGATATGCTTCATCAGTAAATGTAAGAAGATAATACTCAAACAATTATATCTAATTCTAGCTTATATCCAAATGAAACTTAAAAATAATCGACATTGCCACAGTCTGTCTAGCCATCTAACTCTACCAAGATAACACTTGCATAATAAATAACTACAATATTTATTTTATTATGTATTCATAGTTTAAATTTTTACCCTTAGAATGTCCGAACATCTCAAGATGCATTCATCACGTCACAGGGCACTTCTGTGCTTGAGTTTAAGCTTGAAATCTGCTATATTCATAGGTTCATAGATTAGTACTAGGCTAACTGCCCTTGCGAGCCATTTTAAGCCTAGCCAATTATCCCCTGTGAGATTCAATCCCTGTTACCTTTTTTCTCTGATTTTTCTCTTAACAGTTTTTTCAGAGAAATAAGATTTGTGTGCAGTCTTATCTGTGTCTTAGCTGAGTTTTTCATTGTTTTATCAAGCTTAAATTTATTTTTCATCGGTAGATAAGGAGAAAGCATGGAGTTGAGTGGCCATCCCCTTGAACGATAATGTTGAAGTCTGTATGAAATGTTAAAATAATCTGTTGATGAGAGTAGCTACCTTTTTTAGCCAGAGCAATGTCAGCAGTGAAGCTTTACAGTCCTGTGTCTCTGACCCCCTGCGGTATGGCATCTACCAGTTATGACAGAAAGCAGATGTCAAGAGTTTGTGGCTAGTGAAGTTTTTTGCTGATAACAGCAAACTTGGTGCAGTTATCAAATCCCCCTTGGACACACAGATACTCCAGTAGGACCTAGACCAGTCAGTCATGGTCTCAGCTTAAATTCCAAAAAAGGCATTATAGTCACCTATAGGAAGTACATCACCCCCTCCTCTTACCACATATTTGGCGCCCCTCTGAAATCAGATTCACTTATCTGGCATTTGGGTACGTGTTGCCAGCAGTCTGTATTTTGACTACCATGCCTCGGTTGTGAGTAGGAAGTCCTTCTGCTTTCCTGAGCTTATCTGTAGGGTGTAGTAGGGTGTCTCCTGTAGTTCCTGTGCAGTCTTGCTCCCTCTTTACTCTTAACATATTAGACTTATCCATGGATGCAGTGTTCTTATTGGAATGTACTTCACAAATAACCTTGACTTCCTTGAAAGAGCTCAAAGGTTTCTAACCTAGAAGATTTCTAAACTTCACAATCTAATCTACCCTGAAAGACTACAATCCCTATCCCTTGTACTCTCAAATAGACTTATGAGAGGTGATCTGTGTATAACGTTTTGAGCGCTGAAAGTCCCTACCCTTTTTGACCTTCTCTACCTTCACAGAGGCAATAATCTGTTTAACTTTCATTCCAGAAATCACCTCCACTGCAAAATCAGCAACACCCTCTGGCCTGAATGATTCATATCTCTGTGTTTTCCCTTACTTAGTAATAAACTCCCTCAGCTTGTCACATTAACATCCTATCTACTTTCAAAACTAGACTTAATGATTGGATGGGAAACCATAAATTCATCCCTGGAATATGTGGAAATAGTGCTCTAGCCAGGGTAACTACTTATTCAATGTCAAGGATATTTGCAGCTAATTTTCTTGATGGCCCTTCAAATGTTAGGTTATTATGAACCTGTGAACCTAATCAAACTGACAATAAGTTACTTCCATGAACTGATCATTAAGATAGGGAATTCAAATGGAAATTTCGTGATTAATTTGTTGCGTGTTTCTCTCTTCCTAGCTATGTAACTTGCAACTTGGTTTCGAGATCCATTCTTTCCTTCCTTCTCTCTCTCTCTCTCTTTTTGTTTTGAGCAATGCAAATACTTTATTAATAAATGTTGTTAGTATATGATACTGTGCAGTCCCCATGCGTGTTGTATTTTCGACACTGATTGCTGATGCAACCATTTTATAATATGTTTTACAATACATGAGCAGCCACAGGTCAGATACTCATTAGAACAAATTTAATTAAAAATGCTTCATATAAATTACATTTATATACAAAACAGAAGACATGAATTTAATTACTGTATCTGCATGTGCATGCTACATTTATTTTATGGATCATGGATAGGATGTGAGAAGTAATGGCATGTATGTGCTTTGACATGCCAAACCTTTATTTTGAGCTAATAATTACATTAGCAACTTGTTCTCCATTCGTATTTTTTCTCCTGTCACAGTGTAACAAATCCTCCACTATAGCAAGTTCTTTTCAGCACTTAATTAACTTTTTTATGTAGGAGGCAAAAAAAAAAAAAGTACTTGTCTGACTCCACCACTGAAGTTGGACTTGTAAAGGTTGATTGAAATATTAACCTTCAGGCTATTTTTTCGTTTCATTACAGTTATGCTTTTCAGATCAAATATAAGATTGAAATTTGTCTTGCTGTGTTTGATTGCCTTTTTGGTTGTAGTATATTACTTTAAGTAACATAAAATGTGACAGTTTATATTCTTATGTGAACAGCACCTTTGTACCATAATCCTCCTACAGTGAGGCTGGGGTAATAAACATATAATGGGTAAGATTCAGATAAATTATCACTGTTGCAATATTAGGGCTTCACTGGTGAGCTCTACAGTACTAAAACGCAGTTCAGAGATGATCAGGTGCCACATGGAACTAAAGCTCGTTAGCGCCTTATTACCATGACTCTAGATTGAACACAATACAGTTAGAATTAACAGCCCTAGTGTTTCCCTATCAACTCATATAATACTTTTGTACAGGCATCAACAAACATACACAGACATAGAGATCCTTGTACGCCCATGCATGCACACACACAGCTTCACATTAACTTACTTGTTGAAGTGCTAATGACCCAGCTCTGCCATATTAGCTCCCCAAATAGAATGGTAGTACTTGTCCTTGAATTGCTGTGCCTGCTATACCAATCTCAGTGAAAGGCTCCGAGGAAGCTCACATCTTTAATTTGCATTAGCTGCACCCCAGGTCTGCTGCATTTCCATGCAGCTTTCATAGTGAGATTGCTATAGCACTATCAGAAATATGATTGCACAGTGATTTATTTTTCTAAATCCTGACCATGTTCTAAACATTTGAAGGACCTAAATATAAATATATCCTGAACTGAAATATATTGTCCTGCATTCTGCCGCAACATGTGTTGGTTAACAAATGCAAAAAAAAAATTGCAGTCACTGTTAACAGTATATCATTACAACAACAACAAAAAAAAAATTACCACAATAAAATAAATCAGTTTCTACAAGTTTTCCAATACAACTGTAATTATTTCACAATGTATTGCCTTGATGTTCTTCGTGTTGCAGTCATCACACTTGAGGTTATCTGCCTGCAGGTAGCCTTCAGTCGGCCTGAATGCCAGAGTCTTGGGATTTCTGCTTCGGATGCTGTCGCTTCTTCCATGACATCAGGTCTTCAGGGGTATAAAACAGGCAGCCGACGCCATTACATCAGTCTTTCTTACAGAGGAGCCCGAAGCAGAAGCAGTTCGCAAGTGCCGGTCGGCCACTACCTGAAATTTTCATTTTTCGAGTTTCAAACCTGAAGTCTTCTAAAGCTAAGTACCCCGTTGGGGATCCTTTTTTCTTGCTCTAACCGATGTCAGAAAAACTTAACAATTGTCTTGCCTGTGGAAAGCAAATACCTCACAGAGATTTTCATTCTTACTGCATCACCTGTTTAGTCCCAGACCACGACGTCCCTCACTGTCAGTTTTGTGCCTTGTTTAACAC
Organism: Protopterus annectens; assembly: GCF_019279795.1. NCBI lineage: Eukaryota > Metazoa > Chordata > Ceratodontiformes > Protopteridae > Protopterus > Protopterus annectens. The sequence goes on along the minus strand of NC_056731.1, from coordinate 824,942,178 downwards.
CCGAACCATTCGTCCTCTGGCTATCTTTGTTGCTAAATTCTTTCGCTGTCGTTCTCCTTATTCCGAAATGGCTTCGATAAGCCATCCGACTACCGATTTTCCAAAAAAAGTAAAGATAAAGACGGAGACAGACCGCATAGGTCCAAAACTGCCAATGACGCTTTCGTTAAGCTAGTTGCCAATCCACTGATACTCAGTGAGTCACCTTTGAAGCCCCTGATGCCTGCTTCTACAGATTCACAGGCCTCTGCTGAGACCCATTCTGAGTCCGGTATGCTGCGAGATGCTTCTTCGACTATGGAACCTGCGGATGTCTCTACCTTGGATGGGTCCAGAACCGCTGTGCAGGCACCGGCTTCTGGGTGTGTTTTCCGACCTACTGATGTTCAAATTAAACCAACAACTTCATTTTTAGCTAAAACTACCAAGTTTCTTAGGCCCCGAGTACGCACTACGCCTAGAAAACTGATGACCAAATCAAGCTCCCATGCCACAAAAACTAATGCTTAGAATGACCGAAGACCTTATTTACCCTAATTAGGGGAAGCCAGCCTTCCCCTGCTAAGAGGCAAATAATTGTTTCATTCTGATTCTAGAGCCAGGAGTCCGATGACTCTGACCATTCTGATTATCAGGACATGCCCTTATCAACCTATGAGGATTCAGATGCAGAGGAATGCATTCCCTCTGCCTCCCATCCAGTGGATTTTTTTTTGGTGAAACCTTGCATACTTTAAGAGAGCATTTCTGCTGGGAATGCTAGGACTACCCTCAGTCCAAAAAGAGACTCAAGAGAACTTTTAGAGTTGCCTCAGCACAAGCCTCTAGCTATACCCCCTCTCCTGGATGTTGTAGATGATGTCTTCATGGAATCCAATCTTACTCTAGACACTTTACCCCCGGCCCCTAGAAAACCTGACAGGTACTGCATAGTACTTGATTCTCACAAATTTATCTTCAAGAATCCTACTGCGGATCCAGAGACCATTTCCCAGAGACCTAAAGGTATTAAGGCTACTACAGCCAAAAACCCTACCCCTTCAGACAGGGATTACAGAGCTCTAGACAGATGGGGTAAGAAGGTATATACCTCTGCAACTCTTGCCATCAGGGCATTGAATTGCCATTTTCACATTTTGAAGTACCAGTAACATATTATGGAACTAATTAAACAAAAAAATGGGGTTACTTCCAGATTGTGCAGAAAATAAAGATTTACAAGAGTTAATGCATTCTGCAAACCAAGTTAGTAAGCATACTTTGCAGTGTGGCATTGATGCCCTAGAAGCATCTTGCAGGGCTGCAGTCACTGGGTCTGTACTGAGAAGGCATGCTTGGCTGAAGGAACAAACAGATCATGTCAAATCAAAATTACTAGACACTCCTTTAAATAAGGATTGTTAGTTTGGCACCAAAGCTGAAGAGGTTCTTAAAAAGATGGAAGAAGAAGCTAAATCTATGCAAACTGTTAAAGAATTCTTACAAGTGCAGCCACCAAGATTCAGTAGGCATTGGTCTTCAAAAAACTGGCCCTTTCTAGCCCCGTCCATGCCTTCTCAGTCCAAACCCAGGAGAAACAGGCCACCCAGGCTACAGTCTCAGGGTATGCAGAGATCTAAACAATGGAGTGCTTCCACCTCAAATACAGGGAGTGGTAAGCAGCCACTTATGGAAAAAGCTCACAATGACTTTTCAATTATCCTTCCCAGCCCTGCCCAATTACTTTTGCCCCTAGGAGGAAAACTTGCCCTTCATGCAAAAAACTGGATGGCCATTACTCAGGACCGTTGGGTCCTAAACATTGTATCCCAGGGGTACAGATTCTACTTCCATTCACTGCCACCCCCAAGCGGGTTTCCAGACCTTCCCCCAAACCAGTGGGTAGAGGCCCAAAATCAAGTACTTTCCCTGCTCAATATCAGAGCTATTCAACCTGTTCCAGTAGAACAAAGGGGGCTGGGTTTCTACTCCAGACTTTTCCTGGTGCTCAGAAAAGAGGGCTCTTGATGCCCAGTCCTGGATCTGTCAATTCTCAACACCTTTCTGGTGGTCCCAAAATTCAAGATGCTTACCCTGCAACAGCTTCTCCCTGTGCTAGAAAGGATGCCTGGTTAGTCACTCGAGACTTAAAAGAAGCTTATCTGCACATCCCCATAAGGGAGTCCTGCAGGAAATATCTATACTTCAGGGCAGGCTCTATGCACTATCAGTTCTCTGCACTTCCTTTTGACTTATCTACTGCACCCAGCATATTCACAAAGTGCCTGGCTCCAGCCATTGCATATTGCAGACAGAGAAATATCCAAATTTTCCCATACTTGGACAATTGTCTGATTCAGGCGGACAGTCAAGAATTGCTACTTCACCACCTGGCATTTGTAAAAAACCTTCTCACTTTGTTGGGGTACACCAGCAACGAAAATAAATCACAACTGGTGCCCAGTCAAGATATTGTATTCCTGGGAGCAAGCTTGGACACAACTTCCCAGATGGCATTTCTCACTCCAGAAAAACAAGTCTATCTGACCAACTACTTCAAACAAATGGCCACCAGAACCCTGCTATCTGCAAGGAAAATACTGCAAACCCTAGGGTTCATGGCCTCATATATTCTGCAACTTAAGGCCCCCTAGGAGAGCTCCTACCCCTGCCTGGGACCTTAGCTTTGTACAGGAAAAGCTCACACTTCCCCCTTTTGAACCTGCTACTTCAGCAGAGTTAAAATTCCTCTCTTGGAAAACAGCCTTGCTTTTAGCCATAACTTCAGAAAGAAGAGTGTCTGAGTTACAGGTGTTAATGGCTGTGCAACCCTTCATTACTTTCCATGCTGACAAGGTTTCCATCAGGACTAACCCGTCCTTTATGTCTAAGATTGTGTCCAGTTTGGCTCTAAACCAATCCATCCATTTGCCAACCTTCTTCCCTAATCCTCAGAATAAAGGGGAAAAGGATCCTGCACTCGTTGGATGTGCACAGACAGCTTAGGTTCTACCTTGAGAGGACTAAACCTTTCAGAAAATCTGACCAGCTGCTAGTCAGTTTTGCTACAGGGGCAGAGGGCAAGGCCATTTTAAAAACAAACCATTTCCAAATGGATAGCACACTGCATCCATTTCTGCTACAAGCACCATGGGAAACCTACCCCACAGGGAATCAGACCACATTCCACTAGGGCTACTTCCACCTCTACAGCATTTCTCAGGGGAGTCCCTACCAGGGACATTCTGGAAGCTGGAGTTCTGTATACACCTTCACCAAGCATTACCACTTACCTATTTTTTTCTAAATCCAGAGCTGGATTTGCTACAGCAGTCTTACAAGGCCTGCTAGCCAGCCCTAACACATCTTGACTGCCTCCACCCTTCCTCAGCTTTGGAAATCAACCCAAGTGTGATGACTGCAACAGTGAAACACGAAGAACATAGTACAGTTGTGTACACTTACCATAAATGTAGATGTTTGAGTGTATTCACTGTTGCAGTCCTGGTTTCCCTCCCTCCAGCCCCCTAGTTTTGTCTATCCTTTCTACCTCTCCTCTCTATTGCCATTTTTACTGGCAGTGGTATGTACTTTTTACTGGTGGTGTTCCCCACCATATACTAGCTTCCTATTTAGCGGCTCCTGACATTTGGGGGAAGGAAAACTGATGTAATGGTGTCGGCTACCTGTTTTATACCCCTGACGACCTGACATTATGGAAGAAGCGAAAGCATCTGATGCAGAAGTCCCAAGACTCTAGTATTCGGGCTGACTGAGGGCTACCTGCAGGCAGATAACCCCAAATATGATGACTGCAACAGTGAGTACACTCGAACATCTACATTTATGGTAAGTGTGCACAACTGTACTTTCATCTCCCCTATCGAGAGGATGGAGTGTTTGATGGTCAGGATATTTTTGCACCTGTAGTGAGGAGGCCAGACAAGCTCATCCAGAATTCGAAAGACTGGATCTTTTAGATAGAGACTCCTAAGTCGGTTTGTACTGTTGATACGGCAGCCTTTAAAAAGATCCCTACTCCACAGAGTCCTGCGGTCTGCCCCCAGATATGGGATCTTAGGTCATGGACATGTTTGGGAAGGCCATTTCCACATCCTCCATATTTTCTTTGAAGGTGGTATGCAGTTTGTTTTATTTCTTATGATTCCAATCAGAGCTAGCTTACCAAACAAGTCAGTCACTGAAAGAGTTGTGTAAAAGAGACCTAAAGCACAAAATGCTGTCTCAGATTGTAACCATGTCATTTTTTGCCAGTCTTATCTTCTGTGTGTCTCACAGTTCTGCAGATGGTGCAGCTAGGGCAACAGGCACTGGCATAGCTCTCTCTGGTCAGTCCTGGTTCTGCCTTACAGACTTCACCTTCCTGACTTTGCCAAGGAGGCCAAGTCACACTTTCTTAAATCCCTTTTGAAGGATCTGCTTTTTTCAGCCCATCAGGAAAGAGTTAGCTGGAGAAAGGAGGCATCCTACCTAGTCAAAAGAGTGGAGTAAGAGGAGATCCTAAGGGTTGTAAGGAAAAGTCACTTGCAAGAGGTCCCAGCAGAATGAAATAGATTAGGTTACTATTGCAGGTTCTTTTTGGTATCCAGAAGAGAGAGAGGACATCAAACGTATCCTCACTATGAGTGGCCCAAATGTATCCACCCCCACCAACAAGTCTTTTTGAATAGCTATGTTGCAGTCCATCCTTCATCAACTGTCAGACATAAACTGGTTGTACTCTTTGGCCCTTCAGTATGCCTACCTCCCCATAAAGATTGCCAGAGAGCCCAAGAGGTTTTGAGGTTTCTAGTTTTCTAGGTGGGAGCCAGCCATTATAAATTCTAAACACTTCCACTTTGACTTTATTCTCCAGGATGTTCACCAAATACATATCTGTGCTTGCTTTGATCCATAGGGTGTAAAGGGTAAATGTTTTTCCTTACCTGGATGACTGCTTCCTCACTGCTGCAATATGAAGTGAACTAATTTATCTGAGAGAGTCTCTTCTGAGTCTTTTCCAGACTTTTGGAATCGCATTGAATGCCACATGTTCCCAGACCAGATAGAGCCCTCTTAAATGCTCACATTCATTGGATACTCACTGGAGACATTATCCTGCAGAACATATCTTCCCCCCTGTACAGAATCCTTCCCTTGTAAGTTATGGTGCATTTGATAGCTTAGATTCATTGAGTCTGTACATCAGTGTGCCTCAGAACATTGGGACACATGGCAGTAACAGCACATACACATTTCCAGGGTTTGCAGATTGCTCTTCAAGTAGAGGCTTTGCACTCCAAATCTTATTCTGTGGAGTCCATTCCCGGCAATAGATGATTCAGCACTGGTGGACGGTCATTGTCAAGGACAGACTATCTAAGGTAAATGGCCACTGACAGCAGCCAGTCTACACATCAGTATTTTAGAGAGGAAGGCAGTTCTTCTTACAATACATGCCTTTCAGGACTGCTTTCCACACATTGTTATAGCTATCCACACCAACAACATGGCAGGCTTGCTGCAGAAACAAGCATGGGGAACTCGCTCCTTCTTCCATATAACAGGAAATGATGAGGGTATAGGAACAGGCTGTGTCTGTAAATAACTTTCTGATTGCCAGTGGCTGAACTGGAGAGGGCAGTTATTCACGGACAGCTTACCTGGTACTTACTGTTGTCTCATGAGTAGGCTGTCAGCACATTAGTAGCATGGAAAATATTTCATTTGGGAAAGCTTTACTGTGACCTCTTTGCATCCCTAACAAATGCCAAGTGCAGAAATTTCTTTTACTTCATCCCTCCTCTTCCTCCTGAGGAATGACTGGACTTATTTATGCTTTTCCTCCATTTCTTCTTATACCAAAGTCCATTACAGAAGCCAAGCAGAACAAGTCCAACATTATTTTATAGCCACATTTTGGCCTTATAAAAGTTTCCTCTACTCTTACCTAATCATTTAGAAAAGCTAAGGTGTATTAGGCCTTTCTGAATCCTCCTGCTCCATCCATCTAGCAAGCCTGACCCAAACTTTCACTCTATATGCTTAACTGTATGGTAACATTGGTTGCATTAACACTCTGTAACTCTTCATATCCTGTTAGGGTAGTCCACAAAGTCACATCTCCAAGAGGCCTAATGTAAGAATAACGTATGCAAATAAGTGAACATGTATGAGCTGCATCCAAAGATTTGGGTAACTTCACTGCCTTAATACCAACACTATTTCCATGAAGGTGACAACTCAGTTGGATAAGCTTGAGGATTTTTCTTCTTGTTGAGGAAGACTAACCTCTTCATACCTCCTATGAAAGGTTATGTATTCACTGTAACATTAGATATGGGTGAACAGGTACATCCTTATTAAAGTATCCTCTCCTTCATCCTCCTGCCTTACCGCAGAGTCTAGAGGATTTTTAGTGGTACGGTATTTTGTTTCTGATATACCCTGGTGCAGTGTAACAAAGATCTGAAGATGACACTCATCACAGAGCACTGTGGGTAAAAAAGGAAGGGCTACTAGTCCAGGAAGATGTCAGATGCCAAGCTGATGAAAAGACTGCAGTTTTAGTCCTTTTGTGGCCCTGCTTATTGAGATCTAAAGTTATGGTAAGTGCCTAACTTTTTTTTCCTTTGTATCAGATAAGGTAATGAATTGTGAAATCTGATTGAGCATAGTAATAGTCTGCAGAGTTCTGACATTTTTAACAGAGGCCTAAGTTAAAAATGGCACGCAGGCTGTACAGACTCTGATGGAACGCCATACATTTCCCTACTGGGCATTCTGGCTTGCATGGTGTGCATCCGTGTTTATTTTGTTTTGTAATATTTTACATTTGTTGACTGGCTAAGTGGACTAGTTCAAAGGCCATTTTCAGTCATGATACAGGCTACTTGGCAAAAATGCAATACACAACAATCTTGTAACTGTTACTAAATATATATATATATATATATATATATATATATATATATTTACTATAATTTCAGTGAGAGCACTTCATGTGGATTATCGTTTCGATGAACCTTAGAAACGAAAACAGAATCAGCGACCGACAAAAAAGTCAAATGCGGAAGTGGAGAATGTTCAAATTTAACACAATTCAAACATTCAGACTTCCGCAACTGCTAGTACTGAGCAACACACATTAAAGAACATTTTTGCAGGGGGCTCCCCTACACCCCGCACGCTGCCTGCTACTTATATATACAAACTCCGAGATCGTACTATAGTGAGGGAAAGGGTACATTTCCCAATCCCCACTATAGTGCGATCTGCATTAAAATGTAGAAAGTCACAACAAAGATGGGATGTTTTGGACTAGCGTAAATCGAACAAAGTCCGGTTGCCCATTTGATAGTAAAGTTTATATATATATATATATATATATATATATATATATATATATGTATAGTAAAAAAGTTATGCAGCATACTTTTCCATTACAGACTCCTGGATATTAGATAGAAGTTGCATGAAGCTACAGTGGATATAAAAAGTGTTCACACCCCTGTTAAAATGTCAGATTTTTGTGATATCAAAAAATGAGACCACAATAAATCATTTTAAAACTTTTCCTACCTTTAATGTGACCTATAAACCTGTACAATTCAATTGAAAAAATCTATTAGAGGAAAAATATAAAAAATAAAAAATGTACAATAAGCTGGTTGTGTAAGTGTGCACACCAATAAACTAATACTTTGTTGAAGCATCTTTTGATTTAATTACAGCATTTAGTCTTCTTGGGTAGGAGTCTGTCAGCATGACACATCTTGACTTGGCAATATTTGCCCACTCTTCCTTGCAAAAGCACTACAAATCTGTCAGATTTTTATATATACTGTATATAACAGTACTTTCTGCAGTTTATTGTTTCAGTATCGTAGCTGTTTCTAAACCTAGTTAAAACAGACTGGATTGCTGTCTTACAAAATGTTTGCTTATTTTCCCTACACTGATTGTCTAAGGGGAACATTATACTTTTCTTTTATAAAATGCCATATCATATGCATTTTACAGACAATGCACTGATATCAATACAGACACATTGAGGAGCTCTCTGATTATGTAGCCCAGGCAGGTATGACCCTGACCTTGAGCAGTATCCTACCTTCACCTAGAATGATGCCACAATACAGTGATAAGATGATCAGCTTTAATAATTGGCTTAAATTTTGGTGTCATTCAAAGGGGATCCAATGTCTGTCTGCCTGGGATGACATGCTGGACAAGCCACACTGCTTCGCAAGGGACGGCTTGCACCTGTCACCCCTGGGCTTCCGGATATTGGCAAAGGCTCTTGCCACCCCCATAGTGCCTTTTTTAGGCAAGGCTCAAATTCTAAACCTACCACCCTAGAACACAAAAAAGAAAAAAAACTAAGGGTAATGCTGCTCAATGCCAGAAGTCTCAATCTCAAGATGCACGCACTCGAGGCCCTTCTCAGTATGGAGAACATCGATGTCTGTGCTGTGACAGAAACCTGGTTCAAGGCTCCTGAGAGCACCCCAGCACTATCAGGTTTCACTTCATATCATGCGTTCCGGCCCCAAAATCCAGACAACACCAAGAAAAGAGGGGGGGTGTCCATATTCATAAAGGACACCCACACCTCAGGTTGGTAACGCGACGATGCATCGGAGACCATCCAGGTGCAATTAACCATAGGCAAGACTGCTCTGCAATTTGTAGCATGTTACAGGCCACCCTCTCAAACTCAGGAACCTCACATGGCCTTCCTGAAAACACTGGAGGGGATAAATGTATCTCCAAATACCATCATACTAGGGGATTTCATCTACCCTAATATAGACTGGGAACACTACTCAAGCCCAAACACTCTAGCCCAAAGGTTCCTGGAGTTCATAAACTCAAATGCCATGGAACAACTAGTCACCATCCCCACAAGAGGAGAAAACATACTTGATCTCATCATCACGAACATGGGATCACAATGTTCAACACCAGAAGTATACCCCTCACTGGTGAGATCAGATCATAAACTAATCTCGCTGGAGGTCCTCATCCCGCCCCACCTGAAATAAAAGACCACAGTGAAAAACTTCTCAAAAGCCGACTTCACACTTCTAAAAACTAGTGTGGTCTCCTTTAAGGCCCCTGAGCCAGTGGTAAACATTACTCAAACCGCTGAATCACTTACAAATGCCTTCTACCAGCACCTACAGGACTGCATGGATCAGGCAATCCCAAACAAAACTAAGACTCTTTGTACCAAAGGCAAGCATCCAGTCTGGTGGACCCCAGGGAATTTGTTTTAAAAAAAAACCAAATAAAATAATTTTTTGGGTTTTGGCCTTTTGGGCCTTTTTAAAAAAATCCATAAAGGGGGGCCCCAAAAAGGGGGTTTAAATTTTTTGTTTTTCCTTACCTTTGGGTTTTTTGGGAAAACTTGGGCTTCCTCACTGCTGCAATATGAAGTGAACTAATTTATCTGAGAGAGTCTCTTCTGAGTCTTTTCCAGACTTTTGGAATCGCATTGAACGCCACATGTTCCCAGACCAGATAGAGCCCTCTTAAATGCTTACATTCATTGGATACTCACTGGAGACATTATCCTGCAGAACATATCTTCCCCCCTGTACAGAATCCTTCCCTTATAAGTTATGGTGCATTTGATAGCTTAGATTCATTGAGTCTGTACATCAGTGTGCCTCAGAACATTGGGACACATGGCAGTAACAGCACATACACATTTCCAGGGTTTGCAGATTGCTCTTCAAGTAGCGGCTTTGCACTCCAAATCTTATTCTGTGGAGTCCATTCCTGGCCATGGATGATTCAGCACTGGTGGACGGTCATTGTCAAGGACAGACTATCTAAGGTAAATGGCCACTGACAGCAGCCAGTCTACACATCAGTATTTTAGAGAGGAAGGCAGTTCTTCTTACAATACATGCCTTTCAGGACTGCTTTCCACACATTGTTATAGCTATCCACACCAACAACATGGCAGGCTTGCTGCAGAAACAAGCATGGGGAACTCACTCCTTCTTCCATATAACAGGAAATGATGAGGGTATAGGAACAGGCTATGTCTGTAAATAACTTTCTGATTGCCAGTGGCTGAACTGGAGAGGCCAGTTCTTCACGGACAGCTTACTTGGTACTTACTGTTGTCTCATGAGTAGGCTGTCAGCACATTAGTAGCATGGAAAATATTTAATTTGGGAAAGCTTTGCTGTGACCTCTTTGCATCTCTAACAAATGCCAAGTGCAGAAATTTCTTTTACTTCATCCCTCCTCTTCCTCCTGAGGAATGACTGGACTTATTTATGCTTTTCCTCCATTTCTTCTTATACCAAAGTTCATTCCAGAAACCAAGCAGAACAAGTCCAACATTATTTTATAGCCACATTTTGGCCTTATAAAAGTTTCCTCTACTCTTACCTAATCATTTAGAAAAGCTAAGGTGTATTAGGCCTTTCTGAATCCCCCTGATCCATTCATCTAGCAAGCCTGACCCAGACTTTCACTCTGTATGCGTAACTGTATGGTAACAGTGGTTGCATTAATACTCAGTAACTCTTCATATCCTGTTAGGGTAGTCCACAAAGTCACATCTCCAAGAGGCCTAATGTAAGAATAACGTATGCAAATAAGTGGACATGTATGAGCTGCATCCAAAGATTTGGATAACTTCACTGCCTTAATACCAACACTATTTCCATGAAGGTGACAACTCAGTTGGATAAGCTTGAGGATTTTTCTTCTTGTTGAAGAAGACTAACCTCTTTATACCACCTATGAAAGGTTATGTATTCACCGTAACATTAGATATGGATGAGAACAGGTACATCCTTATTAAAGTATCCTCTCCTTCATCCTCCTGCCTTACCGCAGAGTCTAGAGGATTTTTAGTGGTATGGTATTTTGTTTCTGATATACCCTGATGCAGTGTAACAAAGATCTGAAGATGACACATCACAGAGCACTATGGGTAAAAAAGGAAGGGCTACTAGTCCAGGAAGATGTCAGATGCCAAGCTGATGAAAAGACTACAGTTTTAGTCCTTTTGTGGCCCTGCTTATTGAGATCTAAAGTTATGGTAAGTGCCTAACTTTTTTTTCCTTTGTATCAGATAAGGTAATGAAGTGTGAAATCTGATTGTGCATAGTAATAGTCTGCAGAGTTCTGACATTTTTAACAGAGGCCTAAGTTAAAAATGGCACGCAGGCTGTACAGACTCTGATGGAACGCCATACATTTCCCTACTGGGCATTCTGGCTTGCATGGTGTGCATCTCTGTTTATTGTGTTTTGTTCTATTTTACATTTGTTGACTGGCTAAGTGGACTAGTTCAATGGCCATTTTCAGTCATGATACAGGCTACTTGGCAAAGATGCAATACACAACAATCTTGTAACTGTTACTAAATATATATATATATATATATATATATATATATATATTTACTATAATTTCAGTGAGCGCACTTCATGTGAATTATCATTTCTATGAAACTTAGAAACGAAAACAGAATCAGCGACCGACAAAAAAGTCAAATGCGGAAGTGGAGAATGTTCAAATTTGACACAATTCAAACATTCACACTTCCGCAACTGCTAGTACTGAGCAACACACATTAAAGAACATTTTTGCAGGGGGGCCCCCCTGCACCCCACACACTGCCTGCTACTTATATATACAAACTCCGAGATCGCACTATAGTGAGGGAAAGGGTACATTTCCCAATCCCCACCGTAGTGCGATTTGCATTAAAATGTAGAAAGTCACAACAGAGATGGGATGTTTTGGACTAGCGTAAATCGAACAAAGTCCGGTTATATATATATATATATATATATATATATATATATATATATATATATATATATATATATAGAATAAAAAGGTATGCAGCATACTTTTCCATTACAGACTCCTGGATATTAGATAGAAGTTGCATGGAGCTACAGTGGATATAAAAAGTGTTCACACCCCTGTTAAAATGTCAGATTTTTGTGATATCAGAAAATGAGACCACAATAAATCATTTTAAAACTTTACCTACCTTTAATGTGACCTATAACCTGTACAATTCAATTGAAAAAATCTATTAGAGGAAAAATATAAAAAATAAAAAATGTACAATAAGCTGGTTGTGTAAGTGTGCACACCCTTAAACTAATACTTTGTTGAAGCATCTTTTGATTTAATTACAGCATTCAGTCTTCTTGGGTAGGGGTCTGTCAGCATGACACATCTTGACTTGGAAATATTTGCCCACTCTTCCTTGCAAAAGCACTCCAAATATGTCAGATTTTTATATATACTGTATATAACAGTACTTTCTGCAGTTTATTGTTTCAGTATCGTAGCTGTTTCTAAACCTAGTTAAAACAGACTGGATTGCTGTCTTACAAAATGTTTGCTTATTTTCCCTACACTGATTGTCTAAGGGGAACATTATACTTTTCTTTTATAAAATGCCATATCATATGCATTTTACAGACAAAGCACTGATATCAATACAACGTACGCTGTTATTTGTGTTGTAGAGCACTAAGTGTCTAAGAGAACATTTCTACTCTTGCCTGATTTACACCACCTGTCCACTATTATAATATAATGTAGATGTCCAGTGACGCACACAATACGCTTACCCAAAATATCTGATAAAAATTACAGAAACAGTACATGCCTTTCTTGAATTTCCTGCTGCCAAATGACACGATTTAGTGTACCACTATTTGATGCTGGAAACATCAGAAGATTGTAAGTTGTATCCCTCCACTAGGCAGTTGGATTCATATACTAATGCTGATACAGAAAGTGCAGCAATGGGGGGGCTGCACTTCTGGGGTGCTGTCAATCGGAAGAGACTTAAAACACAAGTAAAATTTGCTTGTGTTAGCAGTTTAGGTGTATGCTAATGATCTTAGAACACATAGCACAAGGGAAGGTGAGTTTTCCATCACATCTTGGCCAGATTCCCCATGGTCAGTATAAATAATGTGGATAAGGACAGTAAGCTAAGTTAGTGAGCTGTCCAGTAAATAATTAATTGTCAAATAATTTATAGCATCTCCATATGTAAGGCTGCTGGGGGTAATAAAGACGATTTGAATTCAGTCATAAAAAAATGCACATGAATATATCCATGATACTTCCCTGCCAGTAACTGTTTAGCAAGGCAACTGTTTTCATCACATGGGAGGTGAACGTGATGATTTGTACAGTTTTGTAGTTATAACATATTGCTGCTACTCCTCTCTGAAACAAACGTGTGTGTGTGTGTGTGTGTGTGTGTGTGTGTGCGCGTGTGTGTGCACGCGCGCACACCATAATGTTTGTGGAATCTACCTGGTGACCAGTTTAAACAGACAAGTAAGTAAATACATAAAATGCCTGCTTTTGATGCTGTGTTTCATGTTCAGTGTAGTGCTGATGGGGACAGACAGGAGCTGAAATGCAGTCACAAAAATGAGTCTGTTTATATCATGGATACTTCATTCAAAGGTGACTATTTAACATGCCAACTAATTACATCACACAGTAGGAATAGAATATGATGGTTTGTGCAGTTTTTCTTCTGTAAAATCATTGTTGCCACTTTACCTGAGCTAATCGGAGGAAGTCGGAGGAAGGGCTCTGAGCTAACTAATCTGTGATATATAACATTAAGTATCCTGTTTTTTGCTTATTTCTGAGTTATTTATAACACTTTTATTGTCTGCATATACTTTGCTAGCTAGTTTCACTGCATGTGAGGTATTCACTAGAACTTTTCTACAATTGTTAAGCATCTGATTGGATTTGTTTGTTCTGATTTCCTGCTAGGAGTGTATCATATAACTTGTTTGCATTTAAAAGCATTTTCTAGAGTCTCCTTGATCTGTTTAAACATTTCTGCGGTCTTTTCTACCTAAGTAGTGTTGGTAGTGTAGCATTGTCCATATTCAGGCTTGTGTTTTGGGCCTAGTTGTTTGTTAGTAGAGGCTGTGTGTCTGAGCACATGTTCCAGGCCATCATAGCTTAGCCAAAGCCAGTATAGCGTTTCAGTAAGAGAATTGTTTGTGGTCATTGGCTGACTGGGGTTGCCTGGACTATGCCTTGGAGTAAGCACCTCATTGGTTCTTTTAAGCTTTTTTTTTAAAGTTGTTTCAGGTTTCAGCTTTGTTACTTAAGTTAACTTGTGAGTGTTTCTGCCATTTCACACTGAGCTAATCGGAGGAAGTCTGAGGAAGGGCTCTGAGCTAACTAATCTGTAATATATAACATTAAGTATCCTGTTTTTTGCTTATTTCTGAGTTATTTATAGCACTTGTATTGTCTGCATATACTTTGCTAGCTAGTTTCACTGTGTGTGCGGTATTAACTAGAAATTTTCTACAATTGTTAAGCATCTGGTTGGGTTTGTTCTGATTTTTGTTTTCCACCCTCCCTCCCTGTTGGTATCCTGTGTTTATATTTGTTGGCTTTGCAGTTGCCTGCCTCTTCTGTAAATTTCATCTGGGACACCCCTCCCAGTCTAGTGTCATTACCTCATTCTACCTAATCCAGGCAGAACATTTAAGAAGGCCAACCCAGTTAGTTTTGGCTCCTCCTTTCCCCTTTACAAAAAAATAAAAAAATAAAAACATTTTCGAAGCTTGTTTCCTGCCTTTCCTGTAAGTCGTATAGCCCAGATACAGATTTGCTGTATCCAGGACTGTTTGTAAGCTTCTGAACCACCAAGCCTTTCTGTGTTGGAGGGAAGCCTTCTAGCTTAATTTTGTTTCTTAGAACTAGCCACTTTTGTAGTTCCAGCACTCAAATCTGTGTCTTTGAGCTCAGCACTTGTTCAGAACTCATTGTAAGCACTAAATAAGCTACAAATTACTAAAACACTCAACTTTCCTCACTTATCTAGAGGAAAACAGTTTTTAGTACTTAATAAATAAGTACCTATCCAGGCATGTCTAAGGGTCAGCTCCCGGTGTTTTCTCCTGTCTACCTGATGAATCTAGGTATCTTGGGGCAATACAGCAATTGCCTCATGCACACAGACAACCCTCTCCTCCTACCACCCAACACTACAACCTGTGAGAGATGCAGTTATATAGCCAAAGTGGAAGCAAAGCTCTCTTCACCCAAGACTGGACTAGACAGTCAAGAGGAGAAGGTAAACACTTGCACCACACCACACTCATCACATAATCCCTCAAAATCTACACCACCAAAACACACACATAGAAACAAAAACACACACCTGCATTCATGGAGACTCTCAAAAAAAATCTACCCAAGCAACAGGGATCTCCAAAGCAGAAACGCAAGCAACCTCCACCCCCCCAACACAACCCAAATGACACATAGCCCAAAAACTCAGTTTGCCACTCAACCACAGCCCATAAGGCATAACAACGTACCCAACACTCTAGTCATAGGTGACTCTATAGTCAGGCACACTGATGTTCCACTCACCAGGCTAAACAAGGAGAAAGTTGCTGTCAGCTGCCTGTCAGGTGTCAGGATCCTCCACATAACGCATGCACTCAGGTCACTCCACAACAAGTACAAATATGACTCTGTCATTGTCCATGTTTGTGTGAATGACCTGAGACTTACCTCCCTGGACTACATGAAAAGAGACATGGAGGAGCTGTCCGATCTTGTAGCCCAGGCAGGTATGGCCGTAGCCCTGAGTAGCATTCTGCCATCACCCAGAATGATACCACAGTACAAGGACAAAATGATTGACTTCAACAATTGGCTAAGCTTCTGGTGTCATTCTAAGGGGAGCCAGTATTTGTCTGCCTGGGATGACATGATCGAAAAACCACGATGCCTTGTCAGAGATGGCCTGCACCTGTCGCCCTTGGGATTCCGGATACTGGCTAAGGCTCTTTCCACCCCAATAGTGCCTTTTTTAGGCAAGAGTCAAATGACAAATTCACCACCGTAACAGTTACAAGCAAGCAAAATCTGAGGGTAATGCTACTTAATGCTAGAAGTCTAAACCTCAAAATGCACTCACTCGAGGCACTCCTTAAACTGGAGAACATTGACATCTGTGCAGTGACAGAGACCTGGTTCAGGGCTCTAGAGAGCACCCCTGCATTACCAAGCTATAATTCATACCACACCTTTCTGCCACCTAACCTGGACCGAAGCACTAAAGACGGAGGCGTGTCCATATTCATTAAGGATGTCCACACCTCCAGACTAGTTGCTCAGCATAATGCGTCCGAGATTATCCAAGTGCAACTAACTCTGGGCAAGACTGCAATTCAAAGTGTAACTTGCTACAGATCCCCCACCATGCCCCAGTATTCCCACTCCTCATTTCTTGATACATTGTAAAATATTAGGGCACAACCTAACACCCTAATAATGGGTGATTTCAACTACCCCACCATTAACTGGGAAAACTACTCATGTACCAACTCTTGTGCTCAACGTTTTCTGGAATTAATAAATTTCAACGCCTTGGATCAACTTATCCACACCCCCACCAGGTGCAGAAATATCCTAGACCTGGTTATTACCAGCATGGGCAACTGGTGTTCCACACCAGAGGTCAATTCCTTGTTGGTCAGATCCGATCACAAGCAAATTACCCTAGACATCCACATCCCACCCCCACCTCCCATTAGGGAAACCACCGTAAAAAATTTCTCCAAAGCCAACTTCACATTTCTTAAGACAGAAGTGGCAAACTTCATGACACCCATGCTGTCGGACAATAGAGGTACGACTGCTGAATCCTATACAATTGCACTGTATAAGCACTTACACGAGTGCATGGATCGTGCAATCCCTAACAGAACCAAGATGCTATCCTCCAAAAAAGGAAGCCAATGTGGTGGTCCCCTGCTGTAAACAAACTCTACAACAGAAGAAAGAAACTGTTGCAAAAAAGAGTAAAATTCCATGATTGGAGGAACTCCGTGGTCAGCCTCAGTAAGAAGCTGAGATCCCTCATAAAATCCTCCAAAGCTAATTATGAAAACAAAATCGCCACTGATTCTAAAGACAGCCACAAAGCATTCTATAGCTATGTCAAGAATCTCAATGGCAGCATTCAGATCTGCTCTGAGTTACAGCACAATAGCACTAAATATTCAGAACCAACTGATATTGCCATGATCCTAGCAGATAGGTTCAGTGCTAACTTTACCCCTCTCTCATCCTCTACTGGAAGAATGGAAAGTTCCTGTAATCACGGCTGCATGGGTAAAAACCACACTCTCCAAAGCCAAGAACACAGCATCCATGGGACCTGACAACATCCCAGGCTGCATTCTACATGAACTACAGAATGAACTGGCACCCCACCTACACACCATGTTCAATCATAGCCTCACCTCAGGCTTTGGGCCCCCTGAATTGCGCACAGCAACAATTATCCCACTCCACAAAGGGGGAGCCACCACAGACCCCGGGAACTACCGCCCCATTAGCCTGATGAGCCTGGTCTGCAAGGCTATGGAATGTATCATCATGGAACTTATAAACAATGATATTGGTAATCTCCAAACTCTGGACCCTACCCAGTTCAGGTTTGTAAAAGACAGATCATGTCTCCTAAACCTGATAGACTTCTTTGAAGCGGTCACCAAAGCTGTAGATGAGGGTAAGGTGGTTCACACAGCCTATCTAGATCTCGCCAAGGCTTTCAACACCATCCCCCACTCTGGAATTATAGATAAACTCACTAAACTAGGTATAAATCCATATGTCACAAGATGGGTTGCCAACTGGCTCACGTTCGGAACCCACACTGTGAAAGTAACAGACTCTAAATCCAACTTCAGACCAGTGACAAGTGGAGTACCACAGGGTTCAGTTCTAGGTCCTCTCCTGTTTGGTATCTACTTCTCTGAAGTACAGGCTAACACAGAAGGTCTTTGGCTAACAAAGTTCGCAGATGACTGCAAACTAGGAGCCATAATCAAAACTCCTAATGATGTGGACATCCTACAAAAGGGCCTCACTGAGACAGATGCCTGGTGTCAAAGCCATGGCCTCAAGCTCATTGCCAAAAAGTGTATTGTCATCCCCTTTGGTAAAAACTCTGTACCCATGAACTACCACATAGCAGGTATTCTACTTTAATGCTGAAAATGTGATAAGAGACTTTGGGACACAGGTGGACAGTAGTCTCACCTTTGATAATCACATTGCCACAGTAGTCGGGAAATCCTTCTACGTGGCACACCTCATCACAAAATGTTTCTCATCCATGCAAAAAGAGGTCATTGTCCCCCTCTACTCATCATTCATTAGACCCATTATAGAGTACAACGCCTCTTTTGGTATGTACCTCACAAGACATCTACAACAACTGGAAAGGCCGCAGAAATACATCACAAACAGGATTACCAGCCTCAAACAGATGCTTTACCCAGACCGTCTCAAAAAACTCCAGCTTTACTCTGTTACATATCGTCTACTCAGAGGCGATCACTTCCTAACATACAAAGTTATGTCAAGCCCAGAGCTGTTGGACATGCTCCACTTAAAGAAATCCCAGTCCCTCCGAGCTACACACTCTAGGGACCTAAACCTTGTCACCACAATAAACAGAACATGCTGGAGGGATAGATTCCTGTTCCAGAGACTTACCATACTCTGGAACAAACTACCTGTCTATATCAAACAAAGCTCCTCATTAGCACTCTTCAAGAAAAATCTTGATGATTGGATGGGAGATAGGAAATTCTCCCTGGGGATCACTTCTGTGGCTCTGCTTGACAGGGGCACAGGAAAATAATTTTCTTGGGTAGCAAAAGCCAGGGTACCGTTTGACTAGGCTTATATAGGCCCTAGGGCCAGTAGCCTAGTATCTACCTATGAACCTTTAAATTGTGTGTCTTTGCGTGATTGAGCGGGGGAGACTGGGAGAGACTCAGATCATCAGAGGGACTTTCCCCCCTCTTTTTTTCAATAACTGCTTATTTCTTCTGTTTATGTATTCTGTTTATTCTTATTTATTTTGCTGGGAGGGTTCTGTTTTGTAAGCTGAATAGGATACTCCAAGTTGTGGTATATTGTCTGATAAGAACAAGGATCCTAATGGCAAAAGTATTAAACACCGGTTCATGCGGTCATCAGACAGTAAAGCACATGTCTTGATGTCTTATTCCTTATATAAATATTGAGCAGTTTTCTTTGGAGAGCAGGCATATTTGTTTTGTTGTGGGGGGTGCTCTTGTCTTCTGAGAAGCTTGACATTGCTGTGAGCAAAAGAATTAGAAACCCAAAGTTATTTTGCAGATATTGCACATATGCCAATAACCTTAAAATATGTTTTACCATGAAGGTAGACAGTAAAACATGGCTGTAACTCAAGACTGATGCCTTTGTTCTACTTGCTGTTCCGTTTTGAGTTAATGCAAATAAACAAGACATCAGTTCCAGAAGATTTACGGCAACCACATTAGAGAGTGGTATATTGCTAAATGGCCTTCAGGGTATGCCTCAGATTTTTAGAGTTTGTAGTAGTGATTAGATAATTCTGTTTACATTTACATCTCTTTTCACCATCCCCAAAGATCATCTGTATTACATTTGTGTGTCGCCATGGTTTCCCTTGCATGGTGGTGGCACTGAGTATTTTCAGTCAAATCCCTCAAAACGTTGCCAAGTCTTACAAGTTTAATCAAATGTCATGTTTATACACATATATAGTAGGTATGTGTATTCTGTGTGTGTGCGCCTGCATGCACACATGTGTAGTTAGTCACCTGCGGCACTAGTCAAATTGTGGTTACCTAGCAGTAGTCATGGCTTTATCTCTGTGTGTCACCACTACTATGTCTGTCGTCGTCATTAACCCAAATATTTGATATGATGTGTATAGTACACATTATACATACATGTATAAATGTGTGTGTGTGTATAATATATATACATATATATATATATATTTATGTGTGTGTATGTATGTATATATATATATATATATATATATATATATATATATATATATATATATATATATATGAATATTTTATATATATATATATGGATAGATATATATATATATATATATATATATATGGATAGATATAGATATGCATGTTTATGTATATAGAATATATAAAAAAAATTAAAAATGGCTCAAAGATGCCAGTTATGGAAACTTTTTTTTTTTTAATGAGTAAATACTTTTTCTCTTCTGCAGCAATGCTACAAGTCTTGATCAGTCATTTTGTCTATGTGTGTGTATACACGTGCAAGGACCTGAAACATTACAAGACTAGATTATGGCATGTCATAAAACTAAAGACCCTCATTATATGAAGGATTACAACCGGTGTTCATTTAGGTCAAGTAACCTTGACTGACACTTTTTTTTCTTGGTGCTTGCTGTCCATTCGGCTCCCACCTGTCAGACTTGACCCCATTCACTCACTAGTGGTGTGGAAGTCCTGGAATTTCTAGTCTGACCGCTGTCCAGGGGGACTGCCATTCAGGCAGGCAGGTATTTGGGAGTTTGTGCTCTCATGCAATCCCTGCAATGATAACATTTTGTATGTCCCTAACCCTGCTCATAAGTCAGATTATAAGATACCTGCATCACTGGATTCTCAGAGTCCTCCTCCTACAAGTGTATTCTCCTGTGTACATATTAATGAGGGCTACAGCCAGTCATTTGTTTGGTGATCCATAATCCTGTTCCCCAGACTAGAATGCTGCCCCTCTTCCTCAAGATTTTGGCTGCATGTGTCTTGTTCTGCCCCACCTTGCCCTCAAGGATGGGCATGCCAGTCCTATACTGCCAGCACTGTTAGTCACCTGAGCCCCTATTCATACTTGGGTCAGCTGAGCAGCAGTCAGGGCTTTTTTCCCCTCTACACCACTGGCACTGGTGTAATCTAGACTGACTCTTAGCAGAAAAATAAATCACAGTAAATGGAAATGTGCAGAAGGATTAGTTAAACCTAGAGAAGGAAAACAAAAAAATATAGTTCATTATTTTTTTCTTAAGAAAAATTGATGTGAGGTGCTTGTTTTGGTTTTAAAAAGTATGTATGATGATGGCAGTAATATCCTTGTTATAATATGATGAAGGAACTACCAAGAAAGTAAGCTTTTATCTTACAGTATACAGAGGCAATAAACTGATATTTTTGGACTGGACAGCCTGACCATCCTAACTTTAAAAGAAACCTGTTCTATGCATTTATTATGCCCCACAGGCTGTTTTAGTTTACAAGAAGGAGCAAAAGCAGAAAAAGAAATGGTTGATATGCCAGCAAGTCCTAAAACTATGCAGTTATGTTATAATGTTAACATTTATTGAATATTATGGCCTTCCTGACTGATATGCTTATGAGTACTAGCGTTCAGATTTCATTGTTGCCTCTCTATTTGCATTAATAAAATGTAGGTACCAGTATTACACAAATCCCAGTAGTCTTTCAAGTACTGTTAACTTTGTAAGACAATCAGCAGTTTGAATTCAGTATAAAAATCATAAATATTATAATTTACCATAAAAATGAGATCAAGGTTCAGGTCACTTACTGCAAGACTGATTGTTCAAATTAGCTTAATCTGTACTGACAGAAGTCTATGTAAATAGTTTTGAATAACCATAACTGACATGTCTGATAAAAAATGATTAGACTGGGAAAAACGTGCTGTCTCTTAACTTCTTAGGCATTTTATTTTGCAGGTAACTATATGAATGTGAGCATTCATACTGTCTCTGTTTGGCCTGTCTCTGCCATATAAACATTTGATTAAATTGTCCAAATGAGGGGGAGGTCAGAAATCCTTTTTACATCTAGATGCCATTACTCCAGTTGGTTTCACAGCTGATTAGAAAAAAAGATGACATTTTTATTGGGGGGGGGGGTTTACATTGAGAAGAGATGGTGGGCTGGAACCTTCTTCATATTACAGAGAGAGAGAAACTATAATTTTGTCTTTGTATAAGGAGGACAAGCCACAAAATGTACAACAGCATAATACCCTTTATGATTTTTGAATCAAGGCTGTAAGATATTCATAAAGATACTGGCAATTTAGCTTTTAACGGTTACGCTTAAGTAGTTTTGTCTGAATCATACAGTGTTTGTGTACATGTCTAAAAAAAAACTCCAGCTATACTCTGTGGCATGTCGTCTACTCAGAGGCGATCTCTGCTTAACATACACGGCCATATCAAACCCTGAGCTGTTGGACATGCTCCACTTAATGAAATCCCAGTCCCTCAGAGCCACATGCTCCAGGGATCTAAACCTTGTCATCACAATGAACAAAACATGCTGTAGGGATAGGTTCCTGACCCAGAGACTCCCCATACTCTGGAATAGACTGCCCAGACATGTCAAGCAAAGCACCTCCTTGGCCCTCTTCAAAAGGAACCTTGACGATTGGATGGGAGATGGGAAATTCACCCCGGGGATCACGTCAGTCGCCCTGCTAGAAGGGGTCCAGGGAAGTAAATACTGTGGGAAGAAATATCCAGGGAATTTTTTTGGCTAGGCTTGTATAGGCCCTAGGGCTGATAGCTAGTATCAACCTATGAACCTATGTGAAAGAAAAAGCTCTGTTAATAGAATCTCTGTATTGTGATGCTTGTAGACTGTCTAGTGGATAAGGGGATCAGCTAATTAAGTTGGTGACTTGGTTACCAGTATCTTTAGAAGGTTCTGTGTAATTCTGGTCTTGGGGAGAGACTTAATTTCCCATTTGAGAGTTATGTATAATTAGTCATATGCATGGGTGAGGGTGGATGGAACCTTTTCCACTTCTTTGGTGTAGATATAACAGAATGTTTCCCCATTGCCCCTGCTCTTTATGCAGTCTCTGGTACCTCTTGCAAAACTGCTTAAATGAGGTCACAGAGTTAGTGATATGAGAAGTTGTAAAGAAAGTGGTGAGATGCCGATTAGATTTTACCCAGATGATGCTCTCTTATTGATGGAGAACTCAGAGGCCGCACTTTAATGCATATTAGAATTAATGTATAACTTTCAGGAGGTTTTGCGTTTTTTAACCACTGTAAGTCCGTCATTTTTATTGTCAAATAATAAAGCTCTTAGAGAATTAGATCCTTAGGGGTTCCAGACAGACAAGGAAGGTAATGTAATAGAAGCTGTGGTCCATATTTTGTTAGAGAGGATATAGATTTATTCAGACATAATCTGAGGAGATTGAATACAGACCTAATGACGTTCTTTTCATCTGTTTTGGTGACATAATAGATGTGATTAGGATGAGCAGCCTGCTCATGTCTTTTTTTTGCCACAAGATTTCTTTCAGGGGGTCTAAAGACCTTTTGAAAAGCAGTACAACGTAAGATAACTGAATTCTTATGGGAGGGTCCGATTTGTTACAGGAGTTGGTTCGAATAAATGAATAAGAAGAGTGGAACTACCAGGTTTTCAATTGTATGGCCATCATGTGCAAGTAACACACCGGACAGCCGATGTGGCAAGGGTGGCCATAAACACATATTCATTTTGTGAGGATGACTTGGAGAATGCACTGAGTCTTATAATAGATTAAGAGATGTTTTAGATGGGGGGGCTGATGCGGGAATTTGGGGGAATGACTTTATTTGTTCAGTTTGTGAGTATCTGGGGCTGGGAATCCTTATGTGGATTAGATACCAGGTTGAATTTAGGAAAAAAGATTGATAGGGATACCTGACAACATGCTCCTTTATTCAAAAACAAAAAAGTAAAAAAGCTTGAGTAATCTAACTCCTCAAATCCTAGGGGAGTAAAGAAGTAGTGGAAGATCAATTTCCAGTACACGTATGACATTTAAGTTTTTTTCTTTTTCTGGATATTTGCACTTGGTACAGTTGCTATGTAACTAAGAAGAGCACAAAGCTGAATTGTTCATTATTCTTGACATTTTAGAAATGACAGATTGTGGTGTCTGTGCCATCAGTCTTCCGCTGGTACTAGCTAGCTTGAATTCACTGGAAACTGATGCCTTGTTTTATTAAGCTTTGAGAAAAACTAAGGCAAAGAAATTGTGGGACTCCGTGGTCTGTTGGAGGTGTGAAGAACCCCTTAATCCTCTTACATATTTTTTTTTGTCTGCAGGAAACTGATGGGGTTCTTGCAAAATATGAACTGTTGGTCAAGGAGACAGAAGAGGCCACTACACTTAACTCTTTTCATTGATATGTTGAGGAGATGTACCTGATAATCTGGTTCTCAACTATGCTAAGCAGTCATTACTCATAAGTGATTGCCAGAATGTGTACCCACACTGGGAGAGTATTTGCCATTCCATTACTGAACAAAGGTTTTAAAGAAATTACAATAACAGCAGGGATAACTGAAAAAGATGAAAGGTTTAATATGATATTGGGTCTATATTTTACTGTATAAAGACTTTAGTACAGGGTAGGTCTGTTATTGAGCTAAAGGAGAAAAAAAGATCATTATAGGCTAAAGGACAATATCACCCAGAAGAATGGTAGGAATGTGAGCATGATTTACCGTAGCTTTGACTTGCCCTTCTTCTGGGGAGGGAGAAGCCCAAAATACTCCAAGGAAGTTGGTGTCTAAATTGAGATTCCTAATTTGTAGGAGTGATATTCCTATCTCCATTTATTAGAGAAACTTTATTTTGCTTTTTGTTAGGCTGTTCATCCAGGAGATGAGATGGAAGGACAGTGCAGCAAAGTTACTTGCCTTGACACTCAGAATATACTACTCAGGGTTGGAAAGATTAGAAATGGTGTGGGAATTGTGATGTAGAGTTTGCTGAAGACATTGAAGGATGTCAGTAGAATTAATGATAAGCTCATGTTAGTCAGATGCCAGTGTAAGAACAGGGCAGTGTTTTAATTGTAGTCTATGACCCACAGCAGGGTTGTGATTGTGAGGAAGAGACTGCATTCAGGCAGCAGTTGAAAGACCTACTAGATACAAAAGGAAAACGTGAATTAGTCTTAGTATTGGGGTAACTGAATGTACATATCTGGACAGACAGACAACAGAATATGAGGACTGTCCACATGAGTGAGAAAACAGGAGCAAAGAATAGGCTATTCTGTAATTCTGTCTGTCAAATAAATGGCTTGATGGTGGCTAACACATGGTTCAGCAAGAAAGAAAGTCACAAGATCACATACTAGAGTGACCGACACACAACTCTGCTAATAAGGAAAGGGCACTGGGGTAGAATCAGAAATTGCAAAGTCATCCCCAATGAAACATTCAGCTTCCAACATAAGACAAATGTGGCCACAGTCAGCTGCAAGTAGTGGGCCAAGAAGACTTTAATATCAACCAAGACTAGTCTGAAGACCTGTAAAAGCACAACAGTTCAAGGAAATATACTGGGCTCTAACACCCCAGGAAGAAGAAGAAGAAACGGGCACAGTCAAAAAAAGAATGACAATGCCTCAAAACTGTATGTGTGAAGACTATAGAACAGATATGCAGCCAAGCCAGGTATAGAAATAAGGCAGATAAGGAAATCTGGTGATGGAATGCAGAAGTCCAGGAAGTCTTCAAAAGAAAGGAGGGTACAGGAAAAAGTGAGAAAGAGAGAGAAGATGGACCAGGGCAAGAAAGACAATTGTTTGGCTAACAAAGAGGCTTAGAGAGTAGTCATAATATCAAAGAACAAGGTTTCAGAGGCACGCTACCAGTTTCTAGAAGGTGACTCAGCAGATGGCACAAAGAAACTCTATCAGGTTGTAAGGCAAAGATAGATACAGAAGTTAGCCCTTAGACAGAGTTCATAAGGGATGCCATCAACAACCTTCTTACCAGTACACATCAAAGGTAGCTGGAAGGAATAATTCTAGCAGCTTCTGAATGACACCCCCCCCCCCCCATAGAAGCTTTACTGCCTCATACCCAGTCTATGATTAAAGAGGAAGAAGGGACAAACCTAAAAAGTAAGAACAGCACCAAAGAAAATTAAGTCAAGGAAAGCAGCAGGCTCAGATGAGGTCATGGCAGATGTGATGATCTGAGGTATTGCCAGCTATGGCAGCAGAAGTAGGGCAATGGATGTGTAACATATGCCAGCATAGCTAGCTGGAGTTTTGTAAAGAATTGTATGTCATTTGTATATCAAACTGATTTGTACAGGTGCTTGTGTTGAAAATGTATTTGTAAAGCTGCTTGTGTTAAAATGTGCCAACAGTGGGTCCTGCTTGTCAGAAAAGAAATACACCTGTATGTCAGACTGTATTGCAACTGTTGAAATGAATATATTGTAACAGAGTATACTGGAAGAGAAGAGGTTAATCTCAGTCAAGCTAACTTTGAAAATAGTCTGAAATTAAATTACCTGGTTTAGGCCATAAAGATTGTATTTTACAGTTCTGACTGCAGCCAGAGGCAAAATGTCTGTGAAAACCATGACTAGGAATCCTACTGTATTGTCCTTACAGGTGAACTAATTGCTACGCTGGAATGGTGGAAGTTTTTGAAATGGTGTTATAGCTTCCAGATGCTATAACACATCTTAGCAAAACTGTGTGTGTGTCTGGTGACACATATGTGCAAGATTCTGGCTCAGTTTCTAGTAGAGGGGGTAGTGTGAGAACTAGAAGTCAGGTGACCAGATGTATCTGATGTTATTCTGTAATCCAGCACTGAAATGATGTTTTAATACTAGATGAGACAGAAGTCTCAGGGTAGTCTGTTTGTGAAACCTGACAAAGAAGGAACACTCATCTACGTCATTTTGCCTTGGTCTAGTAAGTGAACAAGAGGACAGTAATTCTTTAGATTGGTCAGGGAAATATAGTAAGATTAGTTAAGCATTGTTTTTCAGTATCTGTGTGAATCTTTCCATCGGTGTTATTGTTAATATTTCTTGTGATTGAAACTCTGGTGTGTATTGTAAATAGATATTTAGTATTTTCATGTTCTTTTATTGTTTATTATTAAATATATTTAAACATTTCATTGTGGCTGGTCTTTTAGAGAATATTTTAACCTTTGAAAGTACTTATATTTATTTGGTAACACTGTGGCCGCTCCTTAAAGCCTTGCTGCATTGGTCAAACACTGCCATTTGTATTAGTATTAATTTTACTTAGTATAATTAGGTACCCTTGTAAGAGCCTTAGAGTACCTGGCTTTGGAGTGTTCTGGTGGCAATATCTACCTTATAGTCTGGGCAGAGGGGGCATAGCTGGTTAATCTGTATCAGCCTTTCCAGGTGTGGTTGTGTGAAAATCAAATCTCAGTGTGTGTGTCAGCTATTGGAGCAGGGACACAGAGCAGTGGTTTCACAGAGAGGGTGCTGGAGGACTTGACTTGGAACACTCAGCTGATGACTCAGTTCTACAGCTGTGTCAGTAGAGAGTCTTATTTGGGGCCTAGAGAGACAGAGACAGAGACTGAAACCCAGCCCCAGGACTGTGTGTGTTTCCTGTTGCTCTTAAGGGAAATTGTGCTTGGTGCAGAAAGCTGCATCTGGAAATAGTGTGTGTATCTATTTTTGTTCCAAGTGAACTTCCTTCACTGGTGAGGATTCAGGCTCCTTGATTACTGGCTCAGAGGAGGGACATCACAGAAAATACGATCAAGGTGTTGGGTGAGTTAGGGAAGAAAAGGCTCCTGAAGGTACTCTTAGCAGTATGTAGAGAAAGGCATATCCCAAATGACTAAAGATTAACCATTCTAGTGCCAGTGTACAAGAACAAAAGGTACATTCACAACTCTGGACAGTACAGAGGTATCAAACTCTTGTCACTATGTAAAAAAAGGTGATAAATATGTAGAGTAGCTGAAAGTAAGATGAGAGCTGAGCAATTTGGATTCAGATCTGTAAGCAGCACAACTGATCTGATGTTTGCAGTGAGACAGAGAGTGAAGAAGTTAGAGATGAGGAAAGAATCCAGCTGGGCATCCCTGGACTTACTGAAATAGGCGACAGTACACAAACCAAATAAAATACGAAGGCGAATGCTGTAAGCAGAAACGACACCAGAAATATAAAAATAATGCTTTACTTAGAAACAATACTTCTTTGAGACAATACTTAAGTGCTTTCG
Source organism: Protopterus annectens (assembly GCF_019279795.1). Taxonomy (NCBI): domain Eukaryota; kingdom Metazoa; phylum Chordata; order Ceratodontiformes; family Protopteridae; genus Protopterus; species Protopterus annectens. Next base: position 824,914,250 of record NC_056731.1, on the reverse strand, counting down.
TCAGGTAGATGACTTTATCAGCTGAATCCTGATGAAGTCATCTTCCTGACGAAAGTGCTTAAGTATTGTATCAGAGAAGTATTGTTTCTAAGTAAAGTATTATTTTTATACATCCCTGGACTTAGAGAAAGCATATGACAAGGACCCAAGAAAGCTGTTTTAGGGAGTAAAACAATGGTTCAAAGTCACGGAATCATTGATAAAATTAGTTTAGTACGGGCCTTGCACAAAAAACCTAATGGCACAAGTACAAACAGTGTTTCGACAGAGATGTTCCCATTGGGAGTGGGAGTGCATCAAGGTTCAGTGTTTAACCCATTGCTGTTTATTAGCAAACATTAGAGGGGGCAAATCGACAAAGTTGCTGTATACAAATGATGGTGACATTACAAGCAGGATCTGATCAGGAACTTCTGTGTGTTACAGGAGAATGGAATGCAAAATTTAAGATAAGTGGGATGAAACTGAGCACATAAGACAGTTGTCAGTGCAGCAAATGGAGGAATCAGAGGAAGGTAAAAATAGAGATAGAAGGTAAGATAGATTCAAGTGTCTGGGAGGGATAGTTGAGATCAAGGGAGTTTTGAATGAGTAGATCAAAGCTAGACTCCAAGGGGCTTTAGCCAACTGGCACCTTGTATGAAAGAAGAATGCCAAAGAAGCTGAAAAGTAAGGTGTATATTACAGTGGTGCAACCAGTACTTCTGTATGTTACAGAACCATGGGCCATGAAGGTCAGAGCAGTTGCAGAAGCTACAGTTGATGGAGATAAAGTACTAGAGACAGATGATAGGATGCACACTGTTTGACAAATGAAGAAATTATGACATCAGAGCAGACAACAAAGTGGTAGTATTTACAGAGGAAGTCAAAAAGAGCAAATTACACTTGTTTGGATTACGTGTAGGAAAGCAGCAGAAGACAATTTGGTCAAGAAGATTTGAGAAAGACAGGAGGGGAAGACAAGTGGAAATGAGGACTTCCAACAAATGGATGGATTGCCTGAGAAAAGACATGTTATAGTCAGAGATGAGTTTCAAAGAATTTGGAGACTAGCACTGGACTGAGGAAAGTTGTGATAGTTGACACAGTACCCTGATCCAATGTAGAAAATAGGATGATGAATCTTATAAGAGGTGTGCATTTGGAAGGGTTGACCACCTCTGACGGATGGAAAAATATATTCTGATTTTCACAAGCATTAAATAGTTTTTCACATGCTGACAGGCTTGAAATGCACGACTAATTTGTCAGTTTAGCAAAAGATTTAGAAGGTATTGATTGGTGATGCCTTTAGTATTGCTGTCTCATAGCTTGTGGTCCCCTTCTTTGCTTTTCAGCTGGGATGCCTACTCTGCAAAGTGTTTATGGCTGCTTATTTCTGATATGGCTTTTCACTTGACTTTTTAATTTCCTCCCATGCCCAAAGACATGAGAAGTTGAATTGGAAACATTTTAAATTGCTATTAGGCCTATGTGTGTGTCCATGCATCTTGCAGTGGTCTGTCATCTCATCCTGAATTTATTTCTGTTTCATCCCCATAGCTTGCCAGGATAGGGTTTGGCTCCCCCTTAACCCATAATTGGGTAAAACTGGTACCAAAAAGTGAATGAGTGGAAGAATGTAGCTTATCATGGTTTATGATGACCAGAGTCGAGTAATCTGAATATGTTTGACTATCTTATTTGTAACATTTGTAAAGACAAAAAGAGTCTAGGACTTCAGAGTTGTTTAGGTATTTTAAGAATATATAAGGAAGAGGTAATAGGCAGGCATATTTGAGGGGAAGAGGAATAAACTTCTACAAACTTTTTGCAAATTCATGATTTATACTTAGTTTTTGTTGTTATTTAGATTTAGTAGAAGCATGATTTCTTACTAGAGCTTTTATGGATGTTAGTAGTCCATTTTGCTTATTTTTTAAATAAATATAATCAGCATATTTTACTTCATTTCTGTATTTTGTCTTCAGTTGAAAAAGTGTAACAACAGGAGGAATTTTCATTTTTACCCTGGTCTGGTTCTTGCAAGAGGTTCTCCTGTTCGATTCTCGGCTGGAGTGCCTTTTGTGTGGAGTCTGCATGTCCTCCCTGTGGTCGAGTGACCTCCGAAAGACATGCGTGAATGGGTGTGCCTTCGCTGAAAGTTGGGCATCAGGCTGGCAACTCGGCACCATAAAAATCTACTGCCATTCATTAGCGGACTGGAGTTCCGCTGTGGTGAACCCTAACCGGGAAAAGCCGAAAAGAAAAACAACAGCAACAACAACTCTGGTCTGGTTCTTAGAATGTAATGTACATCACTGTATTTTAATATTTTGATATATATGTCTTCCGGAGGGCAAAACTGTTTTTTTCCATGAAAAAAGTTTCTAGGGTAGAACCAGGTTTGCTGTCTCAGTAGATGAGGAGGTATATAGATTAGGGAAAGTTGCTTGTTAGAATTTTGCTGATAATCCATTTACTGACCTGACCATCTTACGACTAGCATAGACCAATGTTGAAGACTTCCAGGTTATTCTTCACTATCAGGTGTCACCATGTCCTGTTTGATCACTTGTCTGACTCTTGTGAAGATGTAATAGTGAAATCTAAGGATTCATGAAGGTTTAGGAGCTGACTAGAATTTCAGGGCTACACCAATCAGTCCAGGCTTCTAAGTTTGCTAATACTCTCATGATTAATGCAGATAATGTGCATTCATTTAATGGGTAAACTATGGCTTGAAGGTATATAGTGCACAGAGTCAGTGAGGATGAGAGGACCATGGTTAGGTTTGCTGTCTTCAGAAGAAGAAGAGAGAGAAAGTGAGTGAAAGTTTATTTTGTGTATGTAGCAAGAGTGGCAAATGTATGAGATAGTAACCCAGAAACATTTTTTGCTTCTGGGGTATGGCAGCTAACTGGACTTTTTTGTTTATTTGCACTTTGTTGACTGGGTATTTATACTGGCAGGACAAAATTTAGCCAGGACCCTGGCAAACTTTCCCTAGTCTTTGTTGTTTTGATGGAACCTCCCACAACAGATAGTTGTATTAATTTTCCAGTACTGCCAATAGTGCTGCATAAGGGTTGGTGCTGTACTTTGGAGTACATGATGCTTCAGATAACATGTTAAACCAAGACCCCATCTGCCTGAGTTGGCAATAAAAGGTCTTGTGGCACTCAGTTCCCAAGTGTGTCTGCCAACTTTTCCCTAATCGATATGAATAGCACCTCATGTCTTCACTGAAAAGAGGACATCGGCCTAGTGGAACTAACCCAGTCAGCCAAGTCTGTGTAAGTTGCTATTGTTGTGTCTTTCGGCTTTTCCCAGTTAGGGGTCGCCACAACGGAACTCCGGTCCGCTAATTATTGGCAGTAGATTTTTATGTGCTGAGTTGCCGGCCCTGACGCACAACCTTCAACAAAGGTAGGCCCATTCACGCATGTCTCTACACAGAAGACGTTCGAGCTGAGAATCGAACAGGACAACGTCTTACTATGAGGTGACAATGCTACCTAAGTAAATTAAATTGATCAATAAGTAAATATCCTGCTGTTTATGTCAGATGAAAAAGAGCAAACTTTTATTGTTCTCATATACTTTATTGGAATGACCTGTAACAGATAGACATATTGTGTTGAGCTATACAATGTTTCTTTTACACTGTTACACTATTTACTGTCTCATACGAAGCATACAGTGCTCTGCTTGCTACAATTCTTTAAACTGTTCTTTTGTTTGATAGTGTATCTGCTTGCTTTACTAAGTTTAAAATACTATCCAGTTGCTGTTTGCTGCACTGTAATTCCAATTTTCCGTTAGGCTTACGTAATAAATGTAACAGAAGATTGTGATGAGGCCACATTCATATGTAAATGTCAAGAAATCCACTTCAAAATCAGAGGGAAGCAAACTTGGGTAGTAAATCTTGACATCCATATCAAGAACACGTAACTAGCTATTTATAATTGGAGAAGTCTGAACATAATTTTTTTAGTACATAAAGCTTTTGCTGCTCTGTTGTAATACAAGTTTAAGGGGGAAAGTTTTGCAATCAGGAAGTGTTTCACAACTTTGAAAGCCATGAAACACTTGACTTCTGGATGCTGTCTGCGTAGCAGTGCTAAGTGTACCAGTGGCATACTAACAGCATTAAAATGTGTTAAAACTTGATTGTGAGTTTTCTATATGGCATGTAAAGTGTTTTACAGCTTTCAAAGCTATTTTAACTTTTGACTGCTGATTTGTCGTGGATGCTGTTTATTCTTAGTATGAAGCTAGAGCAAAACAATTATGAAAAGTGTATAACAAGGTTTCCTTTTTCCAGATTTGGGGTATAATCGGTGCACTCCTTGTACTGCAAAATAAGTAGTAATAAAATTTAGGGTAGACTGCATAAATGTTTGGGAAGTATTGTATCCAGCTAAGTCAAAATGCAGTTTATTAGACACAGCAGTTTTTTTTTTTTGTAGTAAATACCTTGTATTTAGAGGATGAATAGTCTGCTACTCTGTTACAGTGAGTAAATTAAAGGGCAATAAAACAGTTCCTCGTATGCTGTATAACACTTGATGTAGTTTTGCAGGGAAACTATCTGGACTTGCAGTTTGTTCTTGTCGCTTTTAATCTGTCTGTAGTAGAACTTTTGATTCGTGAGAATTATAAGGCAGAGCAGTATATATATTTTCTTTAATGACCTAAAGCTATAGGGTGGAATGGGTGGAGAAGAGTGTCAGGAGTGATTTGTGACAGACGGGTATCCGTAAGAGTGAAAGGGAAGGTCTACAAGAGTGTAGTGAGACCAGCTATGCTATATGGGTTGGAGACAGTGGCATTGACAAAAAGGCAGGAGTCAGAGCTGGATGTGGCAGAGTTAAAGATGTTAAGATTTGCAATCGGTGTGACTAGGATGGATAGGATTAGGAAGGATGTTGGACAGTTTGGAGACAAAGCAAGAGAGACGAGATTGCGTTGGTTTGGACATGTGCTGAGGAGGGATGATGGGTATATTGGGAAAAAGATGCTAAGGATGGAGCTGCCAGGTAAGAGGAATAGAGGAAGGCCTAAGATAAGGTTTATGGACGTGGTGAGAGAGGACATGCAGGCGGTTGGTGTGACAGAGCAAGATGCAGAGGATAGGAAGAAATGAAAAGAGATGATCCGCTGTGGCGACCCCTAACGGGAAAAGCCGAAAGAGAATGATGATGACCTAAAGCTATTGCTCAACAAGTGATTCGCCTTTTATAAAATATTATTGATATATTTCCTTAGAAAATTTTACAAAAACAATTTGCCTTTTATCAGTGATTATTTAGTCTGAATCATTATTCCAGTTACCATTTTGTTTTGTTTCCTTTTCATACTGAAACTACTCATAACTGCATTGCCTGCCTGCTTACAATTTTGTGCTTTTTAGAGATGTAGATGTGTTTACTGGCAGATTTCTGTGGACAGTTTTGGTAATTACAAGTATTCCATCATTCTGCTTTAATGTATATTTTCTGTATATATTGCTGTAATCAAACAAACTAGATTCCTGCTTTTATGTATATATTCTGTATATGTTACTATATTTACTATCTGTAACACTGTTTCTACTTCTGTACTAATTAATGTTTATATTTTTTCTGTATCTCGTTGGAGCTGTTCTCCCCGGGCCTCCACTGAAAATGGGCTCTTTTAGGCTTAGTGGACTTATCACGGTAAACAAATGCAATAAATAAATAAATAAGGTCACCCATGTCTTTCACTTGTTTTGGTAACAAGTGATTGTTACATCTATGTTAGACCTTAAAACCATTCCCTTTTATTTTATTCATTATTAACTGACCAGAATATAGATCAGTGATGGCGAACCTTTTGGGCTTAGGCATTTTCCAAATTTTTGACATACTATTCACTCTACTGACATGTCACCCTCCCCCCAAAACAAAAGAGAAACAATTCTTTACATATTCATTTATTTAAAAAAATGCAGTCTAATCATGTGTACTGCTGTGTATTATAAAAGTAAAAGAAAAGTCAGTGACGTACAATACAGAAAACGATAGGCACACTGATAATTGGGCTTAAAATAGTGCACAAAAAATTACCCTACTTTTTATAATCATTTTGAATAGAATTGAAAAAATATGGAACACAATGCATTTGATTTGATTAATATCAATTAATGACTTTTTTGTTGTTGAGTTTTAATAAATATGTGCAGGGTTGCATATTTCTTGTATTTTTGTTCAGTTTCTTTGGTAACTTGGGTGTTGGTGAAAACTGGTGTCTCACCAAAAACATTGTGGCATGTCATATTTGACACGTGTCTCATAGATTCGCCATCACTGGTATAGATCCATTATTCAGTAATGTGTTAACAAATTTATACCTGTACCCACACACATACACTTGTGTGTGCGTATCTATGCTTGAAATGAATCCTTTTAGAAAATTTTGTTATTCATTAACAGACCAGAATATGCTGTTTCTTTTTTTTAAGATGGTATTCATCCATTCTTCAGTAATGCTCTCTTTTTCTCTTTTCTGTCAGAAAATATATTTTTAGCCAGTGTCTAAATTTTCTGGTGATTCTTAAAAATTAAAATAAAACATTCCTAGGAAAATATGCTCTCATATAATATAAAAAAGGTCTTACTTTAAAATTCCTTCCTTAACAGGCATTCTCAGAGGTTTTCATGTACAAGAAGTTGAGTTTTAGCAGCCTGTTATGCTTTATGCAATGGGCTGTACCTGGATACTGTTTTATTTTTCTCTAGTTCATGATTTGGGACAGGACTAAAGTCCTTAGCTTAACGTAAAAGAACTATTGTTCAGTATCTGAAGATTTATACTCACATCTGCTAATAGAAAACATTCACTGTCTAATCATTTCCCAAAACTTGAATGTTCATCTATCCTATCCAGAAATTCTTCTTCTTCCTGTTCTTGATGTAACAGTCTGTGCGTTTAGCTTTCACAAAAATGCTCGTCGTCTCATGCCACACCCTCAGTAAAATCAAGATAATCATTCTAGTTTTTGAAGTAATTTATTTTATAAACATTTAAAGACTGCCTTTTTGCAAGCATCAGAAATCAGTATGACCATCTCTAGACTAAGCTTAGCTTTTCTTTTAAGTGAAACTTCAGAGATCGTGATTTCTGTTTCATTGGTACTGTAGTTAATCTTCAAAAGTTTCATATTACTGACATGACCTCTTGACACTGAAGTTTGATAGGTCATACAAGTAATGTAGAAACCACAAGAAGGATAGCATCATTGTTACTGTGATGTTAACTGTTGTAGAATATGACAAGACAGTCTGTTCTGTTCTAATGGTTTGCTTTCTTCTCTAGGACTGCAGACGTTTGCTAGTGATGTATACAAAACAGTATAACAAGTTTTTTTTTTTTTGCCTCCATTTTGCTTTCCTTTCAAGTGTGCTTGGTACTACCTCCCAACAGAGCTGGGACTCCCCCAGTGACAGAGAAATAAAGGAAAGTTGTTCCAAATGGAGTATGTGGTAAACACATATGGACTGTCCTCTACAGTAGGGGATTTTTGTTTCTGAATGGCCTTACCGGTTGGAGCTACTGACGTAACATGCATTAACCCATGTACTGGCACACTCTACAATGCCAAAATTGTAATGACAGTCTGCGTACAGTTATAACACAGTCCCCATCACTCAGGACCCGTCAGATTTTGGGCAAAAAGCCTTCTTTTCCTCCTGTACTAGTTGAGCTTCCAAAAAGACTGCTCTTCCCACCCCCCTGTCTGGCTCCTACACCATCCAAGCCGCTAGTCAAACTTGGGGCATCTGGCCCATAATCAGGGCTCCACCCTTCTGTGGTATGGAGGCAGGAGAATGACAAGGACATTCTGCTGTCTGCTTTATTGAACAGCAGTGTTCCAACATGGATTATAGTTCCTAGTGTCCATTGAAAAGGAGCAACCATTTAGAAGTTTGTATTACCCTTTTGGAATAAGTTACTCTTCATTTGTACTAACCCTGTTTGGTTATTGCAGGAAATAAAACTGCACAATTTTCCCTGATTTAATGAAAAGCATGTTCTAAAACACTTTTGATCTGCAAGCAGTATATCCTGTGAATTCCTTTAGTCTCACAAGCTATAACTGCTTTTGTGAATAATGGGCAAGGCCGAGAAGTTTTTCTTAACCATTATTTCCTTAAGGTCATTTAAAGTCCCGCTTTTCAGAGATGTCCATCATATTTTTAGTTTCTTAATTAAGCAAGTTTTCATATTTTCATAACCAAGACCTTCCTGTTTTAAACAGATAATTTTACAAAACTGTTTTTTGTCTTTGTTTCTTTTGCAATGTAAATGTATATTTCAAGATTTTCCTTTTCCGATTACCTTATTTGTGTGTTATTTGATGAAGTAATGCTGAAAGACCAGTTTATGAGCTAAGATTTGCTTGGGTGTAAATAAAATCAATTTAGTTTTCTTCGCATTTAATGGTAATTGAGATTTCCCTAGATAGTATTTGATAGAGGAAAAAGATTTTGTCATTTCATGCAATTTTGGAAGATTTGATGCTACAAATGTAAGAGTAACATAATTTGCATACTGAGCATTGGCAACATGTTTGACCACTGTGTGGAGATTGTTTGTAAAAATGCTGAAAGGTAGAACTGATCCCTGAGGAACCTTGACAGAGACTGATATGAAGGAAGAGAAGTCTTGTTGCCATTTTATAGGCTTGTTCAGTGTTAGAAATGTAGCAATTGAGCCAGGAGTGTAATGACTACAAGAGGCCTAAGGGCAGACTGTTTGAAATGCAGTTTTTGGTGGGAGGCCATGTCAAATGCTTTAGTCAATATCCAGGAGAAGAGAGGAGTAGAGACCAAATTGCCAACGTTTATGTTGAGGTTCATGGTGTTGCTGATACTAAGTAGTGATGATGTTGCTCTGTGATGAGGCCAGAAGCCGTATTGTGCAGTGGAGAAGAGATTGTGGTTGGTCATATGATTTAAGAGTTTGGAATGAATGCATTTCTCTAAAATATTTGATAGGTGTGATAGTATAGCTATGAATCAGTAGTTGGAGAACTCTTTAGTATAAAGTGGTAATGTGTGATTTTTTTCAAACAGATATAGTTTTCTTAGTTGCAGCAGTTTGTCAGTATACCAACAGGGTATGGTAGCACATTGGCTGCAATTTTAAGATGCTCAGATGGAAGATTATCAGCATCTAGTGCTGTAGTTGTGTCCTTTATGAGGTGTTTCCTGATTGTTGAGGTGTTGACAGTTTGGAAGGAAGGACAGTTGAGCGAGATGATGTAGTTATCTTTGAGTAAGGAGAAGACTAACTTGGTCTAGTTGATTGGTAGTTGTTGGTGAGATTGTGTTAGTTTGGCCAGGGTGTGGCAGATTTTTTATAGATGACCAAAATAATTTGGGATTGTGTTGGTGCTTATGCTGCAGTTTTGTGTAGCTGGCATTTTGTCTGCTTTATTTATTTATTTATTTTATTTGCTTTGATTGGTTTATAATGTGTCTGAAATTCTGCCAGCCTTGAGTTTTTTTTTTGGGCCATATTCTTCATGCTTCAGCTGGTCTTATTTGTTAGCCATGGTGCAGGGTTGGATTTGAGTACTTTTGTCCTAGTAGGAGCTAGTGCATTTAACATGTTTAGGAATGTGGCATTAAATTGGAATACATCATCATCATCTAAACATGTTTTTTTAAGGATATTCCAGTTGCATTTGTGGATATAATTGAGAAAAAAGTGCCTTTCTTAAAAAAGGAGAGACTGCATGTTCAGCTAAAAAGGACATGTTTGTATATATGGTTTATTTGTCTTGGGGCAAAAGTAGGAAGGTAGTCTCTGATGATGTCAGGTAAACATACAGTAGTGTCTAGGTGTTTTGATGGACACACAGGTAAGTTATGTTCTAAGGTTGTGTGTAAACTGAGTTGTTGAATAAGACAAGTTACAGCTAAATTTAGAAACTAAACAAGAGCAAGATGAGAAAGAATGTGTCAAAAATATGCAGAGTAAGAAAGATGTTCCCCTCTGGAGATAATCTGAGAAATCAAGGTTGAAAGCTTACTTGGCAGTTATTTGGTGGAATGAAAAAAATGAAATGGAAAAAAAAAAATAAGGATATAGAAGTGTTGGCAGATAGATGAGTAAAGCAACTGTCTTCACATACACATGCTGTCATTGAGTAAAGTCGTCAGTGTCATGAGTCCAAGTAGGTGTTGGAAATTGCAGAGTGATGGTGCTACTTCTTATTGTGTACTGCATTTGCATTATGCTATGACTGCGGCTCAGAAGCAGTTGAGAATTAATGGTACCCAAATGGTGTTAAGGCAGAGAAGAATTGTAGTCGAGTATCCAAAAAACTGACACAATCTTTGAGATTTGATTTTTAATAGCTATGCCCCCTTCTGCCCAGACTATAAGGTAGTTACTGCCACCAGACACTCCAAAGTCACCAGCTACTCTAAGGTTCTTACAAGGGTACCCAATTATACAGAGTGAAATTAATATTAGTACAAACAGTAGTGTTTTGACCAATGCAGTAAGGCTTTTAAGAGTGGCCACAGAGTCACCAAATAGATATGAGTAATTTTAAATTTTAAAATATTATCTAAAAGACCAGTCACAATGAAAAGTTTAAATATATTTAATAATAAAAGAACATGAAAATACTAAATATCTCTTTACAGTAAAGACCAGAGTTTCAGTCACAGGAAATATTAAATATAACACATGAATAGAGTCATACAGATACAGAAAACAGTACTTAACTAATCTCACTATGTTTTCCTGACTGATCTAAAGAATTACTACTCCCTGGTTCACTTAGAGCAAGGCAAGATGAAGTAGGTGAGGGATCCTTCTATGTCAGGTTTCAAAAACAGAGTCCTCTGAGATTTCTCTCTCATCTGGTATTAAAACATAATTTTTGTCCTAAATCACAACATGACATCACATACATCTGGTCATCTGACTGCTGGTTCCAATGCTACCCCCATTACTAGAAACTAAACCAGGATTTAGCACATGTGTGTTACCATGCACATAGAACTTTGCTGAGATGTGTTATAGCATCTGAAAGCTATAAAACAATAAAACACTTCCACTATTCCTATAGGAGCTACTAAACCATTCTCTGGCACAGACATCTGGCTGCATTCAGAAATGTAAGATACAATCTTTATGGCCTAAATTTAATTTACTATTTTTCAAAGTTAGCTGGATTGAGATTAACCTCTTCTCTTCAGTATCAGTAGTTATAATACAGTCTGATATAAATGTATATTTCTTTTCTGGCCAGCAGGACACACCATTGATACATTTTTAACACAAACAACTTTACACATGCATTTTCAACACAAGCATCTGTACAAATCAGTTTGATATACAAAGGACATATCATTCTTTACAAAGTTCCAGCTAGCTATGCTGGCATATGTTATACATTCAGTGCCCTACTTCTCCTGGCATAGCTGGCAATACCTCACATTGTCACACCTTCCATTTACTGGAGTTTACATAGGAGTCTGCTGACTTTCAAAGCAGATGGAAGAAAATCCTAAACAGAAGATAATGATCAGTGTTTCTTTAGTTTTGTATACGGGGGTTCTTAAAAGTAAATTGATGGCTTTTTATATGTATTATACTTTCCTTGATTGTCCTTGAATTTATTTTCTTCCTTTTAAGTTCTGGTATCATCCATCAAAGTGGTGTAATACACAATGATTTGTTGTACTGACTTCATCTTTTGTGATTTTGGTTACTGTGTCTGATTCTCCTTCAAAATGTAGGAGAACAAGCTCTGTTTAATTATCAAACCCAAATACTATGCCACTAGTACCAAATTTTCTTTATTTGTGAACTACTGGATTTTGACGTACGGTTGCAGTAATGGAAGATATTTTTTCCTTTGATGTAGAATATGTTTACTAGGTTAACAGAGCTACTCTGTGAATACCTTATGGTTAACCCATGATGAAGAAATACATTGGCAATGTGAAAAGGTCAACATAAACTATGTGTAATACCATGTGAAACAAAGCATATATTCTCTGCTACCATCCAGTAGGAGTTATCTGTGGTATGATGGAAGTTAACCTACTAATTTAACTCATTTAACACTTTCAAGAGGAAAGTGCCAGTATGATATGACTCACACAGACAAAGCCTGCCTGCTGTATACTGCCACTATATAAAAAAGACACACAATTCCCTCCTTTGTCTCTGCATGACTGAGTCCTTGGCTGTTTTATGCACTGCATCTCATCTGTACCTTCTCTAGTGAAAACCTTGTAGGTATGCATATTGACAAAGGCCGGGATTGTTTTACTCTAAGCGTTACCTTCCATAGCTGTTGGTGTGCATTAAGTAAAGTGAATAATTTTTTTCTTGCTGTGGCAAAAAGTAAGCGATAATAGGTAAGGTAAATGATGACATACACATACACATCACAATTTATTCCAGCTAATGCACCTTCTAGTGGAATAAGAGCACTCAAAACTGCATGGAGAAATCAAGTGGTTTAATTTCATGAGGAAGATTGTTTAACTAGGGTTTAAAGTAAGAGTTTAATTTCTGCAGTAACCTACTTGGAGTCATTTAATAAATGCAGTATAACAGTTCAGGAGTTTGCAGTGTGGTGTGGGATTTTAATCCTTTTCCTTATGACTGCAAAGGGTGCTTGGCTATTAAACCTTTATCGTATTGAACCCATTTTCCTGCATAAAGATCTATACATGCAGACTTTGTTGTAGATTGATGCTCACACATTTTGTTCTGTTGCCTTTCTTTGGTCTTTTACTGTCACCTAATCATGTGTTACATATACACTATTATCGTTTGCATTATTATAAGAAAAGTGATGGCAGTTAAGTCCTGCACAAAATTGTCCTAAGACGCATAAGTGTGAGTGTGGATGGAGATAATTAAGACACTGTAATGGCAGTTTTACTTCTTCCATGTGTTGATGCCAGCAGTTTCACTTTCAGCTTCTTCCTTGTAGCAGAAGAAAAGTGGACGTCTTTGCTTTCTTACAAGGATAAGAGTGTTTGTTTTTTCCCTGACACTGAATACATTCCCTGTGTAGCACCCTGTAGTAAGCTTGGACTTTAGCTATGTACATTTTACTTAATGCACCAGAACCACCTGGCTAGTCACTATTCTTGCAAGCTTATGCTGGGAGTATGACTGAATGGATTCTGTACAGCTGTTCCCTTTAATTAGTCGTCTTGTCAAGGGTAGTGAGTTTGTTGTATTAGCAGGTTCAATTGCACAGAGTGCAAATATAAACCACTGTATACCTTAAGGACTTTTTTGAGATGAAGTATGATGGACTAATGGAAAGCTTGCATTGTGCATTATTTTCAGACAAGTAGGATTAACTTCCTGATTTCTGAAGCCTTTTAGTATTATGCCTTCATTTAGTACCCACAATTTTTGTCATCCAGAATCTTTA